>NW_024039505.1:0-439946 GCF_016077235.1 Cyprinodon tularosa | reverse complement strand
GTGCTTTGAGGAGGGGTGTGTGGGGGAATGGGGGATCCAGTTCTTGGTTCCCTTGACCCATGACCCTCACCCTGACCTCCACCCTAACCCAAACCTAACCCTAACCCTAACCCTAACCCTAACCCTAACCCGGATCCCTCTCCTTTCCAGAATCCCTAACCCTAACCCTAACCCTAACCCTTTGACTCCCTGAACCATACCTTTTTTCGGTCAAACGACTGATTGAGGGGGATGTCATCGTGACACTATTCCTACACCTAACCCTAACCCTATTTTTTTATTTCTTTAAACACTATTCAGTGCGTCCTTAAACCCTGTCCTGTATGTCTTACCTAACCCTAATGTGTGGATATTATTTAAACCCAACCCTGAATTTATTTTCTAACCCTAATGTGTGGTGTCTAAAGCTTATTTCTGTTTCGCATACGTCTGGAGGAGGAGCCATAAGCCCTATATAAGGGAGGTTCTAGCCATCTTGCTTCATTTCAAGCTTGTGTTGTGTGGATGTTGGACTGTAACAGAGGATGCTTCACTAAATTCAATGCTGTGGGAACAAGACAGAGAAAGGAACAAAGACCTATGGAAATACAGAGACCTATGTAAGGAATATTCAAGTACAGAGAAATACAGCAAATACTTACCGTGTGTTGGCCTGATGAAGACTCATAAAAGTCGAAATATAGCCGGTATAATACACACGAAGACAGCAGCCCTAAATTGGGAGAAATAAGAACACTGATTAATAGATTGTAAGGACAAGAATGATGGATCACAACACAAGCCTAACCAAATTCTTTTATTTTATTTAAATTTTTTTTCTGGATAATGATGGGAGGTTCTGTTCGACGTGGTGCCAGTGCACGCTGGTTGTCCTTAAAGGGCAACCAGCCCCTTTTCATAAACCTAACCCTAACCCCCACCATGTCTTTTTTCCTAACCCTAAAAGTGTTGACTCTTACCTAAACCTAAGATGAATTGATATTGGCTATTATAATAAGCAAATTTTAATAACAAGAACAACCTAAACATAATTTCATAAGATTATTACAAAAATAAATTTTTCCTTAAATTAAAAATACAATTCATGTGATTAAAAAATACAATTCATGTGATTAAAAAATACAATTCATGTGATTAAAAAATACAATTCATGGGATTAAATATTTTAAACTAAACAAGTTTAAATAAACAAGTTTTAATATTGTCTTAACTATCTGTACTGTTCATATGATTTCGCATTGGAAGTGATAGCCCTAACCATGTCTTTTTTCCTAACCCTAAAAGTGTTGGCCTTTACCTAACCTATCAATTGATATTGGCTATTATATTAAGTCAAATTTTAATAACAACAAAACAACCTAAACACAATTCCATAGGATTACCAAGAAAAATTTCATAGGATTATTAGAAAAATAACTTGTTTCTTACATTAAAAAAAAATAAAAAAAATACAGTTCATGTGATTAAATGTTTCTTTTAAATATTCTAAAATAAACAAGTTTAAATAAGCAAGTTTAAATACTGTCTTAAACTATCCACATTGTTCATATGATTTGACATTGGAAATGATTGCAAACCCATTTACCTGAAGGGAGGGGTAGGAGCTGGGTGGAGCTATAAAAGGCAGCTCTCCCTCCCTCTCTGTTCATTTCTGCTCTGACTATCGAAGGGACATCTCTCTCATACAGCAGTACATTGTAGACGGTGCACTATTGCCTGAAGAAGACCTCTTCTGGTCGAAACGTTGCATCAGGTGCACCATATATTTCATCTTTATTACTAATTAAAAACATTTTTTTTTTAAAAACAGAAAAATACAAAAAAAAAACACTTCATTTTCTTTTTCAAAAAATACTGCTGTGCTTTCCCATTGAGAATTAATTTTGATTTCATCTTTTTCTCAATTAAAACCAACCTTTTTATTTCAATACACATTTTTTGTTTACGTATTGTTCCCTTTTGGAAACTCTCCCTTAGTTAGTTGATTACTTTCATTTTGATTACGCATTGTTTCTCTTTTGGAAGAAACCCTCCCTTAGTTGGTTGAGTTCATTTATAAAAATAAAAACAATAGTTTAAATATACAAAATAAAGAACAGATAAGCAAAACATGGATGATGGTTGGACTGAGGTCCGTTACGGACGTAGACGGAAACAGAATTGGTTCCGCAATGATGGGTTTCAGAGGGACCGTTGGGGCGGGGGTTCATACGGGTTGATGGACCGTGCACCTCCCTCCTCTTTCGGGAGAAGGTATCAGTTCCCCTACCCTAACACATTTCTGTATTTAACACATACATAAGGGGCACCGGAGTATAGGGCACGTTTTTTTTATATACAGGTAGTACTTATTTGGACTTGTAAATGCTGGGGATATTTGTATAAAGTTTGTTTTACAAAAAGTTTTACAAAAAAAAAAAAAATATATATATATATGTATATATTTATTTATATATATATTTATATGTTTATTTATTTATTTTTTTTTTTTACTCTAGCCCAGGGTCCCCATCCTGACTCCAGCCCAGGGGCCCCCATCCTCCTAAATCCGGCCCTGCACCTGTGGCATGAATTTCCACACAATTAAAAGGACTGAGATAATTAGTGTAGGCCTATATACTAACCTGAACTAGATTTAGAAAGCAGAATTGGATCAGACTCTTATCCAAGAAATCCCCTGAGAAATGCCCATCACGTTGAAGAGTTTGGAAAATGTTGATCCAGAACTGTACACTCTGTCTCCTCAAGACCCCCCACCAGGATTCAATTCGCTGGTTTGCAGTGCTGCGTCCATAGATGAAACTTCATTCTCCTGCAAAAGAGTCTGTATGATTCCTGCACAGGAAGATAAGCATGTTTTCGATGTGCCCATTTTCCATCCCTCTGTCAGCGCACAGTCGCTCCGGACATCCTCCCAAGCGAGTTGTGGATGAGACGAAGTAGTCGGCAATTACTTTTGGATCGTTGTTTGTTATGTAGGCCTCCATCCACACAATATAGCGACTAAAACTGTCAATGCAACCACTGATGGCAATGCCGTATGGCTTTAGCTTATCATACCCATCCATATGCCAGAGCGCATTGGGACCTTTGCTGTGATATTGCCTGCGTCTCAGGCGCCGCGCACGCCTGTACTCCTCCCCTTCAGGATCAAGCAACTTGATCAATTGTCTTATTGGATTTTGCGATACAACATAACCTCTCGGTATTGCACGCAGATGTCACCATCGATATCCTTGCATCTGCCCATGTCCAGCAATTTCAGTATGCAAGAATGCGGCCATTTCTTTCAAGTTTGTATGATTTTTCCTTCTGAGCAGATGATGTTTTCGGCACAACCTTTTCAGCGTCCTTACACTACTAATCACACTGTGGTTCTGGGCTAAAAGACAGAGGATTTCCTTATTGCTAAACCCGATTCTAAAGTACAATTTGACCAAATCATCTACACAAGGCATGTCTGATTCTGAATTCTGTGCATGTATCCTGTGCAGCGGTTGGCTCTCTTGAACTAATTTCAACTTTATTGTCGACTCGTCGAGATTAAAGTCGCCACGATATATCAACTTTATTCTCAAAATGTCGACTTTAATCTCGTCATGGCAAAAATATTTTTTCTCCTTATGTGTGGCCCTAATACTCCGTCTTAGTACTGAGCCCGTCTGGTGACATGGACAGATTTTTTCCTTTTTTTTAGACGTTAAGTAGTAGCCGCGCATTAGCCACGCGTGGCTACTACTTAACATCGTCTTCTGTCCATGTCACCAGATGGGTCCGTAGTGGAGCGACCAAAAAAATAAATTGTTAGCAGCAGTTAAACTTACCAGAAGAGTCATTCTCCAAATCACAGTGGCCCCGCTTGTCACCATTATTTTTTCAAGACCCAGAGCGAGTTTGAACTCTCCTCTGGGGCGAAGACATTGTGGCCACTCCTTCCATTATATGTGCAAGATCAATAGTGGCTTTACCGGAAAGACCCAAACAGGAAGTGTCAGTTTCATGGTCTACCTTCAAAATAAAAGCTTGTAAGCGGCCTGCGGAAAGCAAAGGAAGAGGAGAAAAAAAGAAGTGACTTTGCCACAATGACACTGCAACACAAAATGGGAAAACTTATTTTTGAAGGTAGTTCATCCAGGAAAAATTTGAAGCTGATTAAATTCCTTCAGAAAAAAAAACTCCTAATCAAAAAAAATCAAATGCCGTATTTTTTCACAAGAACATGAGATGACAAGGAAGAGGGGCAGCGACCATTACAGCTGGTAATAACTTTTTCCTTTGGGCATTGTCAGTTAGAGGTATTTACTAATCAGGTTTGTCCTTATTTATGCATTATGTAGCAGTCGTTTGAAGAGATGTGAAATGTATTTGTTACCCCAAAATCCCACATACTCCGTCAGTGCTCTGCTCCGCTGCGCACCAGACCGCCTGCGCAAAGCCTCCGCTGTGGCTCCCATCCGCTCCACTCTGAGTTCCTTGGAGATCGTAGAGGGCATGCGCCAGATGATTAAATTCAAAGCAGCAAAACATGCGGAAATTACACTATTTTTTTTTTTATTAAAGTCTTAATTGGCACTAAAATTAATTAAATATGTTTATCGTGGCATTTATAATTCTTTAATAAAAAATGTTTATAAAAACAATTCCGTCAGATATATTATACCGTGAATAATTTCATAAAGCCGTATGTTCTGAAAGGAAGCTCGAGGCAGAGAAAGAGCTAGAGAATATATATATATATATATATATATATATATATATATATATATATATATATATATATATATATATATATATATAGGAACAGCTAAGATACTGCGCAGAACCCTCAAACTCCCAGGCCTCTGGTAGAGGACCCGAGCTTAAGGGTGAACACATACCACCCCACGAGGGGAGAGAAAACAGTTTTTGTTTATATATATATGTGTGTGTTTACATACATACAAGTGTCATGGAACTGTGCTTACAGCTTCTTCATATTTCTTGTACAACAATAACTTGTGTTCATGGTTCTTGTTGATGGCATTAAAATTATTTCTAATAGCATTAAGTCACTCATTCCTGTATGAACCCTGTGAACACTTAATTTAATGTGACGCATAAAAAAAAAATCCCACCATCATCCAGCATATGTTCAGTTTCTGCCCAAATCTTTTTTTGTTGTTGTAGATTTTTGTAACAGGGATAACTAGGATAATTCAAACCTGCTTTTTTTAATGAACTTTGTTCTCTACTCCTAAACTCAGCATCTCTTCATCCATTCCTGCAATAAGAATTTTGTTTTGACTGGATTTGATTAAATCGGTATAAAATAAATATTTTGATGGAGATGAGAAATCTGCTTCCTCGTTGGTGAATAACCAGTAGTTTGCATCCAATCATTTAAATAAACAGTGTTCGTTTTTTTGGAATATATAAGAACTATGTTAAAATTTCTAGTTACCGATCTGTTGCTACTATATTTTAATTTGACGAACTGGAATTTCTCACCGTTCTTTTTCCTGTTTGGTGCGTTTGCAAATGCGGATCTTGACCTGGCCGGACCGGAGCGGAACAAAAAAATACAGGTAAAAGCCAGTAAATTAGAATATTTGGAAAAACTTGATTTATTTCAGTAATGGCATTCAAAAGGTGTTACTTGTACATTATATTTATTCATTGCACACAGACTGATGCATTCAAATGTTTATTTTATTTAATTTTTATGATTTGAAGTGGCAAATGAAAATCCAAAATTCCATGTGTCACAAAATTATAATATTGTGCAAGGGTTAAATTTTGAAGACACCTGGTGCCACAAACTAATCAGCTGATTAACTCCAAACACCTGCAAAGGGCTTTAAATGGTCTTTCAATCCAGTTCTGAAGCCGACACAAACATGTGGAAGACTTCAGATTTGACAGCTGTCCAAAAGGCGACCATCGACACATTGCACAAGGAGGGAAAGACACAAAAGGTTATTGCTGAAGAGGCTGGCTGTTCTCAGAGCTCTGTGTCCAAACACATTAATAGAGAGGCAAAGGGAAGTTAAAACTGTGGTCAGAAAAAGTGTCCAAGCGATAGGGATCACCACGCCCTAGTCAAGATTGTGAAAAAAAAAAAACATTCAAAAATGTGGGAGAGATTCACAAGGAGTGGACAGCTGCTGGAGTCAGTGCTTCAAGATCCACCACCAAGAGACGCTTGAAAGACATGGGTTTCAACTGCCACATACCTCGTGTCAAGCCACTGTTGACCAAGAAACAGCGCGAAAAGCGTCTCACCTGGGCTAAGGAAAAAAAGCTGGACTGCTGCTGAGTCCAAAGTCATGTTTTCTGACCAAAGCAAATTTTGCATTTCCTTTGGAAATTGAGGTCCCAGAGTCTGGAGGAAGACATGAGAGGCACAGGATCCACGTTGCCTGAAGTCTAGTGTAAAGTTTCACAGACCCAAAAACGCAGAAAGGTTGAAGGTCACTATCAGAGCAACCTGGGCTCTCATAACACCTGAGCAGTGCCAGAAACTCATCGACTCCATGCCACGCCGCATTAATGCAGTAATTGAGGCAAAAGGAGCTCCAACCAAGTATCGAGTATTGTACATGCTCATATTTCTCATTTTCATACTTTTCAGTTGGCCAACATTTCTAAAAATCCCTTTTTTGTATTAGTCTTAAGTAATATTCTAATTTTGTGACACATGGAATTTTGGATTTTCATTTGTTGCCACTTCAAATCATCAAAATTAAATGAAATAAACATTTGAATGCATCAGTCTGTGTGCAATGAATAAATATAATGTACAAGTTACATCTTTTGAATGCAATTAATGAAATAAATCAAGTTTCTCAAAATATTCTAATTTACTGGCTTTTGCCTGTAGCTCTGCTCTGTATTTTGTTGGTTAAAGAAAGGAGATGACGTACGTGGACAGAGACATGTGGAGGAGTAGCGGTGGATGTGAAACAGCTCTCATTGATTTACATGAAAGACAAGTGCTCGGCACGACATATGTGAGCGGAGCGGAGCGCTGACGGAGTATGTGGAATCTTGGGGTTAGATGGATCTCAAACCAACCTATTTCACAGGTCTGCCTTTGTAGGGCACAACATTAAATACCAAAGGTTAGTAAATGACAAAGTACACTTCTTTCACTAATCAGCCTAAAAACCATAGTCTACTGCTGAGTGCCTTGTAAAATTTAAATCACTTTCTAAATGAATGTAAAGTTAATAATAGATGCATTGTAATGATTTTTTCTACATATCAATGTCATGTTTACGTTTTGTGTTTTTTTAATATTTAATGCTTTTGTTAAGGACACAGAGGAACCAAGACAGTGAAATCAATTAGCACTAGATGTCCCAGCTGTAAATATACAGTCATATGTTTATATAAAATAAATCTGTCATAAGTTATTATTGGCTTTTATATTCTTAAAACAATGAAAAATCTAAAAATATAGAGTTTAGCACATTTTCCCAAAGTAAGAGTTGTAGTGTGATCCAGATAAAGTTATCTGTGTATCGTACAAGTTTGGAGGCACTGCAGTGATCTACAGTGTAGTCATTGCTCATTTTATACTTATTCTGATAATAAAATTGAGGTGCCATTTGTCATTTAGGCTTTTGGAAATTCCTCAGAAAAGTATTATTTTCCAATCCAATACATGTGATAGTAATCCACCTCTCCTTGGTGATGCTTTTGAATATTTCTCTTTGATAATTTTGCAACTTGCAAAACTCGCTCCTCCTGCACATTTTTGGAGCAGTGAGCTCCCCATAGATCCAATGTAATACACTGATGACGTAGACCTAGTTATATTTAATTACAAATACGATTTTTTCCCCCTCCTGCTCTCAGGTAAAACACTTTTAAAGAGAGAGACTTCAACTGAAACCGAAACTGAAGGGGCTTGAATGATTCTCCAGCCACAGCGCTAATGGGGCATTTACATCTGAAAAGGGATTCATCAGTTGATAAGTACTGCGGGGGGACTGCAGGCTGACGAAAATCTCGTATCTCTGGGATTTCTAGTGTTAGGGACAAATCTCTTTTTAGCAAATCCAGACTTTCGCTGTTTCAGTGGATGCAGTTCATGTATAGGTACAACATTTTAAAGTGCTGGATAATTACTTTCGAAAAGCTTTTTTAAGGAACTTCAAAACTCTTGATGTGTTATATTTTCTATAGATTTGCACATGGCCTACGTCTCAGACAGGTGGATATGATGGAGGACAGTATTGCAGCAAGCACTGCAACCCTCTCAAAATGGCAAAAAAACTGAGGAAGGTCTGTAGAAGGGCTGTTGAGCGAATGAGAGAACGACAAGGACAAGTCATTGGTGGACGGCGTGAATTTGTCGTAATTGATGAGAGTCTCTTCCGCCATAAGAGAAAGGTGTGT
Source organism: Cyprinodon tularosa (assembly GCF_016077235.1). Classification (NCBI taxonomy): domain Eukaryota; kingdom Metazoa; phylum Chordata; class Actinopteri; order Cyprinodontiformes; family Cyprinodontidae; genus Cyprinodon; species Cyprinodon tularosa. The sequence goes on along the minus strand of NW_024039505.1, from coordinate 431,564 downwards.
AGAGCTGTATTAATGGGCTAGCTATAAATAGTTTGTGATGGTGATTGAGTGATTGGTAAAAGTTAAATCACCATGTTAATTACTGGGCTTGACAGAATTATTCATTAAAATGTATGTTTCTGATTAATTGTGACAATGTTTTCTGAATACCCTTTCAGATACATGTGTGTCTGCAGGTTCTTTAAGTGTTTAAATATTGATTTGTTAAGAAAAAATTGGAAAATAAACTTTGAAACATCCATGAGTAGTTTCTATGTTTTGCCGACATCAAGATCATATTTTGCATGACCTCTAACTGTATTGTCGTAAAGACAAAGATACAAGATGCTTATTAGGACTGCTTAGGTTAGTGACACAGCACCGCTCCACCTCTCTTTGCTGTCTATGTTGAGAGAAGCTACTCACTTTGCTGTTTATCTCTGTCTCTTGGCGCACCGCATAGTTAGTTGCACTAAATTGTTCCATCTTTTGGAAATACTGCGTCAGTTACCCACCAAATAATATATGTAATATATATTTTTTATAACCAAAATAATAGTCCTGGGTGAGCCTTTAATTTCTTAGATTAAATTTTGTGCATTATATGTCATCATAACATTATATAGTTTGGCTATATGTTGTTTATCACACCGTATGAGCCGTTTCTGTTTCTTTTTTTACTTCGATTCTTGTTTATTATCACAACAGTACGGCAGAGGAACAATGGGTGGCACCTGGCAAAGACGGAAATGGGTCTTCGGTATGCTTGGAGTGCAGCGGCAAAGAGGCAAAAGAGGAAAGCCAGTACTGCGTCTTGTTGAGAGAAGAAAAAAACAAGATCTTGTCCCCCTAATTGCACATCATGTGAGGATAGGAACAGATATAATTAGTGAAGAATGGCGTGCTTATCGTTCCCTCCCTGAACTTGGCTATAATCACATGATCATGGAAGGTGGTATGTAGATCCCCAAACAGGTGCCCATACACAGCACATAGAACGAGCGTGGCGGAGTATTAAGGAACAGGTTTGGAGGCAACCAGGTAACCAAACTGAACACTTACTGTCTGATCATCTTGTCTCATTGAGTGGACTGAATGGCTAGGCAGGAAACACAAAGATGGGCCTCTTGGTCGGCTACTAGAGGATATAGCTAAGAGGTACAGGGTAGGCTAAAATGAAGGTTAAGTAGTGGATCATACTGTCAACTGTCTAGGTAATGACAGTAAGGTTCTGATGCTTGAAGAAATCAGGGAAACTTGGCTGTTAGAAAGTGGGTCATTTAAATTCCTTTTGTGCAAATTTTGTGCCAATTGCACGTTTTAATAGTGTTTTCTAAAATGTATAGTGGAATTAAAAAAAAGAAAGATACCACAGTTTTATGTTGCACTTGTGTTATATTTTGTAAAGTATTTTAGAGGGTGTACTTTTTTTAAACACCTGTTTTAGGTGATTTATATTTTTGGATTAAAAAAATAAATGTTTCACTTTCCAAAACTGTAATTTTCCATGTGGATGTTTTACATAATATTCCCTAATACCCAAAGTTAGAAAGTATCCATTTAAAACACAAAAAAGCTAGTTGTAGGTGATTTAAAAAAAGATATATGTTTTTTCTTTCACGAAACTGTGTTTGTGAAAGCCACAGAAATAAATAAAACGTTTTTGGGCTTTGCCATTGAAACGTTTGTTGTGTTAAGCAATTTTGTTTTCTTTCCATCACCTTTGCCTGCATGTATTGTTCGTTCCAGATGTGGAAGTTGTGAAAATCATAAGCCAATTATAAATGCTCAACAGAAGATTTATTAGACTTAATAAGGCATTGTTCTCACTTTAGATCCGGCAGCTAAAAAAAGCATAGTTAGCTGTTGACAAGTGTATAACTAACTTGTAATAAGGGCATGATAAAGTACATTTTGATAAATCATGACAAAAATATATGTTATTAAAGGCATAACAGTGCTCAATAAAAGATTTATCAGCCTTAATAAGACATTGTTCTTGCTTTAGATCCGGTACCTGCAAAAAGCGCAGTTAAAGGTTAACAAGTTTTAGTTTAGTTTAGTTTATTTAAGATCCCCATTAGCTGTAGCAAGCTACAGCTATTCTTCCTGGGGTCCAACAAAAAATATGAAATAAAAAATTACAAATGAAATAAAATTATGTGGACATTAAAACAACATCTCCCCTAATCTATACATATACATAAATACATACACACATACTTATATACATATACATACCCATATACATACACAGAAAAAATCCAAACTAATCAAAACAAACTACAAAGCACAGCAAGTGAAGAAGACTGTGTACTCCCTCACAGTCCTAATCGTGTTTTATGAGACCACCTCTATATTTAATAAATGTTCTTTCAATTATCTTTTAAATTTCCTTAAATCACTTATCAATTTAATGTAATTTGGCAGTAAATTCCATGCTTTCATACCTCTATACATAACAGTTCTTATTAAGGCATTTGACTTTGCCTTAGGCAAACTAAAGTTTCCTTCAGTTGCATGTCTAGTCATGTATTTGTGTTTCTCCGAACTAAAAGTAAGGTTTGTAAATAAAATATGAGGTGTTTTTAATACAAACAAGTGCAAGGTTAATTTCTAATACATGAGCAATAAAGTATATAATAATGTTAATAAATCGAACCAAAAAAGATTACTAATGGGAAGACAAAGACATGGTTGGGTTTGTTGAGTCAATATTGGTGTTTTTAATGTTATTAAAAATTTATAAGATACTGAGGATGATTTTTTATTAATAAATTTCTCAAGCTTCAACAATGTTTAACAAGTTTCTTATGAGCTATCATAAATTTCTTCTAGTCTGTTATTAACAATATTATAATACTATTAATTCATATACCATCTTATAAATACATAATGTTAATAAGCATCTTGAATGGACTTATAAAGATCTTAACAAGTTTCTTATAAGTTATTAATATGTTATAGTCTGCCATTAACAACATCATAATGAGTCTATTAATGCATATATAGTCTTATAAACACATAATAATGTTAACATCTAGTAGGTACTTATTAGGAACTTATTACCTATTAACTAATGGTTATTACAAGGACCTTAATATAAAGCGTTACCAAAATGTATTAATGCAAACAAAAATCCTACCTACATGGGTCCTCTGAGCCCAGAGCCTGAAGAGTCCACAAGGAACCAGAAAAGTGGAGCAAACCCCACGAGATCCCTCCTGGCAGGCCCATAGTCTCTGATCGCAGCAGCGAGACCTATTATACAACGGAGTTTATTGATCATTATCTATACCCATTATCTATATTACATAAAAGTTTTATTAAAGATACATATGATTTTGTTGATAAAATTAAGCTACTTTCTCTACCTCAGGACTCAATTTTATTCACCATTGATAGCCTATATACCACTATTGATATAAATAAAGGCATTAATTGCATAAAAATATATTTCATAAATATCCCAATTTGAAGAGACCAGATCAAGAGCTCCTACAATTATTGGAAATAAACCTAAAAAGAAATGACTTCACCTTCGATGGCCAATTTTTCCTACAGATCAAGGGAACAGACATGGGGAAAAAGTTTGCACCGGCATATGCAAACATCTTCATAGCTGAGTGGGAAACAGGAGCCCTCAGTATGTGCAGGAAGGCCCCACTGCACTACTTCAGGTACCTGGATGACATTTGGGGGGGGGGGGGGTCTGGACTCATTAGGAAGTAGAATTTCAGGAATTCCTCCATCACCTGAACACACATAACCCATCGGTTAAAGTCCACCACATATAAAGGGAAACAATTTGATAAAACCCATAAATTGGATATAAAAGTCTTCTTCAAACCTACAGACACAAATGCTCTACTATTCAAAACCAGTTATCATCCTAGGCACACTTATGCTGGCCTAGTTAAATCATAACTCCTCAGGTTTCACAGAATCTGTACACAGAAAACAGACCTTGAGGAGGCAACGAGGACTGTTTTCTGCTCTTCGTACGAGAGAATATTCCAGATTCTTCCTGAGAGCATGCAGGAAGGACTTGCTTGAATCCAGACCCCACGATGCAACACCTATGATCCCTCTGATCACAACATTCTCCTCCTCAGCAGGACACTTTGCACACAGGATTAAAAACAATTTCACTAAATTCCAATCTGACACTTCTTTGCTCCAAAATTACAAAATAATCACGGCCTACAAAAGAAACAAAAATCTGAGGGATTTCCTCGTCCATGCTTAGGTCAAACCTTTGAAGAAACCTAAGGTGAAAGGTCACATTGGGTTCTTCAAACAGTTGGACTGGGTACAAAACCAATTTAACAAGACAATTTTTAAATCAGACAGATCAGGACACCCCAAGTCTAAAAATTCTATTTATTTAATTATATGCAATGTGCAATATGTACTATGTTGGTGATACGGGTAACAGCCTCTACATGCTTCACCCAGCATAGATACAATATTCTAAAGCACAAAAAATCACACGTACCCCTATTGCAACTCTTTATAGACCACTGCTGGGATGCCGTCAGTGACACCTACCATTTCGTTGAAATTGTCTAGGTCTTGATAATCCCGTCTAAATTCTATTTTTTATCAATGGATGTGGACAGTTTGTACACAAAAATCCCCATTGAAGCAGGAATCCGTTGTGTCAAAGAGATTTTTGAAAGAAATCCAGATCCAAAACAGCCAGATAAGGAATTGTTGAGATTGTAGGAAATTAATGATTTTGTTTTTGACAATATTATTTGCAGATAAAAGGGATGGCGATGGGTAAAAAGTTCGCCCCAGCCTATGAAAATATTTTAATGGCAAATTGGGAAAAGGAAACACTGGATGATCTGTGGGGGATCTGGACAGGAACAAAGCAGGAATTTGAAAAATTTGTACAAACATAAGATTGGGATAAAGCACTTACATTAGCAAATTCAACCCTACAACGTTGGAAGAGGCCATCACATGCATTAATGACCTGAGATACACAAACGACCCCATGGGAGGGGAACCCTAACCCTGATATCAACCTGAGATTATTGACCCGGCAATAAATTCCAACCATGGAGCAGTCAGCCTACCTGACGAAACAAATGAGACCAGACCAGAAGACCATATTCAGGATCCCATGGGTCCCATACCAAAACGAGCTCGGATAGAGCCGGAAACAAACCCCGGTCATGGGACGATCAACCAACCTGACGAACCAAATGGTACCATACTAGAAGACCATGGACAGAATGTCATTGGTCCTACACCAAAACGAGCTAGAGTGGAGTTGGAATACTCATGGGTTTGTGAACCCGCACCCCGTGGATCCTTGGGAGACTATTAAAGAATCGGAGCTGCTACTCAGTCCAGTGATTCCAGTACTCCCACCTCTCCCCCAACGTATCCCAAGACAACGCATTGGGACAATGGGAAAAGATGCCACCCACCTACTTAAACAATACACCCCAACGACAGACAAAGCGCAAAAGGTCATCCTGTCCTTTGGCCTCAACAATAGGACCCAAAACAACCCCACTTTAGTCAAAAAAGACCTCCTTTCCAGAGGCCAGCATTTATATGCCCAATATACATTTCTCAGAAAACTTACCATGACCACAAAAATCCACTCTCAGAATGCTAAACTTTCCCATTAGAGTAATGGGTCCACACATACCAAGAGTAGTGAAGGACCTTTGAAAAACTGAGACGGAAGACATCTACAGGACCACCAGGACAGCAAATGAGATGTGGAACCATTGGAAGATATTTTTAGGATTATAGATCCTTGGGACCAAACCAAACCCCAGGACAGGGACATCCTTAACCTGTCCTCACAACTTAAACTAAGTCCAACCCAAAGACAACTCCTTAAAAAGGACTCTCCTTTGTGCCTAGCTCCACAAGATTACACCAGATAAGACAATCATTCTCCCTAAATATATCAGAATATCATAGAAAGTTAAAACTAAATGCAAACTTTGGTCCTAGACCATGGATGCTGAGACATCATTTTCAACCAAAATCCCATTGGGAACCAGAAGATAAAAAACTTCCACAAGAACTAAAAACACTAATACAAGAGGACATACAAACTATTAAGAGACTAAAACTTGAACCAGACAAACCAAACCTCACATTCCAGGAAGAAGCAGCTTTGGAACAACTAAGAAATGACACATCAATAGTGATAAAACCTGCAGACAAAGGGAATTCAGTAGCGATTATGGATAGAACTGATTACATACATGAAGCAATGAGACAATTAAATTATAAAACATACTACACACCCCTGACAGAACCGATTTTCTCGGAAACAGCCCAGTTAATAAAGGACATTCTAGACTCCCTCAAACAGGGATTCCTAACCACAAAACAAGTCTCCTACATGACAGGCCAACAACCACCCAGACCAAGGTACTTCTACCTACTACCAAAAATACATAAACCCCAAGAAAATGGACTGGCCCTCATCGGATCCCACCTGGGGCACCCAATTGTTTCAAGTTGCAGTAGCAAAACTTATGGCATAGCAGAATACCTTGACTCCTTCCTAACACCAATCTCCAACAACAACCCAAGTTACATCAAGGACACTCAAGATTTCATTGCACACTAAAGACAGATGCAAGACAGATGCAACTGATGGAACCCTGCTTCCTCTTTACAATGGACCTCAACAGTCTTTACACAAACATTGAGGTAACACAGGGCATGGTGGCTGTTAAAGAATGGTTAAAGAGGTACCCCTCAGACCAAAGACCAGATCAGGAACTGCTGAAACTCCTATCTTAGTCTAACATGGAATTACTTTAAATTCAATGGGAAACATTTCCTACAAGTCAAGGGTACCGCTGTGGGCAAACGGTTTGCACCAGCATACGCCAACATATACATGGCATATTGGGAAGAAACGGCATTTAAGAAATGTAGAAAACTCCCACTACACTACTTCAGATATCTTGATGATATATGGGGAATCTGGACCCACTCAGTGGAGGACTTTAACGCATTCACCAAAACACTTAACAGCCACCATGCCCTAATAATAATGGAACCAACCTTGGATGAAAAGACGGTGAACTTCCTAGACACAACAACCTACAAAGGACCACACTTCCACAACACAGGCCACCTAGAAACAAAGGTTTTCTTTAAACCCACTGACACACATGCCCTTTTACACCAAAAAGCCACCACCCTAAACATGTGTTCCGGGGCATCCTCAAATCACAATTCCTAAGATTTGAAAGAATATGCTCCCAACAAAGTGACCAGGAAGAAGCTAACAACACATTGTGTGTGGCCCTTCGAGATAGAGGCTACTCTAGGAGTGTTCTCCGAAGCGTCCTTGAGGAAACCAAAACACATACACAAAACAGAGCACAGAGACCCAGATGGATGAGGAATCATACCCTTAATCTCCACCTTTTCGGGATACACCACAAAGCCAACTCTTCCCTCAAAAACAACTTTGCACGAGTAATGGGAAACACACCAATGGCAAACAAAATTACTTGGCTTACAACACTAAGATGATCCTCAGGCATGACTATGTAAAAGACATTAAGTACCTGAAAGAGTTCCTGCTGGGGTTTGACAGCAACATCCTGGCACCACTGGAGATAGCTAAAAAGTAAGTCAGACGCAGTCTGGGCAGACGAGTGAGGCATGAGACCCTGGACCAAATAATGGACTTCCTGTTGCTGAATGGAAGGGAACATGGACTTCCTGGTGGATGAACAGAGTGACAAAGCAGACCAGAGGGCAACTGCGCCCCCTTACCGTCCACCCTCATCCTCAGGTATCGCATCTAATGGGTCCTCCTCCCCCTCCACCCAGTCTGAAACCAACACCTCATCAGCTGAATCCCTCAGCACACCAACACAGGCTCCTCAGCCTCCTGCTGCCGCATCTCCAGCAACCTCTTCCGGGCAAACGAGGCCACACACTAGGCAGAGGGCAACCATAGAGGCGCCCCCTCCTTCTACATGACCGCAGGTTAGTGACATGGCAACCATGTCGGAGCCACCCCATACAGGATGGACACCCAGCCCCAGCAGCTCACCACAGCAGGAGGATGCAGCACCACCTTCACCACTTCCTCCACGGACCGGCACGACACCCAGAGAGGCATCGACTCTGGGGATCACCACATAACCACCAGGGACTGACACAACACCACAGCAGTCACAGGAAGAGGATGATGTTCCTCTTCTGAGTGCCCAGTCAGATGCATCGGACCTCATCTGTCTGGAGGAGGAAATCCAGAGCACCCCAATATCTCTGGTTCAACTCGTCCCAACGCCATAGTCCACCCAACTGGGGTTAAGCTCTCGTCGCACTGGTTTCCAGATGTGTCCTATCCAGAGACTGAACGTCGGTGTACAGAGAAAAATAAACTTCAAGCCCATAACACGGGCCTGCACTTTGGCTCAACTTCAAGCCACACCTCAGGTAACTGCTCCCATTAGGCACACCAACATATCAGATAAAATGTCACAATGGACAGTTGTCTTAAAAGGGAAGAACATCATTCTGGGTGACTCTAATGTGAGCAGGTTTCCACATCATCAGTGTCCGGACCTCCAGATCGACAGTTTCCCAGGTGCAAAGTGGAAACATGCAGCCAACCTGCTCCAGAAGACTGCAATGGCTGAGCAGGTTGAACAGCTGATCGTGTCATTTGGCATCAATGACAGGTCACAGTGCTCCATCAGGATCACTGTAGGGGAAATGAATGCTGCTGTTAAGGCATCCAGGAGCAAATGTCCGAATGCAATCATCCTAGTTCCTGTGATCAAATTTTCTCACTTCCTCCCACTACAAGAACAGAGGTTCCTGAAGGAGATAAACACTCACATCATTCAGCTGCCACACACCATCCCACTGCTCCCAGTGGTCTGAGGTGGAGAAAGATAAGGTGCACTGGTCCAGGTCTACAGCTGATAAAATCCTTAAATCCTGGTGTGAGTGTTTAAACTGAGATGCCCCATGAGCCAGAGAAGAAAGGATGGGCAGGGTAAGATTGTTTTTAACAATGTATACAACCTGTCTGAAAATTTCATACCTACCGATGCACAGTGTTCCCTACTCAACAGAGGTCTCACCTTTATTCAAGTTCCGCACCGGCCCACGGATCGGGCTCTGACCAGTTTCCAACCAGGTTTGACTTACAAAAATATCACAGAAGAATCAAACTGGCGGTTTATCATGCAGACCAGGAAGAAAGCAGTGGCATGGCTGCTAAACAGCCCTTCGTGCCAGAATCCGATTGGTCCCCTCCCTTAGGAGCCCTTCCTCCAGAAGTTGAGGACCTATTCAACCAGGACCTAAACTACATGGATGCCAAATTTAGGTTTAAAACAGCCCAACCTAATTTAAGCCCTGAACAATATAAAGCCCTTAAGGAATTAATGCTAAACAAAGATTATTATTAACCCTCCTGTTGTCCTCGGGTCAAAATGACCCGCCACTGTGTTGAACCCCCCCACCAATCCACTAAATGTAATTTTTTAAACTTAAGATTTTAAGACTTTTCCTAGATTGGCCAAGACAATAGAAAAAATTAAATGTTGCTTTTATTCACATTTCCATGTAAGCTGTACAAAAAAAGGTACAAAGATGGTCTTCGGGTCAAAATGACCCGTGAGGCAAATAGAGTTGATATTAAGGTCACAGAGTTATTTACAAACCACAGAATGTTACAAAGTTTTAGTTGTGTCTCAGATTAATCAGTAGCAGAAGTAAACAAGGCAAATCAGGTGGTGTTCTTGCAGACTTCAGAAGACCACCTGTTATTTCCAGAGGTTATAAAGGTGCTGCATAACAGGAACCTGAATTGTGTCTGTGCTGAAGCCATGAGTGTGCGTTACAACACTGAAGAGGCTTTAGAAGTGATTTTCTAACATGTCCAGCAAGACAAGTCTGATTCAGAAGAGGAAGTAGAGGATGTATCCAAAGAAGATGTAGAGGAATACAACCCAGAGCATGATGAATCATCTTCAGAAGAAGATAACCCTGAAGCTGTAAGTGATACTTGGCAAATTAACATGGTCCTCAGCAGCATATGACCAACATGGCAGGCATGAAGAACAAAACATTGTAAAGATGACCCCAGGACCCACAAGGTATGCCATTTCTCATGCCCATGATATTGTTTCTACATTCTACCTGTTTATCGCACCAGCAATAGAAAAAATAATCCTGGAGATGACAAATCTTGAGGGTTTTTGCAAAGATGAAGACAGCTGGAAAAAGGGGTGAGATTGACCTTTAGGCCTATTTAGAGCTGCTCTTCTTAGCAGGCGTATACAGGTCCCGAGGTGAGGCTGCAGCTGGTCTATGGGATGCAGAGATTGGAAGCCACAATGCCACTCAAACTCTTTCAGATAGGGTTAGTGATCGTGAGGACAGGAAGCCAATCATCCTCCTGGAATACAACCGCAACAAATGAGGTGTGGACAACCTAGATAAGGAACATAGAGCTGCATACACCTGGTCATCTTCCACCACATCATTGATATGTCCTCCTACAATGCCTTAGTGATTTGGAGAGAGGTCAACCCAAACTGGATGTCTCATAAGCACAACAAGAGGAGGGTATTCCTGGAGTAGCTAGGAAAGGCACTTGTAACTCCAATCATTGAAAGAAGGAAGCATGCCTCCCGCACAGAAGCCTCAGCAGCAGCAGTTGTGAAAGCTATTCAGAGTGCAGCAGCTCCTGATCAGGGTTAAGGTTAGGGCTATCCACCCTAACCCCTCGTAGATAGCCTATATACCAACATTGATATTTGGGAGGGCATTAATGCTGTAAAAAAACGTTTTCTCCGCCACCCTGACAGCAAACGACCGGACAAAGAGCTGATCCAACTCCTGGAGATAAACCTCAGGTGAAATGACTGAGTTTAATGGCCAGTTCTTTCTCCAGGTAAAGGGCACAGCGATGGGAAAGAGGTTTGCTCCGGCCTACGCCAACATCTTTATGGCTGAATGGAAGGTAGCGACGCTGGGGAAATGTAAGAAAACACCCATTCTACTACAGGTATCTCGACGACATCTGGGGGGTTTGGACGTACTCGGAGGACGAGTTTCGGGACTTCCTCTGTTCGCTCAATACACACAACCCATCCATAACTTTAAAATCCACCACCAGCGTTAAAACTGTGAATTTCCTAGATACCACCACATAGAAAGGCCCACAGCACCACACACAAATTGGACGTTAAAGGCTACTTTAAGCCTACTGATAAACATGCACTACTATTTAAGAGCAGCTTCCATCCCAAACACACATAGACAGTCTCATTTACTCAGATTTCACAGAATTTGCACTCAAAAATCAGACTTCCTGGAAGCTACTAGAACCATTGTTAAGGCCCTAAGGCAGAGGGGTGAAGCAAATACTTCCTGAGGAGATGCAGAGCGTCCTTCCTCCAGTCCAGACCCCTGGATACCGCTACGGCCATCCCTCTCATCACCACATATTCTGCCTCGACAGGTCAGCTGATCCATAACATTAAAAATAATTTCACCAAATTTCAATCCAACACTTAAATACTTAAAAATCATAAAATCATTGCAGCATACAGAAAAAATAAAAACCTGAGAGACCCTTTAGTGAGAGCCAGGGTTAAACCGCTCCATCCATCCAACGTCAAAGGTCGGAGTGACTTCTTTAAACAACTACACTGGATTAGAAACAAATTCAATAACACAGTTTACCAGCTAGATTCATCTGGGCACCCAAAAACAAAAAAATGTTTATTTGATCAGCTGCAGGACCTGTCAGGTACAAAATGTGGGAGAAACAAGCAACACCATTTTAACTCGGTTTACCCAGCATAGACACAACATAACAAAACAAAAAGACACACACACTGCTGGTTCAACACTTTATTCAACATGGATGGAGGGCCTTAACTGCCACCATCCAATCCAGCACCACCTGGTCCATGGCCCAACGCAGGAGGGCTGAACGTATCTGGATCTCCAGATTAAACACTCCAACCCCAGCAGGCCTAAATGAGAAATAGGACAGTGGGGGGCGAGAGCAGAGGTGCCTGTGCACATAGAAATCTGTTGCCGAATATTGTGAATATTTATAAAATATAACAATATATTGTTCTCTGTTCATTATATTACCTGTTCAAGTGATAATGTTCGAACAGACAGCAGGGGGCAGTGCGTTAAATAGTTCAGCATCCCCCTGGCTGACGTGTGACGTTCCAGCGTCTGGCCAATCACGGCCCACTGACTGTAATGGAAGCCCTTTTGAATTTTAAACTGTTCTTAGTGCATTCTTTTTTTATTGATTTTCACAACTTTATGTAAACAAACAAAAATTAACAAAAACCCACCCCAAAACAACAAGGAGCATTGCAGTGTCCACATATATATATATATATATATAAAAAAAAAACCTAAATAGAGCCTACACACACAAAATACAGACATTCCCAGTCATGGTTCACCCTAGTTAAAGCCATTGGACAACCAAATGAATAATATACTGAATGTAGAAAAGAGAAGGGAAAATGACTAAAAAACAAAAAAAACAAAATTACATTCTCTGTAAGAAAGATTGCAGTGGGTTCCAGATCCTCCGGAATTTGTCAGACTTTTGATGAAGATCATGGGTCAATTTTTCAACTGTGATAATAGCTGAAATCTGTGATATCCACATATCAACTGCGGGGGCCTAAGGTACTGACCATCTCTGTAATATACATTTCTTGGCCAGAAATAATACTAATAATCAATCCAATTTGTACTGCACTTTTCATTAACAAAAATCTCAAAGTGCTACACAGTGCAAATAAAATCAAAGATAAAAATCAACATCATAAAAATCATGTGGAGGCAGAATAGGCTTGCTTAAATAAAAAAGTCTTCAAGTCTCTTTTAAAATCAATCAGTGGTTGTGGAGCTCTCAAATGATCTGGGAGAGAGTTCCAGAGACGGGGGGCAGCGACAGCGAAAGCCCGATCTCTCATGGACCTTAATCTGGAGCGAGGAAGGTGAAGGAAGTTGCAGTCTTGTGATCGTAGAGATCTGGTGGATGAATGTGGAGTGAGAAGGTCCTTCAGATAATCCGGTGAGGATCCGTTTAAACACTGATGGGTGATGAGCGCAATTTGGTAATGAATTAAGAGAATTAAAAGCAAACGTCAAGTATCTGCATTAAGTAGAGAGTCTGAAACAAGATTAAAAAGGCAGCAGGAGGGAGTAAGTGAGAAAGATTTGCCAATCATCTCTTGTATCATAACATTAACCGCTTTCCAAAAAGTTTTAATACAATTGCAAGACCAGAATAAATAAATAAATGTCCCCTTGTGTTTTGCATTTATGACAAAGATCTGAAACATTAGGAAACATCCTTCGAAGGCGAACAGGTGTATAATAAGTTTGGTAAAAGAATTTCAAGTTCTGCTCATGTATAGAAATTGAGGTACAGTTGTGGAAGACCCCATTACAGATTTCTTCCCAATCTGCTAGATCAAACGTCAACCCTAGGTCATACTCCCAGACCAGCTTCATAGCATCATAACCCGAGGAGTCAGAGCCCAACAATAAACTATAAATCTTAGAAATGAGTCCTTTAGGAGATTTGGTCATGACAACTCCGACAATTGGTCTCTAACTCTGAGAATTTTGTGCGAGTTTACCTGTCCTCAAGAGAGAATTCACAAAATGATGGATCCGTAGGTATTTATAGAAATCCCTTTTAGAAATATTGAATTTGGCTTTAATTTGTTGAAAGGGTTTAACAGAATCAGAGTCCAGTATGTCCATAATATTTGACAGTCCCTTAGATGACCATTCAGACAAACCAATGCTCCTAATCTCTGCCGGCAAATCTGGATTTAAAGTTAACAGTGACTGATAAGAGAGAGTGGGGGAGATATTTAAACCCGACTGAAGTCTGAAGCTCTGGATGAGCTTTGCCTGTAAACCTGCCTGCCTGCCCTAGGAAGCCAAACCTGAAGATTTCAGTCTGGACTTCACCAACTGCTCTCAAGGGAGAGCTAAAAAGTCAAGTCAAGGTCTGAAACTCACAAGCCAGAAGCTAGACGCTGCTGCTGCTGTGCTCTCTGCTGAATCTACAGTCTCTGGACCCAACCGGTTCCCTCCCTCACAAAGGATCTGTCAGAACCTCTTTAAGGTACATTCAGAATTAACTCACTCCATAAACCATCTGACTGCCTGGCTAATCAAACTATCCATCTCTGCAGACATCAGTGATTCCTGTCCCGGACCTGTGCCAGAACCAGTTCATGATTTCTCTGTGAACATTTCAATAAACTCTGTTAAACTTTTACTCAGCATCCAGTGGTGTTCTGCATGTGGGTTAAGTCTCTTAAGCCAATCATGACACCCTCTCACACACAGCTAAGTTATTTTTGTGTGTGTGGGTGTGTGTGTATTTTTTTTTCTGTATACGTTGCACTGGTTGCATTTGTTTGGTATTTTGTGATATATTCTTGCTTGTTAAATAATCTTATAAATAAACAGTTTTCAGTCCTACCAGTTTCTCCTAGCGTCTGCTATGCAACAAAGGCCTGCGTGGACGGGTTTCACAGGTTGAGGGTTGTGCAGCCCCTAGAAGCCCTCAGCAAAAACAATTAACATGGATGCCGCTACGGAGCATCCATTTGATGTAGTGTGCTTTTCCAGTGTTTTAAAAGTCTCCAGGTGGGTAAAGCAGGCTGCCAGTTTATAGGTTATTCCTCAGTGAATGAAGATCATAACCAGGATCCGGTATCCTCCCCATTGTGCTGATTCTCCCAGGCCATCACCACCAGTGCCATGCTTGCACGGAATGCGCTTGGCTACATAGTTCTCTTTATCTACACTACCGTTCAAAAGTTTGGGGTCACACTGACATGTCCTTATTTTTTAAGGAAAAGCACTGTACTTTTCAATGAAGATAACTTTAAACTAGTCTTAACTTTAAAAAAAAATACACTATACATTGCTAATGTGGTAAATTAATATTCTAGCTGCAAATGTCTGGATTTTGGTGCAATATCTACATAGTAGGGATGGAACGGTTTATGAAAACCGTCCGAACTGTTCGGTTCGGTTTGCGTGTTTTGCGTTCGGTTCATGCACCGCTCCTTTTTCTCATAGGCGAAGCGTTTACACTCCAGAGCAGAAGGTGGCGGTACTGCGACCAAAGCCAACCACCAGTAGTAAACAACAAGAAGAAGAACAGAAGCAGAGTAGCTGGGTGTAGCAGAAAAAAATCAGTTGTTGTGAAGAATTGTGTGGGTATGGCGAGTGGGAAAGAACAGGAGTTGGAAGACGTGCCAGCAGCACTTTATAGGTCTGCTGTATGGGACCACTTTGCATTTAGAGTGACCTACGATGACGGCAGAAAGAAAGTTGTGGATAAAAGTGCAACAGGGTGCAAGCATTGTGCAACACGTTTTATTTATGCTACCAGCAACATGACCAACATGTCATGCTAACCCCGAAATCCCACATACTCCATCAGCGCCCCGCTGCGCACCAGACTGCCTGCACAAAGCAAAGCCTACAGCCTCCCGTCCACTCCGCTCTGAGTTCCTTGGAGATCGTAGAGGGCATGCCCGAGATGATTAAATTCAAAGCAGCAAAACATGCGGAAATGATCCAGGGTTTCTGCGGATCATTAAAAATAATTACAATTCATTATTTTTTGGGGATTTTTCATTAATTTTTATGTAATTTCGGTGTAACAATCAACATATACCGAACCGAAAACCGTGACCACGAAACCGGGATCCAAACCGTGGAATTTGTGAACCGTTCCACCCCTACTATATAGGTGTATAGAGGCCCATTTCCAGCAACTATCACTCCAGTGTTCTAATGTGTACAATGTGTTTGCTCATTGGCTCAGAAGGCTAATTGATGATTAGAAACCCCTTGTGCAATCATGTTCACACATCTGAAAACAGTTTAGCTCGTTACAGAAGCTACAAAACTGACCTTCCTTTGAGCAGATTGAGTTTCTGCAGCATCACATTTGTGGGGTCAATTAAACCCTCAAAATGGCCAGAATAAGAGAACTTTCCTCTGAAACTCGACAGTATTCTTGTTCTTAGAAATTAAAGCTATTCCATGCGAGAAACGGGACAATGACCCTAAACACACCTCCAAATTGTTCAAGAACTATTTAGAGTAGAAGCAGGCAGTTGGTGTTCTATTGGTAATAGAGTGGCCAGCGCACAATTGAGCTGTTGTGGGAGCAGCTTTACCGTATGGGACGCTAGAAGTGCCCATCCAACCAATCCAACTTGTGGGAGCTGCTTCTGGAAGCGTGGGGTGCAATCTCTCCAGATTACCTCAACAAATTAACAGCTAGAATGCCAAAGGTCTGCAATGCTGTAATTGCTGCAAATGGAGGATTATTTGATGAAAGCAAAGTTTGATGTAAAAAAAATCTTTTCAAATACAAATCATTATTTCTAACCTTGTCAATGTCTTGACTCTATTTTCTATTTATTTCACAACGTATGGTGGTGAATAACTGACTTTTCAGGAAAACAAAAAATTATTTGGGTGACCCCAAACTTTTGAACGGTAGTGTATGTCTGAGCAACCGTGGTGCAAGATGAGAAGTCACCTGCCAGCTAGAGGGTCGACAGATCGATTCCCCCTTCCAACCACCTCAGTCGTTGGCTCCCTGAGCAAGACCCTAACTGAGCATTTCCATAACACTTGCTTGGGACATCAAGGTCAAAATGATTGTTGCGATGACAACGGTGAAAAGTGCAGAGGAAATGTTTAATCCTATCTGTCGTGAACCACAGCAGCACCTGCTGTTTTATATATATACATACACACACATAACGACATTTGCTGCTGTTTATGTATATAATTTTTTTCCCCTCGATGTGCCTCTACAGACAATAGTTTGGATGCAGGACAGACATTTTGTCTTCCTGCACACAAATCTTTTTCAAACATTTTCAGCAAGAGTCAAAACTTATGCAGAACCTCTGACAGCATTTGTTTTCAAATCCCCAAGCCTAGAACCAAGGATGATTTTAAAGGAAGAAAATTTTAAAAATGAGCAGCATTTGGTCTGTCGGACATTGAGAGCTGGTTAGTTTGGAAGATTGAAAAACAGGTTTCTTCACAGCCAGCTCAGGTTCTATAATGTTGAAGGCCAGCTCTGGTAACACATGCAGTTAGGGTAGGTGAACTGATACCTCCGTAGAGGAGGGAGGTGCTTGGTCCATCGACCATTAAGGACCTTCGCGCCAGCAGTCCCTCTGGTATCCCTGATTTTGGTTAAACTTCTGCTTCAGTCTACGGCCGTAGCAGACCTCAGTCCAACCATCATCCATCTTTATTTTTGTTTCCCTCTTTGTTGTGCATCTTAATTTTTTTTATTCAGAATAAATGAAATCAAACATCTAAGGGAGGGTTTCCAAAAGTGAAACAATACATAAAATAAAAAATTTAGATTGAAAAATTGTTTTGTGTTTTTGTAAAAAAAGAACTATAAAACTATGAACTAGAAATTAACTCCCAAACGGAAAACACTGTAGTGTTGAACTTTTTTTTTTTTAAATATGCATTTTTGTATTTTTAGTTTTTTCTTTTAGGAACAATAAGAATTATGGTGCACCCAATGCAACGTTTCAACCAACAGAGGTCTTATTCAGGCAATGGCGCACTGTGTTTACTGTGGTACAGAGATGTTGTCCTTTCAAAGGTCAGAGCAGAAATGAGGCAGAGGGAGGAAGAGCTTCCTTTTATAGCTCCACCCAGCTCCTACCCCTCCCTTCAGGTAAATGAGTTAACATTAATTTACTAATCCAGAATCATGTAAATAAAATCTAGAAGCTGAATGGTTTTAGACAATATTTAAATGTATTTATTCTAAAAGTATTTGAGAGAATTTTTTTAATCACATGAATTGTTTTATAATTAATTTTTAATTTCAGAAACAAATTATTTCTCCTGTATTCCAATGAAATTATGTTTAGATTATTTTTGTATGCCTTTTGAATGTATATGAATGATTTAGACAGTAGTAATTTTAATTAAAACTGAGGTTATTATCATGGCCAATGCAATACCAATGTTAGGTTCAAATAAAGGTTACCACTTTTAGGATTAGGAAAGATGTCACGTTAGGGCTATATAATACCAGTTAGGGTCAGTATTAATTTTAGGATTAGGGTTAGAAGTAGAACGGGATTTTAGGGTTAGGAAAGATGTCACGGTTAGGGCTATATAATAGCAAATAGGTTAGATGGCGGGGAACTAATTCGCCCTCCTGAAGGAGAAGGATGGTGCGTGGTCCATCAACTGGACTGGACCCGCATCACCCTGGTCCCACTGCTGTGGCTGGTTCCATTGCCCTTTTTTTATTATTATTATTGTGGACTACTGTCCAGCCATCCATATTCTATAGTTTTTTTTGTTTTTAACTAAAGTTGATGTGTTTGTGTATGTAAATGTTTGTTTCGTGTCGCTTGTACTACAAATGAACTAAGGTGTGCGTGTATTATTTTGGATCATTTGTACCGCACTGCTTGTATTTGTGGAAAAAAATACGGTGGATGATGGGTGGTAGGTGATGGGTGAAATGGATGCTAGGTGAATAGTGGGAGGTGGTAATGGGTGAAATGGATGCTAGGTGGAGGATGGGTGGTAGGTGATGGGTGAAATAGATGTTAGGTGGATAGTAGAGGGTGGCTAATGGGTGAAATGGATGCTAGGTGGAGGATGGGTGGTAAGTGATGAGTGAAATGGATGTACATTTTTGGAAGCTGGAACCACACCCTCCACCCCATCACAGAGGAACAAAGCACCTACCCGCTCCAGCCGGTGAACAATACCTCCTTAACGACAACCCTTAACAATAACACACAGGTTTCAGGTATTACAGGCTAACATTGGGACCAAACGACCCACTCAGGGAAGAGGGGTGAAGGGTAAAAGTGGATGTTTAGTGAATGGATGAGGATGGGTGGTGGGTAAGAGGCTCTCTGATGCTTAGTGGGTGGTGGGTGAAATTGGTGGAGGGTAAAATAGGTGGTGGGTGTGTTACTGTACTTAAATTTTTTTTGCATTGTTGTTGTTTTTTAGCCTAAGTTGAAAAAAGTTTGTCTGATTCGCACCAATTCCCGGACAAAAATCACGCCATCTGGCGGAAAATCACATGGCTTTTTCAAATCATGGGCCTTTTTTCAAATCATGCGAGAATGTGTACAAAACAACAAAAATGGCGCCGACAACGCTTTTGGGTTGTTTTCTTTGAATGTAGGTGATTTTTGAGTGATTATGCACATAAAATGATACGGAAACACAGGTACAATAGTGGGTTCTAGCTTGTTTGTCGTTTTGGTAACTACATCAAAATTACCGCTAGGTGGACAAAAATCTTGCCATCTGGCGGAAAATCACCCGGCTTTTTCAAATCACACGAGAATGTGAACAAAACCACAAAAATGGCGCCGGCAACGCTTCTGGGTGGTTTTCATCGAATGTCGATTTTAAAGTAATTTTGAGTGATAAATTGTTTTTGCGATCATTGCACTTGCCCGGCGGGCAAATGCAATGAAATTTGTACTCTCTCAACAATAAAAATGACTTGCCCCGGGAGATCGAGCAATGGTTAACATCGAGGCCTGTTAACACCTCCATCCAGTGGTTGAACATTGCCCTGGCTTTCTCTTTGGTCCAATGTATATTGTCCACTTGTTTCAAATTTGTCTGCCAGCAACAGGGGAATGTACCGCATGTTCCTGAGGATATGTTCATTCAGGAGTTCAAGGTTCTCCTTCTCCTCTTCAGGTTGGTTTGGTTAATAACTCAACAGTGGAATCCAAACCTCCGCATAGGGAACCTTCCTTCTCGTAGCACTATGAGCTGCTTTATTGTTGTTTCCCTGGATTTGTTACCCCTGCTGTTTATCCCAAAGGACAGTACTATCTTTTCCACCACTAGACCTGGGTAAGGTACTGTCTTTTCCATCAGAGCCTCCGCATGCCGAAAGTGGCTGCCAGGAAAGCCATCTACCTGCAAATGTTTGCATAAGTAGGACGGGAAATTGGAAAGGTTTGAAGCCCCGATTATTAGCCACTTTTTATTAACCTCCAGATTCCATTCTGTCAGCTTACGTTGTGTGTTAGGATGTATAGTGACATGGAATCTGGGTGGCTCAGGTGAGGTGAAGTGGTCGAATGATTCTTTAAAAAATGCCTCCATCTTCTGAGCAAGATTCTTGTTCCTGCTCTGCTTGAGCAGAAGTCTGTTGAGCCCGTTCTTCAGCTTCCTGTCTTTCTTCCTCTTCCTGCAACTCATCAAAGAGAGCTTCTAGTTCGGGATACTCGGATTGGTAAACAGGAGCTTCCTGTTCATTAAGCAACTCGTCATCTTCACTCAATTCTTCGTCATCCCGAACTCTCTCTTCAGAAGAAACTGATGCCACTGATTTAACCCTTCTAGGAGAACTGCTCGGTTGTCTAACCCGAGCCTGCTCTGGCTGGTGCATTGTTGTGGAGGCATCAAATTCGGTCCACCGCAATTCCTCCACCTGAATTATGGTAGTGTTCTGGTGCAGAGACTATGATTGTACAGAGTTGGCATTGTTTGCCCTGTCTGTGACCAGAGTTCCGCAATATTAATCTCCTCTCTTCATAGTCACTTCAGGTATCGTGTAGCCCAGCAGATTGCAACCTCAAAAGCTTCTCTCCATCCAGCAGTAGGAAGAGGTGAGAGATCACCCAGCAGTTCCATGCCCCGGTTCTCATAATGCTTTATAAGAATTATGTAAGTATTGTGGCCCCAATTTTTAGCATTGCCAATAATCATATGCCTTGTATTTTCTGTCGGTGAAGCTAGCTTACTCATGTCTGCTATAATATCCACCATCCTGGAAATCATGCAGGGTTCTGGTTTCCCCTCTGCTGGCTTCATATTTTCCAGGTGATGAACATTTTTAATTACTGCATGTAGCTTCTGTACCAGATTGGGGATCTGCTGGTTGACACGTGACATGCGATCCTGTGTTCTGTGGAGGGTATCTTCTCCAAACTGGTCTCTGAGGACCTTGTTGTACCACCGCTGCAAAAGGACACGATTGAGGACCAGTGTAATACGAGTCCCCCCAGGGAGGCACTGGCTGGTTAGGTATGGGAACTAATTCGCCCTCCCAAAGGAGAAGGATGGTGTGCAGTCCATCTACTGGACTGGACCCGCATCACCCCAGTCCAACTGCTGTGGCTGGTTCCATTGCCCTTTTCTTTTTTTATTATTATTGCGGACTACTGTCCAGCCATCCATCTTATGTAGTTTTTTTAACTAAAGTGTATGTGTTTTGTATTTAAGTTTGTTTCGCACCGCTTGTACTACAAATTAACTAATGTGTGCGTGTATTATTTTGGAACGTTTGTACCACAGTGCTTGTATTTGTGAAAAAAATAAAATAATAAAATGAACAACTAAAGGAGGGTTTCCAAACAGGTAAACAATACTTCAAATGAAAATGTTTTTTTTGTGTGTATTTTTTTTTAAGCTCTAATTTTTTTAAATAAATTATCAAATATAAATCCTAATAAAATTGAAGAAACAAAGAGTTTATGTGCCTATATGCTGCAACGTTTTGACCTCCTATAGGTCTTCTTTAGGCAAGGCACACTATCTAAAGCTATGAGGTCTGGGTTAGGTGTAGGTTTGGGTTAAATTTACAGATGATCCTCCCCTGATGCCTGATGGCTTCCACAGAGTTGAATGAGCATCAAAGCAATGCACGCTCAACTCGAAGATCACCCCCATAGGTCAGCAATTTGAATCCATCTTGTGGAGTGTAGGGTGTTTGCGAATGCTTCAAGAGTCTCTTGGTAAGATTCTCTTGTTTGTGGATATGCAAGTTCCAGCCCAAGGCTGGTCTGTGATTGTTATGTGCTGGGCTTAGTAGAGTCTTATCTAAGGGGTTAGATTGGGTAGTTGGGGTCCTACGTTTAGTGTTGTAGCTAAAAGGGTTTGGGTAGCTGTTCTAAATTGGAAGTAGGTGTGATAAAGGGCTTAGGATAAGAGTGTCATGTGACTTTTAGGGTTAGATTAAATGGTCTGGTTATTTGTTCCAAATTGGAGTAGGCGTATTGGGTGTGTTTAATAGGGTTAAGGTGAGGATAACCTATGACTTTAGGGTTAGGTTACATGGTCTGGGCAGTTGTTCTAAATGGGAGCAGGTGTATTGTGTGTGATATAGAATCAGAAACAGAATTCTTTATTTGTCATTGCTCCACAGGGGTGCAACGAAATTACTCGAAAAAGAAAAAAACAGTACAAGCAATTAGTGTAAATTTAAAAATATAAAATAAAAAAATTAAATAAATACGAAAAAAGTTTAAAAAGGGATACTGCAGGCTCTCCTGAGGTAGCGGGTACAGGTTATTGCACGTGAGGTAGCATTATTGATAGTTACCGTTGTTTCATTGTAGGTGAGGCGTTCAGGGCAACAACAGCTCTAGGAAAGAAACTGTTTCTCAGTCTGGTTGTTTTTGTTCTTATTGCCCTGAAACGTCTCCCAGATGGGAGCAGTGAAAAAAGATGGTGACTGGGGTGTGAGGAGTCCCTGATGGTGCTGCGGGCTCTCCTGAGGCAGCGGGTGGAGTAAATCTCCTCCAAGGAGGGGAGAGGGCAGCCAGTCAGTTTTTGGGCGGTGTTGATGACCCGTTGGAGCTGCTTCTTCTCTGCTGCAGTGCAGTTGGAGAACCACAGCGAGATGCCGCAGCTCAGCACCAACTCCACCGTGCAGCGAGAGAAGGTCCGCAGCAGCTCTGGTCGTAGATTGTTCTTCCTGAGAGTCCTCAGGAAGTGCAGTCTCTGCTGCGCCTTCTTCAGGATCACTGTGGAGTTGGAAGTCCACGTCAGGTCCTCGCTGATGTGGGTGCCCAAGAACCTGAAGACTGGCACTATCTCCACCCTTTCCCCGTTGATGATAATGGGCTGTGTGTCCTGTTTACACCTCCGAAAGTCAACGATGAGCTCTTTTGACTTGGAGGTGTTCAGAGTCAGATTATTGTCCATGCACCATGCTGACAGATGCTCCACCACGTCCTGTAAGCTGTCTCATCCCCTCCTGAGATGAGCTCCACCACTGTGGTGTCATCTGCAAATGGTGGTGTTGCTTGGGTAGGTGGGGGTGCAGTCTTGGGTGTAGAGGGAGTAGAGGAGGGGGCTCAGCACATATATACGGCTTAGGGTTAAGGCCTGGGTGTCAGACGACTTTAGGGTAAGATAAAAGGGTTAGGGTGAGGGTGAGGGTCAAGGTGACGGGGCAAGGGACCCAGTAAACTAACCTTGGGTTCCTTCAAAGGTTTGACCTCAGCATGGACGAGGAAATCCCTCAGGTTTTTGTTTCTTTTGTAAGCCGTGATTATTTTATAATTTTAATTTAAATTTAAAAAGTTTGTTTTCTGTGTACAGATTCTGTAAAATCTGAGGAGTTGTGATTTAAGTAGGCCAGCAAAAGTGTGCCTAGGATGATAACTGGTTTTAAATAATAGAGCATGTGTGTCTGTAGGTTTGAAGAAGACTTTTATATCCAATTTATGTGTTTTATCAAACTGTTTCCCTTTAAATGTGGTGGTGTCCAGAAAATCTACCCCCCTCCCCCCCAGATGTCATCCAGGTACCTGAAGTAGTGCAGTGGGGCCTTCCTGCACGTACTGAGGGATCCTGTTTCCCACTCCGCCATGAAGATGTTTGCATATGCCGTTGCAAACTTTTTCCCCATGGCTGTTCCCTTGATCTGTAGGAAATATTTAAATTGTTTCTTTTTAGGTTTATTTCCAATAATTGTAGCAGCTCTCGATGTGGTCTCTTCGAATTTAGATATTTAAAGAATACATTTTTTATGCAATTAATGCCTTTATTTAAATCAATATTGGTATATAGGCTATCAATGGTGAATAGTAAATAAAATAGAGTCCTGAGGTAGAGAAAATAGCTTAATTTTATTAACAAAGTCATATGTATCTTTAATATAGCTTTTATGTATTATAGATAATGGGTATAGATAGTGATCAATAAACTCTGCTGTATAATAGGTCTCGCTGCTGCGGTCAGAGACTATGGTCCTGCCAGGAGGGATCTCGTGGGGTTTGCTCCACTTTTCTGGTTCCTTGTGGATTTTGGGGTGTAAATAAAACCTTCTGGCTCTGGGCTCAGAGGACCAGCGTAGGTAGCACTATTGTTTGGCATTAATAAATTTCTTTATTATATAAATCATCAATATTCTTATTTAATAGGTGGATTGTATTCATATAAATAGGGATATCTAGTTTTTTATAATAAGTATCATTGTATAATTGTTTATATCCCTCCCATAAATATTGCTCTCTGTCCATAATGATAATAGAGCTGCCCTTATCAGCAGGTTTAATTATAATATTATTATTCATTAATTCCTTAAGTGCTTTAGATTCTAATATGTTTAGGTTAGGTATGGTTTTAATTCATTAAAATGTTTTATCTATGTATTTCAGATCTTGTGAAATTATTTTTTCTACCTCAGGAGGAAGAGAAGAAATAGGAGGAGACTAGCTCAACTCCGGCATAAAAGGTAAGTTATTATTATTTTTATTTCCATCCTCATCTTTGTAGTAGATTTGATCCTTCTGTGGTAGTTTTGTAGCTCATGTCTCCTTTGGATTTTAAGTTTGCCCAAATTATTATTACCCTGGATCACTGAGAGTAAATGTTTTAGACAGATTACATATAATTTTATTGTTGACAATCTGAGAGTGCCCCTCCTTCCTTCGCAGGCTCTTGGGGCTCTCTATTTTAGCCACTCACCCCAGTGACTCAGCATACGAACTGTAGTGGCTTTAGACCACTGGACGTTGTCTAGTCTTGGCTCAGTACGTTAAGCCGGTTATTACTAACTTAGGGGTTAAGATGGATGCTGGTCTTAAAATGGAACATCAGAGCTGTTATAAAGTCCAGCTTTTTCCACTTAAGGCAGCTAGCCAAAGTAAAACCCATTCTATCAAAACAACATTTTGAAACAGTGATCCATGCATTTGTGACCACACGACTAGATTACTGTAACTCACTTCATACAGGGGTCAGTGACCTCTTTATTTCCCAACTTCAGAGGGTTCAAAAAGCTGCTGCATGTCTTTTAATAGGTACACGAAAATTCGACCACATTTCCCCTGTTTTAGCTTACTTACACTGGCTGCCAGTACATTTTAGGATTGATTTTAAAATTATTTTATTTGTTTTTAAAACTCTTAATGGCCTTGCTCCTTCTTATCTGTCTGAACTGTTGCATTCTTACACACCCTCCCGTCCCTCTGGTCAGCTGATCAGTTGCTTCTGAGGGTCCCAAAGACTAAATGCAGCTCAGACGAGACCGTGCTTTTTCTGTGGCAGCTCCTAAGCTGTGGAACGATCTGCCTCTGAGCAGAAGACAGGCCTCTTCTCTGGCTGTTTTTAAGTCCCTTCTTAAGACTCATCTTTTTTCCTTGGATTTTGGCACAATTTGAGAGGTCTTACTTTGTTTTATTCTCGTTGTATATTAATATGTATTTTACACTGTTTTTTTTTCTTCTATTTTATAATTTCATTGTATTTAATGATTGTGTGCAGCACCTTGGTCCTGTCCGGTGCATAAAGTGCTTCATAAGTAAAGTTGGTATGGTATGGTCACTGCTCACAGTGAACAGCTGTCTCTCCAGCGCCGGGATGAAGCGGTTGAGCTGTGAGATGTTCATGTGAGAGAGGGTCATCTGTTCCTGGAGAGGCAGTGCTGGTGAGAAATTTATCACAGGGACAAAGATCTCAGCCTTTGGACATTTAACCCTGGCTGCTCTCAATGTCTCTCTCATTTCCTATACAGCTGCTTTCTTGTCCCTCTGAGCTCTGTGGTTGATACCCAGGGACAGGATCATACGCTCCACGTCCTCCGTCACTGGCGCCTTTTCAAACAGGTGAGTCATGTGTCTCCATTTAGCCCCTGGGAAACTGTTAACCTGTGTTTCAGGGTATTTTAAAGTCAATCTGGCGTTTGCCTGAAACTTGGCCACATTTGAGTCACCTAGAACAGCACATTTATGAGTCAGATTAAGGGAACACTCACAAATTTTCTTTTGTGACCCCATTTGTCTGGCTGCCACAGTTACCTGAGCAGATAATGGTTCGATGGACCCACTGGTAAAGGATGCTGCAGCTGGACCAGGAGTCCTCCCCCTGGTGGTGAAGGTGGGTCGTCGCTGTGTGCTGGCCTTCAGTCTCCTTTGCAGCGGCATCAGTCTAGGCCTCAGTGAAGCCCGGCGTCCGATCTGGGAAGAGCTGGAGGCCTTGGAGGCTCTTGGCACTTTGATAAAGTTGAGTCAAGACAGAATACAGCAAGTAAAATGGAACGTTTCGGTGAGGAATCAACCTTCATCAGGCAACTTGCTGTCTCAACTAACAATCAGTTAGAATGCACTTTCTGGTGTCCAGATCCTGTCCAGGCTCTTCTCTAGCTCTTCTCTGTTCCAGGCTTAAAATATATTTATACCTTCCTCCAGTTAAACACGTCCTTGTCAATCTTGAAACACTTCAGAGATGCCTAGACCACAGCGTGAAAAAGATTTCCCATTTTTTTCCCTGCCGGATTCTTCCACCAAGAAGAAAGCCATTCCGAAGGAGCCAAGTCCGGCGGAAGCTAATGCTAGCACCTCAGAGCTAACCAACCAAACAACTATGGAGTTGATCCTATATGTGAGGAACATGATGTTTTTGCACCAATTATGGATAATTAAAGCTGGTATTTCTGTCTAATGGATCAACAGTTCTGTCACATTTATTGCACTAATAAATGTTTTTATTTTGATTGAATTGATAGTTAAGAGCTCCTTAAAGAGGTACAATTATCTGGTAGTTTGGTTTAAATTTATCAACTTTTTTCTCCCAACTATCATAAAGACTGAAGTGTTTATGTTGGGTTAAAATGAACGCAGTTATGCAAGAAGAAGAAAAAAAAACATCAGTGTAATTAGATTTAGAAGAATTATAATTGGATTGAGATAAATTTAATTTATTTGAAGATGTATTGAATTAATTCCCCCTCTAAAAAGCCCTAAGATTACTTTTGTTGTAAAGGGAGATCAAATAAATAGAAGTGAATTAGGTTGCAGGCACTTTATCGAGCTCTTCTTGTACAGGGCCCTTTTCTGTATCCTTTCCATGTTTTCCCAGAGGTTTGTCTGAAGTAATACAGTTACTCAGTCTGCCCTACCTGCAAAAATATCTGGTTGGCCAGAGTCCCAAATGACAATAACCTTGGGCCTGTATGCTGAATAACTCTAAAAATCCATTCATCTTCTTTTTTTATCCGCTCCAAAAGCGAGCATATCTGAACAGAATTGATTGTTGCAGGCGATCATTCATCAATACAAGCCTGGAGAGGTGTTTAGAGTGAAGGGGAAGGAAGATTTTAGGGGAGAAATATTTCTGTCGGGCCTCAGTGTCGTTGAGGTAAACTGAATGAATCGATTGGGCTAAAAAGGATTGGCACAAAGTGTGTAAGACAGGAAAAGTCCTCTGCTCTTGTAAGGATGTATGACTGATTAAGGATGCTTATAACAACGAATGAAGTCAGCATGCTTCAAATTTGGTCCTCTTCAAAATAAATTGCTCATAAAATTAGGTTAGAATAAGACTGCTGTTAATTTGATTTCATTTGCAATCAACTGTAGAAAACAAGACAAGGGGAGAAAATGATGAGGCATATGAGACAATGAGAGAAGAGCTCATCCTTGAAGTCTGTAGTACTCCATGCAGATGATTGGATCTGCTGTTCTGCCTGTTTGTATATATGGTTTAATTCTTCTATTCAAATACCTGATCCCAAACCCTGGTATCCATGTGGGCTCGGATAATTTGAATACAGAAGGAGAAACAATTGGAACTTATTTATTTAATTCTCAGCATTGTTTTTAATGTGTTTAGCTTCAGGAGCTTGTTTCTACCAGAGCTCACTGATGCTTTTTGCACACATTAAACCATCATCTCCATGTTATACAAAGACATGAATGTGCATCCAGGTCTCAGAGTAGAACATGATTACCAGGAGAGTGCTGAAAGCTGCTCTGCTTCCAGGAAGAGCTTCACATTGAGAGAATAATGACCTAGAACTACTCTGAGGAACGTAATAATTTGAGCAAAAAGTTTTTAAATAACTCTCATGTAAAAATAAATACAACAGAGCTCAATTTTATTCTACGATATCACTATTTTTTGCAAATCTTTGCATTAAGCTGCTAAACACTTGTTAAGCTGCTAAACACGTTGTGTGCACTTGTTGCTTTTGTTTCTATAGAAAATCCTCATTGCCCTGTGCTTCTGTCTTTAACAGTTTTTCACTGGATAAAACACAAACAAAGCTATTGTAATAAAGCTATTAACAGAAAACATAAATAGACAAAACAGAAGGACGGGGAGCTGGGGATCTGCAGATCTCAGTTGCTGCAGGGGGTTTGGGGGGCAACCATTCACTAGCACCCTGGGGTTGGGAGATACACAGGTAAGTGACCATGATCATCTGATGGAAGACGATGATCCATGTGAGTGACTTACCTGGTTTAAAAGTTCAGTCCATTTTCTCTGAGGACTGCGAGTCCAGCTGATGACCTGCCAAACGAGGTGCGGTGCCAAAAGCCGCCCAGAGTGTCCCTGATGCAGCAACCTCAAAGAGAAGGCAGGGATCCTATCCAGGTCAGGGATACAGATCAGACAGGAACAGTTCAGGAATCCAGGAGTCAGGGGTTCCAATCCAAGCAGGAATAGACGGATCCAGGCTTCCAGGAATCATCAGAGTGAAGTCAGGTTCAGATTTCTAGGAGTCCAGCAGCAAGCTCAGACAGACACTTTTAGATGCAGACAGGCAGGCTAATTGGTTGAGTGACAGAAACAAGACATGATACCAGGAAAACTTTAAACTGGTCTTCTCCTAGGTGCCGGGCTTATGGGACTACAACCGACCTTCCCCTCATTCTGAACCAAAACCCTAAGGGCTCAGCGGAGAAGAACCCGGAAAACGATCAGAAGACGAGAGACAAACACCAAACCCTCTCATTCCACTGACCTCCGGGGACGGGAACATAATTTCTTTCTTTCTTTCTTTATAAAAAAAAATGATATTGGGACAATTCATTTAAGGGTATGAATTCCCAGTATTTGCTTATTGCTACAAATTCATTCAGTTGATCTAAGTGACCTTGTCTCAATAGGTAGATAACATTACATCAATAATCTGTTCTGAGATTGTTGTATTATGAAAATGTATTAAACTAGAGCCTTAAATAATAATGTACAATATATTAGATCAGCTCAGCTTTTTTTTTTTTTTTTACTATTTTTCTTAATTGAAGCAGTGGGTTTTCTAAAGAATCAATTTTGGATTAAATGTGTTAAAAGTGGTGCTACAGCAAATACCTACCACCGCTGTACCATTATTTAGTGCCCATTTTCTGTGAACCCATCTATAAGTATGACGTTGTCACACCAGCTCCTCTGCTGTGACCCACACACCTGGGATTCATCATCCTGATCAGCCAATGCAGCCATTTAAGAACGGATCCTCCTACTGCATGGCGTCAGATTGTTATCTATCCCCAATGTTTGCTGCCTTTCTGAACCCGAACAACCAACCTGGCTTTGACCCTCTGCTTGTCTGAGCAAGATACCTAGAATGTCCAAAAATAAACCCACCAAGCTTTGCCAACTGCTCAATCCTAGTGTCGATCTGCACCTGAAGTGTGACAGAAAACAATCTGACCAAACAGTATGGATCCAGCTGAGCCTGCCCCCACCTCAGATGTCTAATCCCTGATGGACTACATATTGCGTCAGGGGAGAGCATTGGGACAAAGTGAACACAAGCTGACTGGATTGGAGACAGCTAGCCAGACCATCCACATGGAACTTGCACAGCTGTCAGCTCAGGTAGCTCACCTCACTTCTCTGCTTACCTCTGTCGTAGTGTCACAGCCTGCTCAAGCTCTCCAGGCTCAGCCTCCGGAGATCCAAGCCTCACAGCGCACACGTCTTCTGCTGCCACTCTCCCTGTTGCTCCACCAGCGGATCCACGTGGGGTTTATGTTCGAGATCCACCCACGTTTTCCTGTGAGCTCTCTAAATGCCATGGATTCCTGTTGCAGGGTCAGATGGTGTTTAGCCAGCAAACCACTGCTTTTGCTTCCGAGCTATGAAAGATATATTATGTAATGGGTCTGCTGTGCGACCAAGCTTTAGCGTGGGCACAAGTGTAACAGTTATGGGCTAGGCAGTTAACTGCGAAATCAGAAAAACAGTTCGTTAAGAGCCTGAGGTGTGAATGAAAACACAAGGAAACTGTTTTAGTTTTTGTGCAAGTGTATTATTGTTTTTCCCTGTAAACAGGAAAACAAATAAGGGGCAGGAAAAAAAAACAACAACAAACAAAACAATTACAAATACACAAAAAAAATCAATTCTAGAGTCCTAGGGGTCTTGTCCTTTTTTAGCTCGCCATCAGTTGTTCAGGATCTGAGGATCTGATCCATCATATATAAAAAAACCCGACCTAAAAGGCTAGAAAACCCATTAAGTGTTTTAACAAACACAAATGCAACAAATAAAGTCAATACAACTATCAAATATCTAATAATTAAACATCTCAATCAGGTTAAATTAACCATAATTTAAATAAACAAAAAGAATAATCATTTCAACCTAATCAATTAAGGTTAAACTTGAAAAGTTGAAATCAGAGTTAACTTTCAAAATATCAAATAAAATAAATTAACTCAAATACTCAAGCAGTGTGAGAGGAAGAAATTAAATAAATATACTGCGCAATATCAATTTAAATGTAGCTACATGATCCTATTTTAACACATTTCATTTTACAAAGTGCCCAAACACACACACCATACCAGCAGTTTAGTTACCTTAAAGCAGGGAGTGGGGCACACCCAACAGCGATCAGCTGTGACAGCCCAGGCACAACAGCAACTGTTCTAATAAAACAATGCTCCAATGAGCAATCAAGCAGCAATTGCATACCAATCTGATACTGCTATGCTAGGAACAAACTCACCAAGAGAGCAAATCAGTGGTTTCAGAGATTTGGATTATTTCCAGGGTGAAATGTTCAGCAGGATGCCAACAGCCAGCCTCAATCACAGTGGAACAGGTGATGTAGTTTAACCTGGCTGGAGGCGGGGCTTTAAATAAGTTGAGGAGTTTGGGCAAAACAGGAAGTGGGCCCACAAAAATAAAAGTCTTGATTGACTAATTGCGGGTTACACAAGCATATGACTACTAACCCTCTGACTTCCCTAACCTTGAGTAGTTCTCCTCTGAAATAAGTAGTGTTTGATCACCCAGACCATGCAGGCGACGCTTCCTAACGTCTGCTGGGACTTTATCTGGACTCTCGTAGTGCTGCTAAGGTTTCTGTGGAGTTCTACACTTTGCCCTCTGAAGCTGGATGGAACAACGAGACTCTATGGGAGAGTACCGCAATGCATTAATAGACGCTCTAAACGATGAGCTCTCAGCCAGAGAGGAAGCTTTTGATTTGATTGCTTTGATCACGCTGTCTAACCACCTTGACAACAGAATGTGTGAACAACGCCGAGAGCAAGGTCCCCGACTTCCCGTTCTAGTTCACTCCCGTTTGCTGCAGCGTTCAACAGTGCTGCCCGTCTCTCCTCCTGAGCTGCCACAGACACCAGAGCCCACCAGTGGGCACCCCATACAGATAGGAGACACACATCTATCTGCTGCTGAAGGCCTTAGATGCTTCCAATCTGGTGACTGTTTTTCCTGTGGCAAACCCCCCTCACCCCCCCATCAAAGAATATCCAGCTGTTCAGTGCAGCCAAAAAACTTAGCTTGTTAGAAGTGGGTAATCTAACAAGAACAGGTAACTTTCCCCAACCATCTTCCAGTCAGCTTCAAGTTTCCCATTCCTTTACTGCCTTGATTGACTCAGGAGCTGAAGACAATTTTATTGATGAGGCATTGACAAAACTATCGAACATTTCCGTTTAAACACTCAGTACTCCACTGTCTGCTAAAGCCCTGAATGGCAAACTATTATTCTGTCACTCACCAAACAACTCCTCTTATGATGGTCAATTAAGGAAACCACAGGGAGTTAAATAGATTTAAAATTATTCCCAACTCCAGTATTGCAGTTGTGTTTGGTCATCCCTGGTTAAGACTTCATAAACCCCATATTGATTGGGCCTCTGGGAGAATAATCAGTTGGAGTCCTGTCTATTCGAATAATTGTCTCTGTTCAGCCCTACCAGTGTACAACCCTCCAGATTTGTCATTAGTGCCCCAGGATTACCACGACCTGGCTTAGGTGTTTAGTAAGTCCCGAGCTCTGTCACTACCCCCTCATTGGCCATATGACTATTCTATTAATCTCATGCCTGATGCTCCATTTCCCTCTAGTCGCTTGTACTCCGTATCAAAAAATGAACTTGAGGTACTGGAGAGGTATATAAACAAATCCCTGGCAGCTGGCCTTTTACGCCGCTTTTTCTCCCCTTTGGGTCCTGGATTATTTTGTTGTCAGCAAGAAAGACTTAGACAGATTTATTTTGTCAAAAGTAATCTAAATATATGGCTGTATATTTACAGTTCTAACATTATTATTATTTTTTTATATAAATAAAATAACCCATTTTACACAAGATTTAGCAGTCTAATGGCGGTGGGAAAGAAACTGTTATGGAATCTGCTGGACCTGCATCCAATGCGTCGAAGCCTCTTCCCAGAGGGCAGCAGGGAGAACGGTCCATGGTTGGGGGGTGAGGGGTCATTGATGATGTCACGGGCTCGGGACACACAGTGCTGGGATGAAATGTCTTTAATGGAGGGAAGAGGAGCCCCCATGATCCTCTCTGCTGTTCTCACCTTCTTCCAGTCTGAGGCGCCGCAGCCTCCACTCCACACAGTGAGATAGCTGGTCAGAACGCCCTCTATGGTGCTTCTGGAGAAGGTGGGGAGGATGGGGGGGGCATGTGGGCTCTCTTCATCCTCAACAGGAATTCCAAGCGCTTCTGGGCCCTTTGGACCAGTGAGGTGGTGTTTCCAGTTCAGGTGAGGGTGTCTGTGATGAATGTGGTGCTGCTGACCACCTCTACAGCTGAGCTGTTGATGAGCAGTGGAGCGTGGTTAGGCCGGTTCTTCCTGAAGTCCACCATGATCTCCTTGGTCTTCTCCACCTTCAGGATCAGGCTGTGATCTCTGCACCACCAGCTGCTCCACCTCCTCTCTGTAGTCCAGGTCGTTGTGGTCTCTGATGAGGCCCACCAGCGTGGTGTCGTCTGCAAACTTCACCATGTGATTGGTGGTGAACATGGGGACGCAGTCGTGTGTCATCAGGGTGAACGGCAGGGGGCTCAGGATCCAGCCCTGAGGGGAGGGGCTTAGACTGATGACATCAGAGGTCTGACCCGGACTGACTGAGCTCTGTGGGTGAGGAAGTCTAGCAGCCAATAGCAGAGGGGTGTATTGAAGCCCAGCTGTTCCAATTTGCCCATCAGATGCTGTGGGATGATGGTGTTGAAAGCTGAACTGAAGTACAGGAACAGCATCCGCACGTGGGTGTTCTTCTCCTCCAGGTGTGCCAGGCTCAGGTGGAGAGCAGCAGAGTTGGCGTCCTCAGTGGAGCGGTTCTGTCGGTAGGCGAACTGGAACGGGTGGAATGTTGGCGGCAGACTGGAGACGATGTGTTCTTTAACCAGCCTTTGGAGGCACTTCATCATGATGGGAGTCAGAGCGACAGGCCGCTAATCATTGAGTGAGGTGACCTGA
Source organism: Cyprinodon tularosa (assembly GCF_016077235.1). Classification (NCBI taxonomy): domain Eukaryota; kingdom Metazoa; phylum Chordata; class Actinopteri; order Cyprinodontiformes; family Cyprinodontidae; genus Cyprinodon; species Cyprinodon tularosa. The sequence goes on along the minus strand of NW_024039505.1, from coordinate 397,769 downwards.
AGCTTCTTTGGGACTGGAATAATGGAGGCAGACTGGAAGCATGCTGGCACTATGGATTGGTCCAGCCAGGTATTAAAGACGTCTGTGTTGGGATATATTGCCACAAGAGATCCCAAATCAATTGGATGAACCATCTTAAACCATCCCCCTTTGCTTTTTCACAAAGAGAACGAAAGATTTACTGGAAAGTTCTGGAACTGCCCACCGTATAGGCAGTCAGCTCACGCATGGACCAATCAGCTGATTGAGGAGGCTAATACTTCAACAGGAAATACCCCTACATCACTCATGGTTTAAAACTCAGAGCACGAGTTAAATCTTCCTGTTCCTCCTGGGTTCCATCGCCTGTAAGGAGAGACCCCATTTCACGTGGTATGCTAGAAGACAGCTAACTGAAAGTAGGTTTGGTTTTTCCTGCAACAGATCGCAGTGTCCCATTGTGCATAGCAGCCACGCTAACTGGGGAAACAGAAACCTCCGGAGCTGACTGCTGAGTGAAGTCCCCCCCCCCCCTTTGAGGACCTCGCTACGGACAAAAGCCTATCAGCAAAGGGACGCCTTTCTTTGATGGTTTCCGTAAGTAAATCTTCCTCGACCTAAAAGCGTATAAAGCACTCTGCTGTAGCATCAAAGTGATTGAAACTTTTCCGAGAGCGGATCCGGTGATGGAGAAGACCCGCACGGCTGGAGCCGGACTGCGTGCACCTGCTTTAAAGTAGTGATAGTTACTAAATTCAACCGCGTGTGGTCATGTGGTTGAGGACCAGTGTTACCGCCGTCCGCCCCCCCCAACCATCACATGAAGAGGGAGGTCTCTCATACATTTACATGCCTTCCCCGCATACACATAACCTGCCTTGTTGATGCCGTTTTGCTAAAACGACCTCTGCTATTGTTGTTTAATGCATTTTACCCTTTACCATTGTTAGTATTAACATCTGGCCTATCTTGGAGTCTTAGGGTTTTATTCTTTTTGTATTCTTTTTTTGTTTTCTTTAAACTAGTCATTTAATTTACCTCATGTTTATTTTCTAATAGCATGTAGTGTTTGCATAGATGTTAGATTTCTGTAATCCTGAATTATTAGAATAACACGAGAAATACCAGGATTTTTCCGCCTACCTAGAACTTCCAGGGAGGGGTCAATTGTCCCGGCGTCTTTTCCCGAATACACTAATCACTCATTTTGTCATGGTAATGAGGCTGTTATGGGCCGTGTGTGGGGTGAGGGGTGAGGGGGTCACACCTCACAGTGGTAACAGCCAAGACAAACAGGGACAGACAGCTTCTCCCCAGTGTGTTACAGTACAGTTTTTCTCCCTTGGTTTGGCTCATTTCTTGAAATTGAGATGTCATTCTCAAAACATGGACAAATCCCAAAACTAATTTGCAGTTCCTCACAACAGAATGGCATTTATCATAACTTTCATCAAATTTCAAATGCTTTTGTATGTCTCAATCATTTAGTACATCCTTGCAAATGGTTATGTACAAGTAAGAGTAATAAAGATAATTGTGCAAAGAACATTCTATGAGTTGCAAAAAAATGTGCAAAAAAACATACTAGGTCAGTTGAGGCAGACAAGATTAACATGACCAGGAAAGAGTGTTGACAGATACATTTATGATATAATATAGAGATATAGAAGTAAAAGAAATGAGACATAATTCAAGTCAGTATTTCCATAGTGTAATCAATAGTTCCATAGTGCAGTGATTGAAAGCTCAAGCCATTGTCTGAATTTTTCCAGAGTCCCTCTTGTCCCTCTTTTCAGTCTCTGACACTGTTGAATTGTTCATAAAATATAATATTGTCAAAAGTGATTGGGATCTGTTGTGGGGCATCACATCAGCAACTGGGGAGTTCCGCGTATCTGTCTCCCAATACATACGGGTTCCAGCCATTTGGACCAAGCCCAACCTCAGGTACATGCCCAACATTTTCTGTATTTCCTTGATTGTGGCGTTCACAGATCTTCCATTACTTTGAACGCTGTACTCATTTGTATGGGTTGCCAGAGCTTGAATCATGTCTTCTGAGACAAACTTTTCAAAGTACTGCAGCGGTGTGTGGAGGACAGTTGCATCATCTGTGAGAGCTGGAGCAGAAAAATCAGTATTGGGACTGATGAAATCCTTTTTTTGCCAGCGATATGTGTCACGGGGCTTGATGTGTTAATTTGATTGGGGCTCATATGGGGATTGTTTGTCACCAACTGCATCACATCCTACATTCCTGGTCAACACATCACCATTGACGAACAACTTTTCCCGTGCAAGACTCGCTGCTGTTTCCTACAGTACATTGCAACTAAACCAGACAAGTTTGGTATCAAGTTTTGGGTGGCGTGTGACTTGAAAACCAAATACGTCTGCAACATCCTCCCATATCTTGGCAAGGACCCCACTCGGCCTCGTGGGGAGAGAGTGTCTGAGAGTGTAGTTATGAGGTTGATGGAACCATTCTTGGACAAGGGCAGAAATGTTACCACAGACATTTTCTTTACATCACTGTCACTTGCAAAACGCCTATTCAGCCGGAACACAACCATCCTCGGCACAGTCAACAGGATTCGCCAAGAAATCCCACCGTCAACTCGACAGATGCACCGCAATGAATTTACCACCCAGGTATTTTCATACACTGGTGCCACACTGACTGTGTATGCGCCCAAGCGGAAGAGGACTGTGTATGTTCTCAGCAGCATGCACAGCACCATTGAGACAGCGAAAACCACCAAAAAGAAGCCAAACACCATCACACTCTACAACACAACAAAGTGCGGCGTCGATGTCATGGACCAGATGGTGCGGGAATACACTGTCCGTGCAGCAACAAGACGCTGGCCAGTAGCAGTGTTCTACAACATGATAGACATTGCAGCACTGAATGCCCACGTGCTCTATCAATTATGCACCGGGAGAAAGGAAAGACGGGTGGATTTCCTGTTTGAACTGGCAAGAGAGTTGGCTAACTCCCACATGGGTATGAAAAAGGCCCAAAAGGAACAATTGCTTCGGCAACAACCCTCCACACCACAACTCGGACAAAGAGCCAAGTGTCAGGCTAAAATCAAATGCAAGGACAATCGTGCAACAGTGCGCTGTGAAAAGTGTTACAAATACACATGTGGGAAATGCCGAAAGGAGCAATGGCAGTGCCAGAATTGTTAGTGACTGCTCAAATGTATTTCACTCATTTGCATTCTTTGTAAATATGCTTTTTTTCTTTGTAATTCCTTTTTCTTCTATTTTTGGCACACAAAAATAAGTTACTTATGCCACAACCTTCCACACGAAAACTGGGAAAACAGTTGCTTTTGCATTCATTGTAAGTATGTTTTGTTTTGTATTTTTTTAACAATAAATGTTTAGAGTTTTGATCCCAAATTCTCGTTGATCCTGATGATTCACTGCGTAAAAATCCACTAAAAACTATACTAAAAGCTTGCCTTGGCCAAGTTGAGCCTGTGTAGCCTCCCCACACAGGCTCAAGCGACTCTGTGACTCAAGTGACAGCTATGAGCTGCTAACAGCCACATTTCCACAACAAAAGGAGTGTCCGCAGGAGGTCCAAAGGGTCAAATGACCCTCTTGTAGGGCTTTTAGGTAAAAAGGACAGTAGTTCTAGTAGTTCTAGTGATAAAGACATCATCTGCAGTTGTTCTGTGTTTCATATAGCGGACGATTAATCACCCCGGCCAGATCCACCCCCTTTGGTGAATAAACAGAGATAAAAGGTTCTTTATTGATAATTAATAGCCTGGGTAACTAGATTGGTGTGGATACCTTGATTTTAACAGCTGGTCCAGGAACCCTCCAGAGGTGAAATCCACAAGACCTGGTAAGCAAGCAAATTAAAGCTACAATTATTCAACTAAGAACACTAAATTGATTTCACCTCCAATTTTGAATAGGTTAAATGATTACCTATAACTCCAGTTCTAGTTAATCATTTATTCATGTTCTGCCGGATATCATTTTGCACAACATATATACATATATATATATATATATATATATATATATATATATATATATATATATATATATATATATATATATATATATATATATATATATATATATTTATCCTACTTGTCAGGAGGGATACCTGACTGGCACCCCTAAAATAGTGACAAATACCCACTTAAAAAACTAAAACTAAAATAATCAATCTTGTAAATGAAGGGATACACACACAGAAAGGTTTTTTATTTTAGTTTTTGTCAGGTGGGGTTGTAGATGTCTGGAGGACGGAGAATTATCCCCACGCTGCTCTTTCAGAAACCTTAACCCTAACCCTTTTTTATGTAACTTTTAAAAGTTTAACAATGCTGGCAGATTATATATCTGCGATGGACTGGCGACCTGTCCAGGGTTTACCCCTATCTTTATTTTGTCAGAGCTTTGCTTTCACTGTCTTGAATTTCATGTAAATATGTTGATTACATTAAATTAAACATAATCATCAATCAAATGAACTCCATGCAGTTTAACATAAGTACAAAATTTTCTTACCTGGAAATAGATTTTTGTCAACTCTTGAACTGACTTTAAAGAGCTATGGACAAACATAAAAACGATTTATCAATAAAAACAATGAAAGGACAGACTAAAACACATCTGAAATTTTTATTCGGGTCTTTTAATGGTGACATATTTTGCTTCGCAGTCAAGACAGACTTAACAGGTCAAACCGATGTGATAATGAAGCAGTTAGAAGTCTGCTATGTTTTAACTGCATTTTGAAGCTTTTAAGTGATCTGATTTACTCTACGTATTCTTAAATTAAACAGAAACAAAGCATAATTTCATCAGCTAAAGATTGGAAGTTATTTAAAATGAATAAAAAAAACACTAAAAGTTTGAATCTGAAAGTTAATTTAGGAAGAAGTAAACCACAACAAGATATTGCCTCTATTATGTTCCCTTTATGTTAGTGCTTTGCATACAGGGCAATCTGATTTTTGGAACCACAAACAGACCATGTAACAGGCTATAATTTCCTCCATCATGCAAGTCTTACTAAGACCACATTAAAGTACCTTAAATTAAGGCTATAGTTCGAGGAAAGTTGCCAAAGAGACCCCTTATTTCCATGTTACTTCTTCTAATTAGGAAGTAAATTGTATGTTTTGTTGTTGTTGTTTTTTTTGTTTTGCCTAATTCTTCACTTTCCTCCACAGCTTCAGACCAGAATGGCTTTGGTACTATATATCCCACTGGCCTGGTGTGTCATTCATTATTCATCCAATCTGAAAATCCACAGGCTTTACATCCGGCTTATTTCAAGACAGCCAGCATCACAAGCTGCTCGCTTGTCAGAATTATTCATATTTCAGGCTCATTTGACTTTCAGCTGCTTTTGAATATGAAGAGAAGTCGAAAGTAAAAAGAAAAAAAGGAGGAATATATCTGTGATATAAAAACGTCCCAAAGAAACCACTGTCAAAATATGGAGTGTATCACCAGCAGTGCTCTTTTTGAAAGTAAGGAATAAATTGGTTGCTGTTTCTTCATGTTTTGATGTAGGGATGTCCAATTCTGGAAACCAAGGGCTGGAGATCATGGTTTTCATTTTCTCCTGGTTTAACACATCTGATCTGAGTGAATAATCCGTAACTAGACATCTGCAGAAGTCTATCTAAATTCTAAAGTAACCTGCAAAACACCCCCATACCATAATTGGTACTAGATCTTTAACCAGTATGTTTACCAATACAGATTTGTTTTAAGGCAAACTAAACATAACCTTGCATTTACAACTGAGGATAAAATGTAGTAATAAGGATATTGTGGAAAAGTTCAATATCTATGGTAACTTATTTCAGAAAGTGAAACTCTTCATGGATAGATACATTACCCATAGAGTGGAATGTTTAAGCCTTTATTTTTAGTAAATTTGATAATTATGGCAAACTTGATTTTAAGCAGAAATGTCAGGCTTTTAAAAACTATAATCCTTTCTGTGCACTTAATGTTATAATCTTACTGATGGTTTAATTTTATTGTCTGAAGGGCCTGTACAGCTCTTTGTCCACTTAGGTGTGATTGATTGCAATACATGGTTGGGGTTTTAACTATCACTCATATAAAACATTCTGGAAATTCAATATATCATCCCTTTTTTCAGCTACCTCAGTGCAAGAATCCTGAGTAACAAAAATTTTTTTAAAGTTACAGTAGGAAGAGGTTTTTAGGTTAAGCATGAGGAGATATATATTTTGTGAATCAAGATCTTTAAACAAAACAAATCTGAGCATACATAAACACTTGTGGAGCAGTTTGGTTAGTATGAGGAACTCTTTTAAGAGGGAGGAATTTTAATTGGAAACAATGTATATCTTAATTTTGTAACAGGAATAAACTGATCAATCTGAGCATTTTTGGGAATTCACATCAGTTCTGAGATATCGATCACAAAAACTTTTCAATGAACAAAGATTTAGCTTTTGTTAGAAGTGGAGGAGAAATTTCTTTACACAACACTGTACTTTAAGTTTGTTGTTTTCTCAAAAAGCTGATTGGTTCAGCAGTGGTTCTTTTACGATCGTGGATGACTAATCAGACATAACCTTTTGTTGCCCTTGTAACAAATCTAGCATAGAGTGGGGGGAGTAGAGGCCTATTGGTTAGGGCATTGCGTTTCAGTTCAAAGGGTTCTGAGTTTGAGCCCCAGTTCCACAGACTGCCTCTCTGGGTCCCTGAGCAAGACCCTTAACCACACACTGCTTCCTAGGTGCCACACAGTGGCAGCCCACTGCTCCCTAAGGGCAGTGTTGGGAAAGTTCTCTTTCTTCACACATTTTAAAATGAACTAGTTCAGTTCATAGTTCACAATTCCAAAAAACGAACTAGTTCGTAGTTCTTTTTTTTTTCATATATTGCTCAATTACACCATAGCCTACTGTAGAACCACAGACAGCAATTATTTTATCAGTTGTAACTCTGAAACTGTGCGTCAGATTTCATCTTCATATCCAGTTTTGAATCCTTATCCAACCAGGGTTTACATTAGCATTGAGGGGACAGCATTTCCCCATTGTTGCTTTAATGCTTTGTTGCTGTCCATTCACTTCACACTAGTAGCAGCTGCAGCTTTCACCCCTGAATGGTCTTTTTTATGAGTAATTATTAAAAGAAAAATAGGAAAGTAGTCTTTAAGGTGCAAATGTTTTTTTTTTTTTTTTTATAATTTTTTCCATTTGAAATTCCATTTCAATACATACTAAAAAGGAATCCTGGAATCCTGGAAAATTATACCAGGCAGGTTTAACAAACAAGTTACATGGATAGTAAAACCCTCAAGAACAGGGGTCTTCTTTTCCAGACCAAGGACCCCCAAACTGATGGCGAGATGGAGCGGGGACCCCCTATTTATATATATTGTATGAAATTGTGTCCTATAGTCACTCTATTACAGATGGAGTAATGTAAAGAAATTAATTTCTCCCTGGGATTATTAAAGTTTTTCTGATTCTGATTCCTGGTTGATGGGACAGGTGTTGTGAAGGAAACGGTGCCCAGCTTGAAAGAGCTCCTGTGTGTCGCTGAATGTGAGCATTGATGACTGAAAGACATCTTCTGCCTCCATTTATCTGTTTACTACAGTGTGTTGATTTCATGTTAATGAGTATTTAAAGACATTTCAATTAGTGGGGGAAAAAAATGCAGGGGGGGAATATAAAAATATCAACTAACCATGCAGACCCTCATGCAGTACCTCCGTAGACCCCCTAGGGGTCGCGGATCCAGTGTTGAAGACCTCCGCTCAAGAAGATTTTACTAACACAAACTGAGGGACCAGGCTGAGGTAGGAATTTAAGGTTACTGAAGTGCGGATTTTTTTACTGAAAGCCGGCGGGCAAACTTGTTGCCATCATCCTCACCGACCACCTGGTCATAAAGCTGTTTTAAGTCGCCTCCATGCTGCTGTAGCTTCCACGCTGCATTTTGTGTTGATGACGCACGCGGCTGTAGGCTACGACGCTGGTAGCTGCCGTTGCCAGATTGGGTGTTTTTCCCGCTACATATTAAGGCCTGTTTACGGTGTGATTTAGCCGGGGTTTCGCCTGGAGGGCTTTATAGAAATCTGGCAACCTATTGAACGGAGTTGAACTGAGAGAGCGTGCCGTTCACAGACGCCAGAATGAACGAGTTCACAATAACGTTCATCAGGCAATAATGCAGTACGTTCAGTTCACGTTCACCCAAAATATGAACGAGTTCATGAACTTTCGTTCAATGAACGCGTTCAGGCACAACACTGCCTAAGGGTATGGGTTAAATGCAGAGAGTTAATTTCGTCGCTCTGTACTTTTGACAGTGGAATGACAATAAAGTTGAATTCTATTTTTCTTTGTTCTAAACATAACCAGTTTCTGAAAATCTCAAACCGCAACTAAATTTACCTCGATAATATTTGAATTGCTTTGTAGAAAATGTGCTCAGACAATAAAATAATATCTAAGAATGGAATTTTTTTTAGTTTTCTTTCAATAATGTAAATTCAGGTAGGATAAAGGAAATACAATAAGTAAATGTATATACAAACTCACTGAAAAATACTTGGCTTAAATACAAGAAGTATTTATTGGTAAATACCCCTTAATCTAGAATACATATGTATATGTTTTGTATGTGTAAGCCCCCGAGAGCTCAGGGTTCCTGGAGGACTGCAGCCAGAAAAAAATCAAACCTGAAAGCTCTTTAAAGAGAGACATAGATTACTTTGCAAGTTTCAGGTGTAACTCTTTTTTCCACTGCCACAAGCCTGAAAATGCTAACAAAAAGACACCAATTTATGTTACGATGATTACTGATTATTCTAAAATGATTATATTGAATCCATATAGATTCATATTCATAAGATTATGCTACCTAATATACTCTGAATTATGCCAATTTAGTGTGATTATTTTTAACAATGTTTCAGTTTTATTTCAACTCTTCACCCCCTTAGAGAGAACTTTATACCTATTTTCTATTTCACCGGGCTGGTGAATCTGGTAAAGTCACCCTATAAAAATAAAAGCACAGCTCACAGTCAGGTATGTGCTTCCTCATTTTAAATTGCGTCTCCATGCTTTTTCAGACAAAGTTTGCAGCTAACTACATTCCAGCCATGCAGTTAGTCCTCATAGAATAACAACAGTGAGGAGTTTAGTTGACAGGACAGTTAAACAAGATGACTCAGCCTTTCTCTGCACTAGATGGCTCAACTACGTGGGCCTGAGACTCTTTCTCAGGCATAGACTGGTAATTTACTGAGTGGCAGACTCACTATAAATATGCAATAATGAAGCTTATGAAATATTTATTGACCATCTTCTCCCTTTATCTTTATTCAGGCAGGTGGGATGTGCTCCTCTGTGAGCGAGCCGGATAACATTACTTTAATGGTTGGAAGTTCCCATTCAAGCCTACTGTTCATTTTAGAGGTTTCAACTCAGGTTACATTTGCATAAGTCAGCCATAGCAAGCCCTTAGTTGTGAAATTTCCAGGCTGTGCAGCATTAATTTACTGGCTGGCCATATGAGCTGCATGGTAATATCATTTTGTCACATTCAGGTCATTGAAACCGCTATGTCAGTTTTATAGTCTGTTCTCAATTTTCTATGCATGACACATGGCATACATGTTTACTATGCATGAGTGTTTGTTCTGGAATGACAGAAAAGCCCAGACTTTGTTCATATAGCTCCACATTTTAAGTGAAAAGCTATAAAAGCCACCACCCCCCTCCTCTCGCTCTCAGTCTCTTTCAAATATCATCAGATAGCCAATTCAGTGCCTTGCCCTCTTTTATGGTGCTGCATTGAAAAGGCCAGCTCAGATGGTGGGTTGTATCAGAAGCAGCCAGTGATTATGTTCTCAGTGATGTGTTGAGGTTTACTCCCATCTCTGTCAGGCCCAAGTTCTTCAGAGATGACCTGTAGCAGTTCATCCACAGGTCCACAGGTGGTGTGGCAGGTGTTCTCCTTGAACACCATCTCCTTGGTTCTTGTTGTGTTGTTGAATGTGCGAGGGCCCATCCATCTTCCACGTCTGTATCCAGGATTCTGCCACCAGGAAATCCTTTTGCCAAGTTCTCAGGGATTGGCGATTTTAGAGATGCTTAAACTTGCCTGTCTGATGGAGGTGGTGTATCGTGGATTTGTGAAGGATGTGATAGATTAATCCATGGATTAAATTATTTCAATTGCCTTTTCTGCCATATGTCCATAGTAGCTTAGTTTAGTTGAATTTCACTAGTTTGGTCAAGAGTTTCAACTAAAATATGTTTAAACTTGAGCTGAAATAGAGTTTAGTTTTTTAATTGGAAATTGCCTTGAATTTATTTCATATTATAATGATCAGAAGAGGTGGACCCAGAATTCAAACCAGACAAACAATGTGAAAGTTTAACACAATTTATTGAAATGAAACTGCTGCAGGTGGTGTGAGGCAGGAAGGGTTATGGTTAGGGCAGGAACCTCTAGAAACGGAGACAGAAGATTAGTGGCCAGTGGTATCAAAAGTTCACACATTTGTTACTTCAGTAGAAGTATAGATCCTGCAGTTTAAAAACACTCTGGTAAAAGTTGAAGTATCACCTTAACCTCTTTACTCAAGTAAAAGTGTAAAAGTATGTGCTCCAAAAACTCCTTAAAGTATAAAAGTATAAAGTAACCTTTAAAAAAAGAGCCAGATGCCACTATATGAATTGAAAGCTCAATTTTTCTAGTATTTTGAAAAATTATCTGAGATAGGGCCAAGGATGAGGGAGGTCTTGTTGGTCTCCGTCTCCCGATACGCTCTCGCCTGTGTCCGACCTTTCAGACATTTCAACATCTTTTTCTGAATCCCACATTGTAGCATGGGATAGACAATTCACGTTAGCAGTTTGAAGAACACCTGCTTGCTTCTGATGATTTCCTTTAGCTAACCAATGAGTGTTTGAGTTCTATGACTCATCCAATCACACTAGTTTTCACTAGATGTGGGTGGAGCCAATGATCTGCATTGGATGGAGCACATGACGGGAAATAAAGATTTAGAAAGATTTAAACCAGGGGTCACCAATTAAAAACCATCGGGGTCCAAATAAAGATAATCATCAACCAGTAAAGGTCTGGAGACATTTTTAATGATCTGTTACTTTAAACAGAATTTATCACTGAAATAAAATGAGGTATTTACAGGTGCTGGTCATAAAATTAGAATATCATGAAAAAGTAGATTGATTTCAGTAATTCCATTTAAAAAGTGAAACTTGTATATTATATTCATACATTACATACAAACTCATATATTTCAGATGTTTATTTTGTTTAATTTTGATGATTACAAATGACAACAAATGAAAATCTCAAATTCATCATATCAGAAAATTAGAATATTGTGAAAAGGTTCAAAATTGATGGCCCCTGGTGCCACACTCTAATCAGCTAATTAACTCAAACCACCTGCAAAAGCCTTTAAATGGTCTTTCAGTCTAGTTCTATAGGCTACACAATCATGGGGAAGACTGCTGACTTGACAGTTGTCCAAAAGACGACCATCGACACCTTGCACAAGGAGGGCAAGACACAAAAGGTCATCGCTAAAGAGGCTGGCTGTTCACAGAGCTCAGTGTCCAAGCACATTAATAGAGAGGCGAAGGGAAGGAAAAGATGTGGTCGAAAAAAGTGTACAAGCAAGAGAGATAATCGCACCCTGGAGAGGATTGTGAAACAAAACCCATTCAAAAATGTGGGGGAGATTCACAAAGAGTGGACTGCAGCTGGAGTGAGTGCTTCAAGAACCACCACACACAGACGTATGAAAGACATGGGTTTCTGCTGTCGCATTCCTTGTGTCAAGCCACTCTTGAACCACAGACAGCGTCAGAAGCGTCTTGCCTGGGCTAAAGAGAAACAGGACTGGACTGCTGGTGAGTGGTCCAAAGTCATGTTCTCTGATGAAAGTAAATTTTGCATTTCCTTTGGAAATCAAGGTCCCAGAGTCTGGAGGAAAAGAAGAGAGGCACTTCATCCACGTTGCTTGAAGTCCAGTGTAAAGTTTCCACAGTCAGTGATGGTTTGGAGTGCCTTGTCATCTGCTGGTGTTGGTCCATTGTGTTTTCTGAGGTCCAGGGTCAACGCAGCCACATACCAGGAAGTTTTAGAGCACTTCATGCTTCCTGCAGCTGACCAACTTTTTGGAGATGCAGATTTCATTTTCCAACAGGACTTGGCACCTGCACACAGTGCCAAAGCTACCAGTACCTGGTTGAAGGACCATGGTATCCCTGTTCTTAATTGGCCAGCAAACTCTCCTGACCTTAACCCCATAGAAAATCTATGGGGTATTGTGAAGAAGAAGATGCAATACACCAGACCCAACAATTCAGAAGAGCTAAAAGCCACTATTAGAGCAACCTGGGCTATCATAACACCTGAGCAGTGCCACAGACTGATCGACTCCATGCCACGCCGCATTGCTGCAGTAATACAGGCCAAAGGAGGCCCAACTAAATACTGAGTGCTGTACATGCTCATACTTTTCATGTTCATACTTTTCAGTTGGCCAACATTTCTATAAATCCTTTGTTTTTATTGGTCTTCAGTAATATTCTAATTTTCTGATATGATGAATTTGAGATTTTCATTTGTTGTCATTTGTAATCATCAAAATTAAACAAAATAAACATCTGAAATATATGAGTTTGTATGTAATGTATGAATTTAATATACAAGTTTCACTTTTTAAATGGAATTACTGAAATCAATCTAAGTTTTCATGATATTCTAATTTTATGACCAGCACCTGTATGCATTCATGTATTTTGTATTTTGAAAAAAAAAAAGAAATTGCCAAAAATTGCATCCCGTGATATCTCAGAAGAGTTGACACTATTATGACTGTATTCCTGTATATCCATCAGTAGTTAAAGGTCAAGGGTCAGCAGATGCTAATTCTGCCTGCAAAACATTGACAGCAAAATATGTCGCTGTCTGATCTGAAGCCTCATATGGAGCTTTTAAACAGGCTTTTGAAAAACTTTGATAATTTGCTGCTGTAATATTATAGATTTTTTAGAATAAAACGTTAGCAGATGTGAATAATCAAAAAATAACAGAAATACAATTAGAGAGCATTCAGTATTATAAGTAAGCCCACACTGTTTCTGAATAAATACATTTTTGTACTAGTTAAGTTCTGTTCTGTTTATGCCTCTTTCCTTGTAAGTATGAAATGTCTTATGATCCTGAATGCACCATAGCTATCTGATGCCCTGTTCACTTCCTGTTTGGATTAACTGAGTGTGCAGCTGTTCAGAGGATCTCCATCTGAAGTTAAGTTATTTTCTCTGTGATATCTCTGTATCTAAGTAACTCTAACTGACTACTTTAAAACATAGCACCTTCTGCTGCACTTTTCTACTGAGCACTTGTCAGTTTCACACGGTTTTATTTCTGATAGCAAGGAGTAGCTAGCCTAGGCTAGCGCTAGCTTAGCATTGCTATGGCTTCTCTCTCTCCCTCCCTTGACTCTTTTCCAACTCTTCCTTCTTCCTCTCCTCTCTCCTGCTCTCTGTGTCAGATGTTCAGTTATTCCTCTGCCTCCTTTAGTGATAATGGGATGTGTAATAAGTGTAGTATTTTTGTAGCTTTGGAGGCGAGGGTGTCAGAGTTAGAATCCAGGGTTAGGGTTAGGGTTATTTAGCCGCATGTCGTCATTCAACCGCTGGTTGTCTAGGTGGTGTCCTGAAAACAACGTGGGCTACATTAATAATTGGCAATCCTTTTGAAGAAAGCCTGGTCTGATTCGGAGAGACGGCATCCATCCCACTTTGGATGGTGCAGCTCTTCTTTCTAGGAATCTGGCCACATTTATTAGTCCTCCAAAACCCTGACCACCCAGGGTGCAGACCAGGAAGCAGAGTTGTAGTTTAACACACATCTCTGCAGCTTCTCTACTGTTACCCACTCTTTACTCCACTCTTTACTCCATCCAGACAGTGTCTTGCCCACGACCAAAATCTAATAAATTAGCAAAGATTCCCAAAGGAGTAAATCATGATAATCTAATTAAAATCAAAATAACTCCAATTGGGGAAAAAGTTAAAACAAATAAATGCGGTCTGTTTAACATAAGATCGCTTTCCTCTAAAAGTCTACTAGTTAATGACTTGATTTGTGATAATCACATTGACTTGTTTTGCCTTACAGAAACCTGGCTGCAGCAAGAGGATTATGTGAGCATAAATGAGGCAACTCCTTCAAGCTATTTAAATTTTCACATCCCCAGAAGTTCTGGGCGAGGAGGAGGAGTAGCAACAATCTTCCAGTCTGACTTACTGATTACTCCCAAAACAATTAATACCTACAACTCTTTTGAACATTTAACCCTTAATTTCCCTGATCCAAATTTCAAGGCAAGAAAACCTCTTCTTTTTGTAACTTTGTATCGTCCACCAGGTCCTTACTCTGAATTTTTAGATGAGTTTTCAGAGTTCCTTTCTGATTTGGTATTAAATACTGACAGGGTCATCATAGTGGGAGATTTTAACATCCATGCTGACATTGAAGGCGATAGCTTAAGAGCAGCCTTTAATGCTATCTTAGACACTGTTGGCTTTGTTCAAAATGTGAATAGTCCCACACATTCTCATCTTCATACTTTGGATCTTGTGCTGACATACGGCATAGAATGTGAAGAAATAACAGTATTTCCTCACAACCCTGTCCTCTCTGACCACTTTCTAATAACCTTCAGGTTTACTTTAACAGAGTTCTCCTCCCCCAAAAGAAGGTTCAATTTTAGTAGATCTTTATCAGATAGTGCAGTTAAAAATTTTAAAGAATCTGCTTCACTTTCTCTCTCCTCTGTGTCACTGAGCAGTGCTGCAGAGTGCAAAAGCTTAGCTTATTCCCCTTCACAGGTTGATGATTTTGTTGATGGGGTTGCTAGTTCTCTGCGTATTGCCTTAGACAACGCAGCTCCTTTGAAAATGAAAACCGTTAAAAATAGAAAGCTTGCTCCTTGGTTTAATGCAGAGCTGCGTACTTTGAAGCAAAATGCTAGGAAACTGGAGAGAAAATATCGCTCCACAGGCCTGCGAGAGTCCTTCCTAGTCTGGAAAAATGGTTTACTGCTGATAAAAGGACCCTTTGTAAAGCAAGAGCAGCATACTTCTCCTCATTAATAGAGGAGAATAAGAATAATCCTAGATTTCTTTTTAATACAGTTGCCAAACTCACCCAGAGCCATAGCTCTGTTGAACCGTCCATTCCACCTGCTCTTAGCAGCAATGATTTTATGGGATTCTTTATAAATAAGATTGATCTTATTAAAAATAAGATCATAAGCACTCCTCTATCCGCGATTGTACCTGAGGTAGTCATGGAATCTGAACCGGGTTTAGACTGCTTTGATCCAGTTGAACTCTCTGAATTAGCAAAATTATTGTCTTCATCTAAGCCTTCAACTTGTATGTTAGATCCAGTTCCAACCAGGTTATTTAAGGAGGTATTCCCTTTGATCTCCTCCTCCATTTTAGATGTGATTAATCTATCTCTGTTACAGGGATATGTACCTAAAGCTTTTAAGGTTGCTGTAATTAAACCTCTGCTTAAGAAACCGTCTCTTGACCCAGATGACTTGGTCAATTATAGACCTATATCCAATCTTCCTTTCTTATCCAAAATTCTTGAGAAAGTAGTTGCCAAACAAGTTTGCGATCACTTCCACCATAATGAACTTTTTGAAGAGTTTCAGTCTGGCTTTAGAGCTCATCACAGCACTGAAACAGCTCTGGTGAAAGTCACTAATGATATTCTCATGGCCTCAGATAATGGACTTGTATCTGTGCTCGTCCTGTTGGATCTTAGTGCTGCATTTGATACAGTTGACCATAATATTCTTTTAGAAAGACTTGAATATTTTGTTGGAATTAAAGGAACAGCACTAGACTGGTTTAAATCTTATCTATCTGATCGAATTCAGTTTGTTCATGTTAATGATAGATCTTCAACACGCTCAAAGGTTACCTGTGGAGTACCACAGGGATCAGTGCTAGGACCAATTCTCTTTACTTTATACATGCTCCCAATTGGTAGAATTATTAGACAGCATGGAATTAATTTCCACTGTTATGCTGATGATACCCAGCTATATCTGTCTATAAATCCAGATGAAGCTAACCCATTACATAGATTACAGGCATGTCTTGAAGACATAAAAACCTGGATGACTCTTAACTTTCTGCTTCTGAATGCAGATAAAACAGAAGTTATAGTCTTTGGACCAGAGTCTCTGAAAAAGAAACTGATTAGCCAGTCACTTCATTTGGATGGGATTAAACTGATTTCAGATAATAAAGTAAAAAATCTTGGTGTTATTTTTGATCAGGACCTGTCATTTAAATCCCATATCAAAGAGGTTTCTAGAATTTCCTTCTTTCATCTGAGGAACATTGCAAAAATTAGAAATCTCCTGTCCAGGGGTGATGCTGAGAAACTAGTCCATGCATTTGTTACTTCAAGGCTGGACTATTGTAATTCTTTACTATCAGGAAGTCCACAAACTGTAGTTAAACGCCTTCAGCTGATCCAAAATGCTGCAGCCAGAGTTCTAATGAAAATTAAAAAGAGAGATCATATCTCGCCTATCCTGGCTTCTCTTCATTGGCTTCCTGTTAAATCAAGAATAGAATTTAAAATCCTCCTTCTTACATATAAAGCCTTAAATGGCCAAGCACCATCTTATATCAGAGATCTGATTGTTCCTTATGTTCCTAAAAGAGCACTTCGCTCTCAATCTGCAGGTTTACTAGTGGTTCCTAGAATTTCTAAAAGTAGAATGGGAGGCAGATCTTTTAGTTATCAGGCTCCTCTCCTGTGGAAGCAACTACCAGTTTTAGTCCGTGAGGCAGACACCCTGTCTACTTTTAAGGCTAGGCTTAAAACTTTCCTTTTTGATAAAGCTTATAGTTAGGGTGGCTCAGGTTATCCTGAGCTATCTCTATAGTTATGCTGCTATAGGCTTAGACTTTTGGAGGACATAGGGACCCCCATTTCATCATTCTGCTTCATTCTCTCTCTGTTCTCCTATTCTGCAGAATCTGTTAGTTCAATCTCTAACCTTCTGCTCTCTCTGCTTTTCCTCAGAGTAGCTTTGCCTCGTCTGTTCCTGTTTGGCTGTGACGTCATCCTGGAAAGAAACATCAGCTGTGCTGCTTCCATCAACACCCTTGTTTATAGATGTTGGAGATCGGCCTGTTTTCCAGTGTGGTCCTGTTTCTCTGGCCGTGACTGAGTTGATGTGCTCTCTTCGTCCTCTGACATGGGAGCTGCCTTGGAGCTCGTCTGCCTGGCTGTGTGTTTCCTGGACGGGGCCGCCTTTTACAGCTGCTTTTTGTATCTCTGCTTCTGTCTCCTTGAACCCCAGTCGGCCTCGGCAGATGGCCGCTCACGCTGAGCCTGGTTCTGCTGGAGGTTTCTTCCTGTTAAAAGGGAGTTTTTCCTCTCCACTGTCGCTACAAGCATGCTTAGTGTGGGGGATTGTATTTGAGTCAATGAGTCAATGCAATCAACTGGTTTTCCTTAGATAGAAAACTTTGTATCAATTTGACTGTATGATCTGGTTGAACTGTAAAGTGCCTTGAGATGACATGTGTTGTGAATTTGGCGCTATATAAATAAACTGAATTGAATTGAATGCATCACACTGGTCTGTGAACGCTGTACTGTGTAGATGCGCATTTGATTTTCCGCTTAAGACAAAGCTTTGCAGTTTCCAAACTCCTGTCGGCATCACTGTTTATTGTTGTCTTTGAATAACAAGAGACTAGAACAAATAAATCAGCCGAACCTCGGAAACAATCTTTGGATTTAATGTTGTTCATAACACTCGTACTTTTGTAAATGAAACTGTCAAATAACCACAATTAATTTTCCCAACGAGAGGAATATTTAAACGTTTTTATATAATTTATATAACAACAAGTAGCTCCATTGGTCACATTTTAATATATTTTCCTCGTGCATAGTCGCAGTTGTACAGAGCGAGGCGCGCTCCCGCGACTGGGGATGCAGATCTCGACATAACACCGGACAGTGGTCCGCTAATTTGTGACCTCTGCATTAAACCGAAGCCATGTTTACATGTTTTAAAAATGTAAGGGATAGAAAGTACAGATACTTGAGTGTAACAAATGTAATGAGTAGAAGTCAGGAGTAGGAAGAAAAATAAGTAATGGAGTAAAGTATAGATACCTAAAAAGTGTACTTAAGCACAGTAACAAAGTATTTGTATTTCTTTACTTGACAACTCTGGTTGTGAACAGGTTAGCTTTACGATGTGCATCAATCACAAACATCCACGAGGATAGGTTCGAGTCAGTTCATTGTTGTGCTGTTATTGCTGTCACTGATCAGGAAGTCCCAGAGAATAACTCCAGTCGAGTTACTATGATTCGTGGGCAAGCAGGTTGTCAGAACCGTGAAGACAATAGTAGGCAGTAAGAACAGGGTGATAAACTAGGGTCGAAGTCCAGGGTCAGAGCCAGATATACCATGATGCATTAAAGAGAAATCAAGGACGCAGTCGAGAAACATTTACAGGTTAGGCAACATGCAAGCAGAAAAAGGATCAGGTTCAGGCCCGAAATAATCTGGCACTGATGTTTGGTCTGCAGGTTGTAATATAAAGATAGTTGCATGGTAGATCAGATGAGTAGTAATGAGAATGGGGAGGAGCTGAGCAGGTGTGTCAGACCGCATCAGTGCTGAGATAGTGACACATAAGTGTGCAGAGTTAACAGATTTAGCATAATCTGAGCTTTAATCACACTTTAATCTGTTGACCCATCATGACGAATTAGGTTTGTGTTCACAGAAAAACTAATTAAAGTCCAAAACTGATTAGATTAAATTATTTGTAACATTAAATTAAAACCGTAATTAACTGCATAACATAATTCATTTCCATAAAAATCTCTCTTATTATGCTGTTATCTGAGCAGAACAGATACAGCCGAATAGAGACTTTTACTTCTTTTTCATACAAACTTCATTACTTATACATTCAACTATCATTCAACTATCCCTGAATCATTTGTCATTTTATCAATTAATTCATATCTCCCATTCTTGTCCACTCTATTCATATAACATTTATAATGCTCTATCCTCTTCTCATTATTGATCCCTGTCTGAAACAGTTGTTTAAACTGACCTAGATAGTCTTTTAAGCTGCAAAATCTTCTGATGGTAAACCCTTATGCTGTACTTATGTACAATGAATATCAACTACAACCCCACTGTAAATCTTAAGCTTCTTAATGTATTCATAAACAATATTAAAAAAAAAGTTTTTCTATCCATCCATCCGTTTTCTGACAAGCTTAATCCCAAGTGGGATCACAAGGGGTGCTGATGTCTATCTCCAGCTGTCTACGGGCGAGAGGCGGGGTCCACCCTGGACAGAGAGGCGGGGTCCATCCTGGACAGGTCTCCAGTCCATCACAGGGCAACACAGAGACAAACAGGACAAACAACCATTCACACACCTAAGGAGAATTTAGAGAAGCCAATTAATCTAACAGTCATGTTTTTGGACTGTGGGAGGAAGCCGGAGTACCCTGGGATAACCCGCGCATGCTCAGGGAGAACATGCAAACTCCATGCAGAAAGACCCCGAGCTGGGAATCAAACCCGCAACCTTCTTGCTGCGTGGCAGCAGTGCACTGCGCCACTGAGCAGCCCCCAAAATGAATAATAATGAATGAATGAATAAATAAAAATTATTTTTCATTTGTAATTTGTAGATACCATGTTACAGCAAAGCAATTCAAAGAACTTAGAAAAAACAATCAAGCCTAGCATTATAAACCCTTTTTTTGGTTTCCGTAGTGTTAGCTCGTTATGGCCACCAGCCCGTGTCCTCCATCTATTCATTGGAGGTTTTCTGGAATTGTCTTCAACTGCCAGACTTCTGCCTTCTATTTCCATTTAAGTCATCAACATACGTACCTTATATACTGCAGACTCCAACTTTCTCCCCCCAAAGGTTTACTCTCATAAATGATGATAGTTTAAACACCACATATGTCCACCTTTTTAATAACTACAGTGTGTCCCTATGACTAATGGCAGTTTAATAAACTACAACATAGAGTCATTTTAAGCTAGATTGTTTTATGGCTGTAGAGCTAACAAATCTGCAGGAGCCTTGGACCAAGACCTCTAACAATGGTCTCTAATACTGTAATTAAATTAGAAGTATGCTGTCCAGGGTTGATGCTGAGAAACTAGTCCATGCATTTGTTACTTCAAGGCTGGACTATTATAATTCTTTACTATCAGGAAGTCCACAAACTGTAGTTAAAAGCCTTCAGCTGAGCCAAAATGCTGCAGCCAGAGTTCTGATGAAAATGAAAAAGAGAGATCATATCTCTCCTATCCTGGCTTCTCTTCATTGGCTTCCTGTTAAATCCAGAATAGAATTTAAAATCCTCCTTCTCACATATAAAGCCTTAAATGGCCAAGCTCCATCTGATTCAATTCAATTTCAAGTCAGTTTATTTATATAGCGCCAAATTCACAACATATGTCATCTCAAGGCACTTTACAGTTCAACCAGATCATACAGTCAAATTGATACAAAGTTTTCTATCTAAGGAAAACCAGTTGATTGCATTGACTCATTGACCAAATACAATCCCCCACACTAAGCATGCTTGTAGCGACAGTGGAGAGGAAAAACTCCCTTTTAACAGGAAGAAACCTCCAGCTGATATCAGAGATCTGATTGTTCCTTATGTTCCTAACAGAGCACTTCGCTCTCAATCTGCAGGTTTACTAGTGGTTCCTAGAGTTTCTAAAAGTAGAATGGGAGGCAGATCTTTTAGTTCTCAGGCTCCTCTCCTGTGGAACCAACTACCAGTTTTAGTCCTTGAGGCAGACACCCTGTCTACTTTTAAGGCTAGGCTTAAAACTTTCCTTTTTGATAAAGCTTCTAGTTAGAGTGGCTCAGGTTATCCTGAGCTATCTCTATAGTTCTGCTGCTATAGGCTTAGACTGCTGGAGGACATAGG
Organism: Cyprinodon tularosa; assembly: GCF_016077235.1. Lineage (NCBI taxonomy): Eukaryota > Metazoa > Chordata > Actinopteri > Cyprinodontiformes > Cyprinodontidae > Cyprinodon > Cyprinodon tularosa. Next base: position 376,701 of record NW_024039505.1, on the reverse strand, counting down.
GACCCCCATTTCATCATTCTGCTTCATTCTATCTCTATTCTCCCACTCTGCACAATCTGTTAGTTCAATCTCTAACATTCTGCTCTCTCTGCATTTTCTCATAGTAGCTTCATCTGGCTGTGACTCCATCCTGGAGAGAAATATCAGCTGTGCTGCTGCCATCAACACCTTTGTTTCTAGATTTTGGAGATCTGCCTGTTTTCCAGTGTAGTCCTGTTTCTCTGACTGACAGTGCCTTTTTGTATCTCTGCTTCTGTCTCCTTGAACCCCAGTCGGCCTCAGCAGATGGCTGCTCACCCTGAGCCTGGTTCTGCTGGAGGTTTCTTCCTGTTCAAAGGGAGTTTTTCCTCTCCACTGCTGCTACAAGCATGCTTAGTGTGAGGGATTGTATTTGAGTCAATGAGTCGATGCAATCAACTGGTTTCCCTTAAATAGAGTGCCTGTGAGATGACATGTGTTGTGAATTGGCACTATAGAAATAAACTGAATTGAATTTAATTGCTATCCAAATAGCAATAACTTAGCCAAAATGTCAAATTGTGGAAAAGCCTCCACAGCTACTGTACTTTAAACCTTCTCCACCATGTTGAAAAATCCTCTTTTCCATTACTCCTAAAAACATGTGGAAAAACGCTCTTGTAAAAGGGCCCTATATTCCCAGCAGGAGTGGCTGAATGAAATGGATGTGCTCTCTTCATCCTCTTACATGGGAGCTGGCTCGGAGCTCGTCTGCCTGGCTGTGTGTTCCCTGGACGGGGCCGCCATTTACAGCTGCTTTTTGTATCTCTGCTTCTGTCTCCTTGAACCCCTGTCAGCCTCGGCAGATGGCCGCTCATTTCTTCCTGTTAAAAGGGAGTTTTTCCTCTCCACTGTCGCTACAAGCATGCTTAGTGTGAGGGATTGCATTCGAATCAATGAGTCAATGCAATCAACTGGTTTTGTTTAGATAGAAAACTTTGAATCAATCTGACTGCATGATCAGTTTGAAGTGTAGAATGCCTTGAGATGACGTGTTGTGAATTGATGCTATATAAATAAACTGAATTGAATTGTACCTTACTGCATCTATGCCACAAATATTAATGATGGGTTTTTTGTTTTACTTTTTATTTTAATTGAATAATACAGAATCAGTCTAATCAGCCAAAACAAGGATTTGGTTTTGATCCACTGTATGAAGCCTCTAACTCAACACTAATTTTGACATTTTAATTTGAAAAAGCTTCCTCAATGGGAAGTGAAACGTCTTCAAACTCGTAAAACAAGTCCAGTGGATTGTTTTATAACTTTATTGGAATGACTATGACCTGGATGACTGAAAATCTTCACCAACATATAACACACAGGTAGGGATTCAGAAAATCCAAAAGTTTCTTTCAAAAGGATACTTTTAACTTTTAATCTAAACCGGATGATTTTTCCCACTCTACAGTCCTTTTTGAGTGGTTTCATGCAGAGAATATGGCAGCAGTTGAGAATGATATGGAGAGTGATTTTTAGGATTAAAGCAGAGTGTCCTTTTGTAACTGAAAGAGCTTAAAGAAAGAGAAGTCGTTTTCCTTTTCATGCCCACAAGACATCCTATCGTTTTAATGCCTCATTTCTTCTCCATCTACAGCTTTGAGTTCATTTCTCTGATCCTCTCATTAAGCTGTCCTGTGTGGCTGCTCTTGTGTGACATTGAAAATGTATGTAAATGTCTAATTTCACATCATGTATTTCAAACTGCAGTTAGGACCTGGAAGGCCTCTTTGGGTCAGAGCCATTTAATTCACATGGTTGGATTTAGATATCATTAACACAAATCAGGATGAAATAGCCAAAAAGCAACAATTTCTTTCTCCTTTTACTTTCTCTTTTTTGCTGATATTATTCTTCAGAGTTCCTTTGTGTCATTGAATAAGAAAAATGGCATCCATAAAGGTGAATTTGATCTTGGAGTTGATAAAAGTTCTAATAAAGTCCTTATTTTTATCAATTTTAGTCCCATGACAGAACAGGAAACAAACAATGTTGGTGTGTGTTTGCACATTTGGCAAAATTTCCAGGAAGCTTTTTATGCAAGAAGAAACCCCACAAGGGAGCAACTTGTGTAAGCAAAAATCTGAGGCAAAACCACCCACCCGTAAAGAGTAGACAGGCCCGATTGCACACACAAACATTTCTTTGTCCCACTGCTACACAGAAAAAACAAAACTTTTCATTAAAAAAAATCTGCCAAGAGCTTTCCCATGTCTTCATATCAAAGCTTTAGACATCATTAACAGACCACTGAGCAGCTGAGATAGTAAAACCAATTAGGATTCTGAATATGCTTGAGTAATGAAGAGACGGGGCTGTGGAGCCCTGTCAACTTACAATTAAGAAGCTCAACAAATTGAGCTCTGATGACATATATGAATGGAAATATAGGGTTTAACCTTTTTATTGGACTATTTAGGCGTAAGTAAACTAGTAGTCTTTAAACTTTGCACCGCAGGCTGTATTTATTTATTTTTTTTATCCAAAATAAGATGACTGTGAGTTGTTTCATTATTACCCGCTAATAAATCAACATGTAATATTAACAACTTTAAGTAATATTACTCCATATTGTAGGTCAGAAAAAGTTTTTTTATGTCTCTCTAAAAGACAGTAGTTTTAAGATTGAATCTCCACTGTTTGGTCAAGGAGACTGTTTTAATTACTTCTAGCAACCAATTATAAATGAGTGAGCCTAAGTCTATTTCTGAGTGTAGAGTCTTTGGAAAGTGTCCTTCTGCTATACCTTTCCCACTGGCAAAAAAACCAAAAACGTTAAAACCAGTGAACAGTCAGCTTTTAGGAGAACAGCTACTGACCCGCATCAACCTATGTCTAACGACTTGGCAAGCAACTGTGATTAAAGTTAATTTCAAATGGCCTGATCCGATCGGAATGCAGTGGGAACATCAGACTCCAGTAAACCCGGTGGTTTATGTGATACACTTAAGCACAATGAACATGTGTCACAACATTGTACCAGCCTTGCATTGGGTAATGGCATGGCACCAACTGGCAAAAGGGCTTCTGATGGACTAAATAGTCAAACAATAAAGCTGCCTTTTTCATGTTGCTCTGCATTTTTTTATTTTCCTTATTTCTGTTGCACTTATGAGATTATCATGCTAACCCGGCATGATAGGATCACCAGAAATGCAGCGGTGATGGGAGCTAGGCTAACCTGCTTGCCAACAAGAGATCAAACCCAACATTTTCTGGCAATGGGAAGGAAGAGGGCCAGGTAATGATTTTTAGCCGATCTACCTACATTTGAAATACCAGCATTAGCTCTCTATTTTCAGTGGGAAACAAGGTTTATGGCAGTGGCGGCTGGTGAAAAATATTTTTGGTGGGGCTGATATAGCCTAGTGTATGTCTCCAACTAATCCGGAATAAGAATTCAAATAAACAATTGGACAATACATAAAATTTAACAGTAATGATTTAATTTACTATATAATAAGCTTATTGGTCCTCACAAACACAGTATAACAGGAATATGTGTGTGGCGCGCAACGTTAGAGGCTGTGGATTCGTCACAGTCACAATAACCATGACATGAAATTTTCCTACCCTACAACAGGGATGTTCTTCTGGCAAACGGGTAGATAAATAAGGATCTCACCGAATTTGGTGGAAGCTGCATCTCGTTCCGTTACATTCGCCATCTTCCCTCTAAATGTCTGCACCTGCGCTTGGGTGCAGAAGCCTGTTAAAGGGCTGTATTTTCAGAGCCCCAAGACCATAAAGTTCTGAGACGCTGATTGGCCATTAAATTCACCTAGCAATAGTACATGATTGACAGATTCTCTGCAAATGTGGGGCTGTCTGATCACAGCCCCCAGAACAGAGACGGTAGGAGTCTGTCTGTGGAAATCCACAAATTAATGACAATAGATAGGGAAATGTAGTTTATATAATTTGTTTTGCTTATAGGTACACACTCTAGAGAGTAAAACTGACATTTATGAGTTAATTTCTAAAAATATTTTTTTACGTTTCTCTCTTCTTATCAGGGAGGGCGGTGCCCCAGCGCCCCCTATGGGCCGGCCGCCACTGGTTTATGGGTTTTATGATTTTAAGATTTTATCTAATGGGTCAGACAAAGGAAAGTTGCAGTACAAGTTTGTTTTGTGAATGTTTTTTTTAAGTTATACTAATGTGACACTTGTTTTTATTTTGTGTAATTTTGACTTTTGTAAATACTGTGCTGTCAGAGGTATAAAGAAAACTTTTTTCTGTTGTGTAACATCCTATCATCCTACTTTTGGTATCGTGGGACTTAGCACACATTCAAATTGAAAGTGAACTGCTCCAGAGTTCAGATAAACTTTGCAAATTGTGACAAATGTTACTTTGGTACTGTTCTCTAGTCCATTACAACACCAGGGATGGGTTAACACTTGGGCAGTAGGGTACAAAGAAGTCCAGTGGTTTGCTATAGAGGCATCAAGCACCAGAGAGATATATAGAGTGCAAAAGTATTAATTAGTTGCAGTGGTTTAAGCTTCGCACTTTGTATCATCACAACCAGAAAAAATACCCAACAAAGCTATTTACAACTATGTCCCTGTTGCTCCACAGGTTTTAAAGCGATCCTGTTATGCCAAACACTTCCTCTACCTGACACGCTGCAGTGCTCTAAATATTGATTTCCAGACCAGCCAGGCTCCCTTCTCCTCCCAGAGTGTTTGCATCCCGAAGAGTGAGTTAATGGTGTGTTACTGACTCCAGCCCAGTGATCCTTTACATGCTGTGCTCACATAGCCCTTCCTTCACCCAGAATATCCATCATAACCATAGTGGCCAGCCCTGCTCATAATGTATTTATGAATGCAGCCCGGGGGAGGTTTCTGCTCGGAGTACTGATACACATTTCAGAGGTTGTATTTTTATCACTCTACTCCTCCTTTCCCACCTCTTTTTAGCCTCAATGGTGATACTGTTAGAATGCACCATTTGCATTAAATTGTTAACATGCTGCAATCCTGTTGATGGCAAAAACAGAGCAGTAAAAGTAAAAAAAAAAAAGATTCTACACTGCTGAGCTAAAAGGAATGATCAAATAAATCAAAGTGAAATGAAGGGGGAGGTGGTTTGGGTGCATTTTTGCTTGAAATTTTCTCATACTTAAATGTAACCCATGCATCTTTAGTCATACAGTTTTTACTATACACCACATCAAAGAAAACAGATCGATGAAACAACATAATATTTACTATTGATTGAACTACAAGAAGTAGGGGATCTTGTTTATCTGATAAGATTTGGTGTTTGGATGAGATTACTTTAATTACAAATAGGTATATAATTATGAACCCCTTTAAAGTGTATAACAAGTTCTAAAAATGCAATTCCAGATAAGAACACAAAAAAGTAATCATAAACAAATATCTTTAAGCAGCAGTCAGCAATCAAATTAAATAAAAAAAATAATTTTCAGTAGGGTGAGTATGAGCCCTCCCTGGGCTGCCACCTTATTGTTGGGGAGGGGTTTGATTGTCTCAATGATCTTAGGAGCTATGCTGTCTGGGGGCTTTATGCCCCCTGGTAGGGTCATCCAAGGCAAACAGATCCTAGGTGAGGGCCCAGTCAAAGAGCAGCCTAAAGACCCCTTATGATGAATTCAACAAATGGATGGCTACCCGCGGGTCACCGGGGCCCCACTCCGGAGCCAGGTCGTGGTGGCTGGGCTTTTATCCATGGAGCCTGGCCGGGCACAGCCCGAAGAGGAAGCATGAGTCACCCTTCCAATGGGCTCACCACCTGTAGGAGGGGCCAAAGGGGTCGAGTGAATTGTGTGATGGGTGGCAGTTAAGGGCGGGGACCCTGGTGTTCTGAGCCTCGGCTGAAGAAGCTGCCTCTTGGGACATGGAATGTCACCTCTCTGGTGGGGAAGGAGCCCGAGTTAGTGCGCAAGGTTGAAAGGTTCCAACTAGAGATAGTTGGACTTACCTCAATGCATGGCTCTGGCTCTGGAACCAGTCTCCTTGAGAGGGGCTGGACATTCTTCCACTCTGGAGTTGCCTCTGGTGAGAGGCGCTGAGCAGGAGTGGGCATTCTTGTTGCCCCTCTTGGTGCCTGTGCTTAGGGGTTCACCCCAGTGAACGAGAGAGTTGCATCCCTCCACATACGTGTGGGGGGACGGGTTCTGATGGTTGTTTGTGCTTATGCGCCAAACAGCAGTTCAGATTACCCACCCTTTTTGGTATCTTTAGAGGCGGTACTGGAGAGTGCCCCTCCTGGGGACTCCCTTGTTCTTCTGGGGGACTTCAACGCTCAATGACAGTGAGACCTGGCGAGGTGTGGTTGGAAGGAATGGCCCACCTGACCTGAACTCGAGTTGTGTTCTGTTGTTGGACTTCTGTTGTCATCAATGATTGTCCATAACGAACACAATGTTCAAGCATAAGGGTGTCTATATGTGCTCTTGGCACCAGGACACCCTAGGCCGTAGTTCAATGATCAACTTTGTTGTTCTTTCATCTGACCTGTGGCCGCATGTCCTATAGGGCTTTATTGACCTTTGGGACTTCACAAGCAGCTGACATGTACCGGCAGTCAAAGAGGCAGGTGGCTTGGCTGGTCGCTGAGGAAAAAACTCCTGCTGACCTCGACTCTGGACGTCATATGATGGTGGGCGGAGTACTTCGAAGACCTCCTTAATCCCACCAACACGTCTTCCATTGAGGAAGCAGAGCCTGGGGGCTGCGGCTTGGGTCCTCCCATCTCTGTTGCTGAAGTCACCGAGGTGGTTAAAAAGCTCCTCGGTGGCAAGACTCCAGGGATGGATGAGATTCGCCCCAAGTACCTTAGGGCTCTGGATGTTGTGGGGCTGTGTTGGTTAATGTGGCTCTGCAACATTGCGTGGACATCAGGGGCAGTTCCCCTGGATTGGCAGACTGGGGTGGTGGTCCCTCTATTTAAAAAAGGGCACCAGAGGGAGTGTTTCAACTACAGAGAAATCACACTCTTAAGCCTCCCTGGTATGGTCTATTCCAGGGTTCTGGAAACGAGAGTCGGTCGCATAGTCGAATCTCGGATTCAGGAGGAGCAGTGTGTTTTTCGTCCTGGCCATGGAACACTGGATCAGCTCTACCCCCTCAGCAGGATTCTGGAGGGTGCATGGGAGTTTGCTCAACCAGTCTACATGTTTTTTGTGGATCTAGAGAAGGCATTCGACTGTGTCCCTCTGGGGGTCCTGTGGGGGGTACTCCGGGAGTATGGAGTACCGGGCCCTATAATAGGGGCTGTTAGGTCTCTGTATGACCGATGTCAGAGCCTGGTCCGCATTGCCGGCAGTAAGTCAGACTCGTTTCGTGTGAGGGTTGGACTCTGCCAAGGTTGCCCTTTGTCACTGATTCTGTTCATAACTTTTATGAACTTTCTATGAACTTTCCTTAGAGATAGGGTGAGGAGCTCAGTCACCTGGGGAGGACTCAGAGTAGAGTTGCTGCTCCTGCACATCCAGAGGAGCCAGTTGAGGTGGCTCGGGCATCTGATTAGGATGCCTCCTGGGCATCTCCCTGGTGAGGTGTTCCAGGCACGTCCCACCGGGAGGAGGCCCAGGGGGAGACCCAGGACATGCTGGAGGGTTTCTTGGCTGGCCTGGGAGCGCCTTGGGATTCCCCCGGAGGAGCTGGACCAAGTGGCTGGGGAGCGGGACATCTGGGCCCGTCCTACTGAAGCTGCAACCCCCATGACCCGACCCCGGATAAGAGGAAGAAGATGGATGCATGAGTATGATATTCTTATGGTTATAATAGTCATTAAAAAAAGAATGGCAAGCTAAATTTCAGCTTATCTACCTATTATTTGATCGGATTTCCAAATGAAACATCTAGTTTTTTACATTCTATGGTCAAAAACCTAAATGCACCCATCATGGACATAGATATTAAATCCATTTAATTAAATGATTTATTTGCTTTATATATTTTACCAGTCGCAATGATATAAATCTGACATATTATGAATTTTAAAAACAAAATTTGAATACAAAAGTTCTAATCAAACACACTGCTCTTACATCATATCCTCTCTTTCCGCATTTGGATCTTTGGTACGGGCTCTCATTCATGTTGGAACCAAATTGCTACAGGGTCATGTTAAGTAATATAGACCAGCAGTTGTAACCAAGCCAAGTTAAAGCTCCATGTTCCTTGAATGGTTCTCACTGGTATGAAACCTTCCAGAAGCTGGCCTGTGATTTGAAACTTTTCAAAGGTTAGAAACTTTTCAAAGGTTTGGAGGATTGGTGTTAAAGCAAAAAATGTTTTGTATAACTGATGACCCAGATCAGTTTAATCTGTGGAGGATTATCTGTCTCTGCCGATATGAGCTCACTGTTTTCACTGTTGGTCACTCTGGCAAGAACTCATGTCATGATCTTGGCGCTGATGGTTTGTTTTTTTTCCTTTGCTCATTGTTCCCCTGTCTAATTGGTTCTATGGCTGATTAACACAGATCATTTCAACCTGGTTCCTCTGCTATTTTTGTTGTGTGTTTGCCTCCCATCAGCGCCAGGTTATTCGAGTGTTTAGGTGAGACGAATTCTTGCATTCTTTAGTCTGTTCTGTTTTCCTGATTATGACCAGGTTTTGTTCTGTTTGTCTGATCTGATCCTGGATTCTACCGGCTTCTGAACCTGGATCTGTCTTCTGACTCCGGCTTTGGATTTCCCCTTTGGACTCGGTTGCTGCTCGGCGTTGGCTGCGCCTGCTCCGCACGCTCTCTAGGAACTCTGAGGGGGCGACGCCCGCCACTACTGCGGTCTAACCTCCCATCTGGATTCAGCTGTGTTCTCCGCGAACAGACTGAACATTGAACCAGGTCAGTGACTTTGCTCCTAGTCGTGATCAGCTCCACATCCAGTCACTGACCTCCTATCCTCCTCTATCCTCCTATCTCAAATCAACTTACTCTCCCAGTTTGATTAGAATATAATGTCTGCAATAATTGTTGATTTCTAAGTATTTAGCTCCAGTTTGGAAGGTTAGCAACAGTAACTAAAGTCAAATAAAACTATTATAACTGTAGAAGCTGTTGCTTAGAAAATGCTCTCATTAAAAGTCAGAAAAAGAACAGAAACTTTCAGTGACAGGTGTGAGAGGAGCAATTTTCCCCTGTCAAATTACGTTTTGTATCTTCTTGCTTCCTTCTTTATCATTATGTTTGAATTAAATGGTCTGTCCAAAGAAGAAGCTCTCACCTTTTTCAGTTATGTCAAACCTCTGATGAAATTATGGCGATGAGGTTCTCTGCCCAACAAAGGTTCTTCTTACTGTAAAATATGTAAAAAAAAAAAAAAAAAGAAAACTCTTTGTAAATCAAATATTAAATCTCCAGTGGAGCCAATGTTTTAAAAATGTAATGATGAAAGCCCATAGGTCTGCCTAGTGTGGCTGTGATTTAATCAAAGTAAGCTAGTTCTCCTTTGATCAGAGCATGTGGCATTTCTTTTTAAATCCACACCACAATTGTCAATTTAAACACCAATTTGGTTGTCGTGAATAGAGCTGTACTCTGAACAAGGACAAAACCTTTTGATGTTCCAATTTGCTATTTTACCCTGCTTTTTTTGACAGACAAAGAATACATTTGTACTGGTAAAAATTCCCTTTGACAAGAAGCCTGACGAGTATGTTCCTGCTTTAAAAGGAAAGATAAGTCTTCACAGTGAGGCCATTATCCTCAGAAATATTTAAATATACAAGTGCTGCAATAGCAAAAAGTTTTCTCATTTAAACCTAGGTATTATACATTTCATAGGATGTTTAGGTAGTTTATTCAATATTAGATAAATAAATGATTTCTTTCTAGTCATTTAAGCATAATTTACATATCCAAACAAACACCTGAAAATATGTAATACTACCATAAAGCCATTTTCTTACCTAGGCTGGCAATGACTTTAGGAATAATTGAACATAGACGTATGTAACTCATCCCTGATGCTGTCACATGAGTTTAAATTACTTAATGAGTTTAAATGACATGAGTTTAAATGACTTAAAGGTCTTATACTGCAGCCCATTCCCCACAACCCTCTACTGCTGGCTTCCCTTCAACAACCACTCCATCTTCTCCCACTCCTCCTCCTTACAGACCCCATCTGCTTTTCACCACCGCAATCCACATCCACCGACTCCACCCCTCCCCCTTGCTTCACATCATGTCATCCACAACATGAGGACCTCACCCCTCTCCCTACAGTTACCTCTACAGTGTCCTTCACTCCTGACCTAGTGAGAAGACAGCTAACCAGACTCTACTCCGGCAAAGCTGCGGGCCCTGATGGTGTACTCCCCAGGGTGCTCAAAGCTTGTTCCTATCAGCTGTGTTGAATACTTTGCCTAGTCTTCAGCCTGAGCATGCTCCTCCAGAGAGTCCCCGTGCTGTGGAAGACGTCCTGCCTCTTTCCTGTGCCAAAGACGTCGTGCCCTAGCGACCCTCTGGACTACAGACTGGTAGCACTGACCATATCATGAAGACCTTTGAGAGGCTAGTCCTGGAGCAGCTAAGGCCCATGGTCAGGCCCTTCACTGATCCACTACAGTTCGCCTACCAGCCCCACCTGGGAGTTGAGGACAGCATCATCTTCCAGTCTACAATCACCTGGACAAGCCGGCGAGCACTGTGAGAATCATGTTCTTTGATTTCTCCAGTGCCTACAACACCATCTGCCCGGCTCTACTAGGTGAGAAGATGACTGCGATGCAGGTGGAGGCCCCCATCCTGTCCTGGATTGTTGATTACCTGACGGGCAGACCACAGTATGTACGCCTACAGAACTGTGTGTCTGACAGGGTGGTCAGCAACACTGGGGCCCCCAGGGGACTGTCCTCTCCCCCTTCCTCTTCACCCTTTTCACCTCAGACTTCAACTATTGCTCTGAGTCCTGCCACCTTCAGAAGTTTTCTGATGACTCAGCAATTGTTGGCTGCATTAAAAAGGTTGAGGAGAGTGAATACAGGACTGTGGTGGGCAACTTTGTCACTTGGAGTGGGCTTAACCACCTGCAGCTCAACGTGACAAAGACTAAGGAGCTAATAGTGGATCTAAGGAGGACAAAAACACCTGTGACCCCTGTCTCCATCGAGGGAGTTCCTGCTCACACTGTGGAGGAGTATAAGTACCTGGGAGTGTACTTTAACAATAAGTTGGACTGGACTAGAAACACCGAGGCGGTCTACAAAAAGGGCCAAGGCTGACTATTCTTCCCAAGGAGGCTAAAATCCTTTAACATCTGTGGGACAATGCTGAGGATGTTTTATGAGTCTGTTGTTGCTACACTGTTAGACATTTCAATGGGTTTATTACAGTAACTTACTGGCAACACGGTTGCCAGTAAGTTACTGTAATCTTTATTTACAGTAGTAGTAGTAGTGGTATCGTATGTGAACTTGACAGTAACTAATTTTGTTACTGTAAATTTAAAATACAGAACCACTACTGTAGAAATGCTTACTTTACAGTACAATATTGTATGTCTCTCTCTCTCTCTATATATATATATATATATATATATATAGTACTTTTCATGCACTGACTAAATGTAATATTCTTAACAACTGAATTAACATAGCTTTGATTTTAATGGTTGAGCATTTTTTTCAATAAGCCTGAAAATTGTACTTCATTGATTTGTTATTAACAATTATAATGAATCCAAAACAGACATATATATTCCAAAACATTTAATTCATATTATTATAGACAATACTTTTTTCATTTGCTCAGAGCTTAAAAGATGTAACAAAATCACTTCCTAAAGATCGTCCAGTTCAAACATTCAGTTAAGTTGTGTTATTCATCCAAAGTCACTTTATATTATAGAAAATAATCTCATTGTCTCAAATTCACTTATATTCACTTATATCTTGAAGTTCAAACATTCATTTAAGTTGTGAAATTCCTTCAAATTAAAGTCATATTATTAAAATCATTAGTTCAAAGAACAACAGTTATAACAAACAATACAAACAGGATTTAACAATATAACCATTCAACTTCTGTCGTTAGAATTTGATTGCAAAAAAAAAAAAGAAGAAACTTACATCAACAGAAATTGATCAAATAAACCTTATAATGACTGTTAAGTGCAGGCTTACATTCTAAATGACAGTCCAGGTAAGAATGAATGTGCATGTTGTTGTTTGTGTGTGTAATGGATGGTGAACCTGGACAGGGTGTAGCCCCGTTTCATGTGATAGTAGCTGTGTTCAGCTGCAGCTGCACAGAACCTATAAAGGGTAAGGAAAATGAACATCAGTATAAGTATCCATTTTGAAGATATCTTAATAGGAAGAATCTTACCTAATCCAAGTTCTTCCACTCAAAGTCTGTTAGCTGGTGAAGAAAGGACAGCACTCTGTTGTTTATAGTGGTTGTCTTCTGCTTCACCAACACTCCAGTCTTCCGACTCACTCCAGTCTGTGTGGTGCATTTAGTTCCATCTTCTGGATTTATTCTCAAGAAGAACCTTCAAGCAAGATGAAAATTAATGGCAAAATAAAAACAAGCAAAATAAATTAGAATTTTTTTTTTTAGGACTGCCAGTACAGTGGTTACACATCTTAAACCTTAACATTCTTCAGTTTCTAAGGGTTTTCAAGCCTTTTCAAGCCACATAAACTTTTGTTAAAACAGTGTACTAGCAACTGGGCTAAAACTGTTTTTACCACACAACTAAATGGTTACAATAATTTCACACATAACAGCTTGTTAAGCAAAGTATTTATATCTCCACATAAACTAAACTTTAAAGCCTTATGTCACGAAAGTTAACTGTTGGATGTCGATTAGCAAGTATGCTAGGTTACACATAAGTAGCACAATGCTAAACCAAAAGAAGAAAAAAGATTGTCGGGACAAAGCTTAAAATGCTTACCTGAAAAGCTTGCTTGATGGGTTTTATGAACAATTGAAAAAAAACTTCGGACAACACTGTGTTTATCAGTTCGTGACAGGGGAAATTCTTGGCAAACTGTTTGATGTTCCTGCGGTTCTAGTCCTTCTAAGCTAAAAAAGATGGCGTCACTAAAATTTAAAATGAAAGAAGGATCACAGCCAAAGTAACCGTTAATTACAGTAACTTACAACAATTTCAAATACTGCGGTAGAGAACTGTAAACAATGTGTCACATGATTCATAATTCCCATGATGCAATGGCAATTACAGTTAATTACCAGAACAATGATTTTGCGGCTTTGTACTGTGTGATGTGTGGTAAATTACTGTTAAAATTACAAACATGTCTAACAGTGTAGCATGCTCTTCTTTGCTGTCACATGCTGGGGCAGTGGGCTGAGGGTCGCTGACAACTACAGACTGAACAAACTGATCAGGAGGGCCGGTGATGCTGTGGGGGAGCAGCTGGACACTCTGACCACCGTGGCAGAGAGGAGGATGCTGTCCAGGTTTCAGTCCATCTTAGATAATGACTCACATCCTCTCCATGACACACTGGTCCAGCAGACGAGCTCCTTCAGCAGGAGACTCCTCCTACCCAGATGCACCACAGAGCGCCACAGGAAATCATTCCTACCTGTGGTCATCAACCTCTATAACGCCTCCCTCAAGTGATTCAGCCCCCCCCCCCGTAATTGACATTTATGCACTTTTTTTGCATGTCACGAATTACTTTACTTGGATTTATCACTTACAGGGATTTTCACTTTACTTGGATTTAGAATCAGAATCAGAATCAGAAATACTTTAATAATCCCAGAGGGAAATTACTTTTGTTACACGCTCTAGTTACAGTTTTACATGATATATACACACATTCAACTATACAATATAATAAGATAAAAAATAAGAATAAAAAGAGATGAAATATATATACACATATAGCTCTTCTGTACATATATCTGTATGTATATCTATGTATATGTAAAAACTAAATCCAAATAAAGTGAAAAGTCCAATTAAAGTGAATAAATCCAAGTAAAGTTATATGTGGCGTGCAAAAATAGTGCATAAATGTCAATTACGGACGGGGGGGGGGGGGGGGGGGGGCTGAATCACTTGAGGGAGGCGTTATATAGGTTGATGACCACAGGTAGGCATGATTTCCTGTGGCGCTCTGTGGAGCATCTGGGTAGGAGGAGTCTTCTGCTGAAGGAGCTCGTCTGCTGGACCAGTGTGTCATGGAGAGGATGTGAGTCATTGTCTAAGATAGACTGAAACCTGGACAGCATCCTCCTCTCTGCCACGGTGGTCAGGGTGTCCAGCTGCTCCCCCACAACATCACCGGCCCTCTTGATCAGTTTGTTCAGTCTGTTGTTTTCAGCGACCCTCAGCCCACTGCCCCAGCATGTGACAGCAAAGAAGAGCGTGCTAGCAACAACAGACTCATAAAACATCCTCAGCATGGTCCCACAGATGTTAAAGGACTTCAGCCTCCTCAGGAAGAATAGTCGGCTTTGGCCCTTTTTGTAGACCGCCTCGGTGTTTCTAGTCCAGTCCAACTTATTGTTAAAGTACACTCCCAGGTACTTATACTCCTCCACAGTGTGAGCAGGAACTCCCTCGATGGAAACAGGGGTCACAGGTGTTTTTGTCCTCCTCAGATCCACTATGAGCTCCTTAGTCTTTGTCACATTGAGCTGCAGGTGGTTCAGCTCACTCCAAGTGACAAAGTTGCCCACCACGGTCCTGTATTCACTCTCCTCACCCTTTTCAATGCAGCCAACAATTGCTGAGTCATCAGAAAACTTCTGAAGGTGGCAGGACTCAGAGCAATAGCTGAAGTCCGAGGTCAAAAGGGTGAAGAGGAAGGGGGAGAGGACAGTCCCCTGAGGCGCCCCAGTGTTGCTGACCACCCTGTCAGACACACAGTTCTGTAGGCGTACATACTGTGGTCTGCCCGTCAGGTAATCAACAATCCAGGACACGATGGGGGCCTCCACCTGCATTGCAATCATCTTCTCACCTAGTAGAGCCGGGCGGATGGTGTTGAAGGCGCTGGAGAAGTCAAAGAACATGATTCTCACAGTGCTCGCCGGCTTGTCCAGGTGCATTTAGTTTTTACATATGCATATATATATACATACATATATATATATTCAGAAGAGCTATATGTGTATATATTTTATCTTTTTTATTTTTATCTTTATTATCTTGTGTAGTTGGATGTGTATATATATATATAAACAAAAAAACAGTTTTCTCACCCCTCGTGGGGTGGTATGTGTCATCCTCAAGCTCGGGTCCTCTACCAGAGGCCTGGGAGTTTGAGGGTTCTGCGCAGTATCTTAGTTGTTCCTAGGACTGCGCTCTTCTGGACAGAGACCTCTGATGTTTTACCTGGAATCTGCTGTAGCCACTCTCCCAGTTTGGGGGTCACGGCCCCCAGTGCTCCCATTACCACTGGCACCACTGCTGCTCTTACTTTCCACATCTTTTCTAGCTCCTCCTTCAGTCCTTGGTATTTCTCAAGCTTCTCGTGTTCTTTCTTCTTATATATATATATATATATATATATATATATATATATATATACACTATATTGCCAAAAGTATTTGCTCACCCATCCAAATTATTGGAATCAGGTGTTCCAATCACTTCCATGGCCACAGGTGTATAAATTCAAGCACCTAGGCATGCAGACTGTTTTTACAAACATTTGTGAAAGAATGGGTCGCTCTCAGGAGCTCAGTGAATTCCAGCGTGGAACTGTGATAGGATGCCACCTGTGCAACAAATCCAGTCGTGAAATTTCCTCGCTCCTAAATATTCCACAGTCAACTGTCAGCTGTATTATAAGAAAATGGAAGTGTTTGGGAACGACAGCAACTCAGCCACGAAGTGGTAGGCCACGTAAACTGACGGAGCGGGGTCAGCGGATGCTGACGCGCATAGTGCGAAGAGGTCGCCAACTTTCTGCAGAGTCAATCACTACAGACCTCCAAACTTCATGTAGCTCAAGAACAGTGCGCAGAGAGCTTCATGGAATGGGTTTCCATGGGCGAGCAGCTGCATCCAAGCCATACATCACCAAGTGCAATGCAAAGCGTCGGATGCGGTGGTGTAAAGCACGCCGCCACTGGACTCTAGAGCAGTGGAGACGCGTTCTCTGGAGTGACGAATCGCGCTTCTCCATCTGGCAATCTGATGGACGGGTCTGGGTTTGGCGGTTGCCAGGAGAACGGTACTTGTCTGACTGCATTGTGCCAAGTGTAAAGTTTGGTGGAGGGGGGATTATGGTGTGGGGTTGTTTTTCAGGAGCTGGGCTTGGCCCCTTAGTTCCAGTGAAAGGAACTCTGAATGCTTCAGCATACCAAGACATTTTGGACAATTCCATGCTCCCAACTTTGTGGGAACAGTTTGGAGCTGGCCCCTTCCTCTTCCAACATGACTGTGCACCAGTGCACAAAGCAAGGTCCATAAAGACATGGATGACAGAGTCTGGTGTGGATGAACTTAACTGGCCTGCACAGAGTCCTGACCTCAACCCGATAGAACACCTTTGGGATGAATTAGAGCGGAGACTGAGAGCCAGGCCTTCTCGTCCAACATCAGTGTGCGACCTCACAAATGCGCTTCTGGAAGAATGGTCAAAAATTCCCATAAACACACTCCTAAACCTTGTGGACAGCCTTCCCAGAAGAGTTGAAGCTGTTCTAGCTGCAAAGGGTGGACCGACGTCATATTGAACCCTATGGATTAGGAACGGGATGTCACTTAAGCTCATATGTGAGTCAAGGCAGGTGAGCAAATACTTTTGGCAATATAGTGTATATATATATATATATATATATATATATATATATATATATATATATATATATAAATAAAACTGTAATTTGAGCGTGTAGCAAAAGTAATTTCCCTCTGGGATTATTAAAGTATTTCTAATTCTGATTATTGAAATGTCAGCTGTTTACTGAGCTGCAACTGCAAGAAGTCAAGCGACCTGCTAGCATTTGCTTACCTTAGCCAAGTTTATGCAGAAATCCATGCAACTTTTATTGATAATAAAGGGTGGATTAGCACCCACCTCCTGCTGATGCTTAGTAAACATTGACATGATCAAATGCATCAGCATGCTCATTTGATTGTTTCTGCTTTTTGCATTTTTCCTTTTATTTATTTATTTTTTTTTGTGCAAAATTCAAACTAGGTTGTGTTGAATTTAACAAAACCTCCAATAATAACCAGAAGAGCACATACCGGTAGAAATGGTGGTGAATGCTAAAATGTGGATTCTCTTACAGAGATGAAAATGACAGGGGGTTAGATATTCTTTTTTTTTTTTTGCTCAGTCTTACTGTTTGTTTTCCCCCAGATGCTGTGTGACAGCCATCCCCAGTGTTTTACTGCGATGTACTTCAGCAATGATTAAACATTAAACATCCCAGCTTGTGAATGACAGATGGGAAGTCTTGGAAGTTTGCCCTGACAGATGCCAGGGTCTGTGATGTGTCACAGCGTGCTCATATCACTCGAAATGAGAAGTCAGACATGATGTTTTGAAAGACTAAACTACAACCATTTACATTTTCTTAAAGGGATAAAAAGCTCAAGAGAAAAAGCTTTCTACAATTAGAAATCTACAAATTTGTATTTATCTATTGCACATTAACTTTTTCTGGTTTCCACTGGATGGATTTTGATATACTGTAAATCTATGTCTCATATATGAGTGATCAGGGGAAAATATTTATATTTAAAGAGATGTAAATCAATTACATGAATTATTTCCTCAGCATGCAGTTTCGGTTCCACTGAGCCCTGCCAACATTTAAATTAGTTTTAGCTGTTTTAAAGAATAAAACTTTAAAATAGTCTAAGGACACCATCAGGATTGAGGATTTAATTGGTAAATCCCTCATCTAAACTGTTTCCGCTACATCTTTATTGATGGTCATTTTGGCTTTTCTAAGAGATCCATGTGGAGTACATACTGTTACTTTCAACAAACAGTTTGATTATTTTATTTGTAAAATAAATGCCTTCTGTTAGAATAATTGTATATTAATGTATCTGTGTAGTGTTATAATGCACAAAGCTGTGTGCTCTGAGCATGTGTTCAAAGCCACCTTTTCTGAAGTATACTGTGATTTGTGGACTTGGTTTTGGGGACGTTTTGGCTGATCTACGAGCAGCACTCAACCTACTGAACTTTGAAGAACAGCTTCAACAGCTTAAACTTTGACTGAACCCTGAGATTTAGAGGACATGTTTACTGACTGCAAGTCTGAGTTCCTTATCTTGTCCCCCCCCCCCCCCTGTGTAGTCTCAGCTGTTGTAACCAGGGACCCCTGATATCAATAAATAGCGCGGAGAATGCTGGGACCACAGAGTGGGTTGGAGATCTCTAACTGTGCGGTTTCTTCCTACTCTCCCTGCGAGTAAAACTAAATTAATTGTCTCTGGCCTTCTTTATTTCCCTGTATGTATGTATGATGTTTTAGGTGCTTAGACCTGACACCTTCAAAAAGACTTTTTTTATGTTGCTGTTCTTCCCCCATTTCTTTGTTATAACTTGTGAGTTGAGTCAAAAGAGCTTTTTGAAATCCAAATCCTAAAATTCTTGGTTCCTGAAAGTAATAGTTTACCAACAATATGGTGAAATCAGATTTTATAATCAAATGTTTTTAAACAATCATAACATTAATAGGTTAACTATTAACTATTTAAATAGCACTAAACTACAAAGCATGACAAGGAATGCTACTAGATATTTCTTTAAGTACACAAGTGACTGTACCTGTGTATTTTATTAGTAAACTCTGCTAAATAAACTTGTTAAACTTTGAGTTTCTTATCCTCCTCTCATAGTTTCAATCTATTAAAATGTATTAAACTTGTACAGATTTTCTCAAATTGCAGCACACACACTCATTGCAGGTCTTCTTATCGTGCTAACAGACAAAATTTCAGAGTGGGTTAAAGAGGAAAGAAAGGAAGAAAAACAGCCATTATGAAAAGCATATTCGCAAAAAAATCCCTCATTCTAAATAATTGACTATAAGAGCATCTCCATTTAGACCAAGACCTTACTTTGAAGTTTTTTTTTTTAAGATGTTGCTGAGTTTAGCTTTACCTATCTTATCAGCTTTTATCAGCCTCCCTTTTTCTTCAAACGAAAAGTATACAAAAACACAACGCTGCCTCCGCCGTGCTCCACAGAGGGAATACAGAGTTCATTGTAATGGGCAGATTTAGTTTTCCTACAACCATAAAGTAATGTAGCTCTGTTAAAAAATATGGAGTAGTATTCAAACAAACAAGTCTTTGTTACTTGTGACTGATCAGTTCTGCCTTTTCCTGCCAGTGTTTACATTTCAAAAATAATTTGCAAATCATGCAAAAGAAAATGACAAATTGTGCGCTGCATCACACACTCAAGCGATCTGTCAAAGCCTGTTACACAACCATTAACGACACAGCACTAATTCTGCTCTCATGCACGGTGTAACCCACAAGTGCTGCTGCAAGAGTTGGAGCGAGGGATAAATGAGCACTTCATGTGAAAAACAGTACTGGTGTGAAACAAAGATGCAGAGATGAGAGATTTTTAGCTTATTTTGTAATTCATGATTGTGTGAAAATCTTACAGCCACACACTGAATGTTGTTAGTTCTTTTGGATTTCATTTTGAGAACTAATAATTTTCATTTTCATATTTTTGTAACATTTGTGCCATGAGCTGTCACTTATTTTTGTCATGATGGGTTCACTAGTGAGACCCAGTTATGCAGAACACCACGGAGACGGAGACAGAAGTAAAAAGGTTTAACAATGTTTATTGTAACAAGCACAGAGTTAACCACTGGTTCTGGTTCGGGCCTTGGGAACTGGTTCACTGGAGTCTGCGTGGGAGACAGTTCAGTTAGCGTTTGCTCAGAGGAGTTAAATTCAGACAGTTTCAGATTTGTACCTTGAGGGTTCTTGGTTCAAGCCTTGAGAGGGAAACTGTTGGGTCCGGAGATAGTTTGTTCAGCAGAGTCCGTTAGCTGCTTCAGCGTCTTACTTCTTGAGAGTGAGCTGACCTTGGCTTTTGAGTTTCCAGCTCTTGGTCCAGAGCTGCATGGGAATCCAGGGAGAGACTTCAGGTTTGGCTCAGAGGGCAGGCTCGGCAGGTTAAGCTCTTCCTGAGCTTCACAGGAGAAAAACAGGTTTCCTGGGAAAACAGAGACAAGGTTAGAATCCAGTCTGGATTCAAAAGTCAACAAAGATTCTCAGAGATACTAGGCTTAGGTGCTAACCAACTGGATCAACACTGCGGCGTTGAGGCAAGGTCTGAAGACAGCTTAAATACTGTGGATCCTCTGATGATGGAATGAGCCTCAGCTGTGCAGGAGGCTCGGCTCAGGAGGATCCACGGCGGACTCTGCTGGAGGAAGGTGGTACTTCTCCAGCTCCCAACAATTTTGTAACTGAGGAATAGAGATGATGTCATACAAGATATGTGAAAGACAAGCTGTTGCATAATATAGGTTTACTACACAGAACAAAAGACAATATGGTTTTAAAATGATTAGTTAAATGATTATAAATTAAATCTACTAACTAACCAAGGTTCTTGGGTCTTTACCCAAGATTTATCTAGCTGTTGAAATCCAGCTGTCTATCACCAATTTAATAATTTAGACTATAGTTATCAACAGTTATTATTCACCAACCAAAGGAAATTGTCTTATTTTCTTCTAGTGTCGATCTGGCTCTGACAAATAAATTATTCACTGTTTGAATACAGACAACTACAGGTTCAAACACAGCTGCCTACTAAATCCCATTACAGTACTATTGTTACTAATAACTATGCAAACACTAATAAAAATAACCACAAGGTAAAATAAAAGTCTAATAAAAAGGTCCTAGTCAGAACAGTATTTTAGATATAACTAATTTAATCTCTACCAGTACAAATTAAATTTTATTTAATCTTGAATCAAATTTGTATTAGTAAGATCTACATTTTAGATATCTACAAATATTTACCTACTTTAAGTGGCCGTTTTAACATATATTTGCTTGACCTGATTTCAGATATCTGAAATATAATTCTTACTTACAAATGATGTCACTTTTCCCCATTCGTGTGTATTGGGCCGGTACCGTACTTTGTGAAATATACAGAATGACATTACTCCTATCTTTTTTTTAATTTTTCTGACACTTTTTATGTTTTTGTACGGTGACCTTGAGTGTCCAGAAAGGCGCCTTTTTAAATAAAATGTATTATTATTATTAAACATTCTGGATATCTAAAAATTTATTTCAGATCTCTGTAATCCAATTGTTACTGGTCATGATTTTTATTTCAGATATCAAGAAATCAATGATAATGGCGACATGTTCAAGGTGTACCCCGGAAAAGCATGATGGGAAATAGATAGATGGATGGAGGATCAATGACTAGAAATAAAATATACTACGTAGTTTAAGGCTTTCGAACTTAAATTCAGTTCATTTGGTTTTATGAGTTTAGTGTTTTCTCTGTAGATTTAAAAGCAGTAATGATAATCTGTAGGTGGTAGTCATAGCAGGTGATAATTGACAGAATGGAAAGAAAATGAAATGAGCTCATGCTTAGCTGGGGGATTACTGGGGACAGAGAGCGCCTTGCCTGAGAAATTTCACCAGAAAATCTGTCAAAAGCAGAAGTTCTGTTCATATTTGCTTTCATTTTACTCCAGAGGGAAACATATTCAGATGTTGTTTTGAAGCAGGAATGACTTCCTGGGTCTGGTGTTCAAAAATGTCCGACTCATACGTTGCATCAATAATCAGTTATGTAAAAGTAGTCATTTCTAATTTAGATAGGAAGAAAGGCAATTATGGATATCGACTAGTAAAAATATACTAGTGCTTGTTCTAGTAAAAATGTATTTTGCATGTGGAAAAGTGACATCATTTTTAAAAGCATGAATTACATTTCAGATGTCTGAAATGTTCATTTTAGATAGAAAGGAATTCTATTAAAGATATCTGAAATACATATCCAGTCAAGCAAATATATGATAAAACGGCTACTTAAAGTAAGTAAAGATTTATAGATATTTGAAAAGTAGTTCTTACTAGTACAACTTTGATTCCAGAGTACTAAAAATGTAACTTATACTGCTAGAAATGTAATTAGTGATATCTAAAATACAGTTCTGACTAGGAGTATTGTAACTGTGAATAGGTAGAATGCTTTAGTGCTATCTATAATAGAATTGTGAATAGTCAGCCTGCAGATTTCATGTTAAAATGAACCTAATTATTCTTTTACAAGTATCTAACACGGCATTATCAAAATTGGGATATCTGAAATTCTAATTTAACTAGTCATAAAATAAGTAGTTGATATCTGTAATGATATTTCTTCTTGTTGAAATATATGTTTGATGTCAATAACTGGATATCTGTGATGTAATATAAATTTTTAAAATCTCAAATTGTCAATATGACTAGCAGTAACTTGATTATTGAGATCTGAGATTAGAGCTAATCCACTTTAGAATTCATTTTTAGATAAGAAGAATTTTATTTTAGTTATTTGAAATGTTCATTTTGACTAGTAAGAAATGCATTTCAGACATCTAAAATATATATTCAGTCATGCTAATACATTTCAAAACGTCCTGCCATAGCCTGCACCCAAGTATACAGTGGGCCAAAAACTGGGTATGCAGCGCATGCAACGCATAGGGGCGCTGCACTCGAGGGGGTGTCAAAAAACCCCTCTAGAAAATACATTTTTCTAGTTGTAATTTTCTATATTTAACAGCATAAACCGATCAATAACAGAAAGACAGCACTGATTATGCGCCCCCACTGATTATGCGCCCCCTTCACCTCTCCTCCTGTCGCTCTCCCTTCCCACACAGGTGGCTTACGCACGCGCCCCTAAGAGGCGCACTCAGGCGTGTTTTTCTTTGCTTTTTTTTTCTTTTTTTTTAACTTCGACTATCACTCGTAGTGCGCACTTAACAGCAAGATGGAGCGCCAGAAAAAAACACAAAAACAAACTATCCGGGGCACAAAACAGAAAAACAAAAAGGGAGAAGGATAAAGTGTTGGACGGATGAAAAAAAGCCTTTCAATGTGGTTGAAAGACAGTAGGTAAGTTCTGTCAGTGTATCGACAACAGGACAGGAGGGGTGTAAATATGCAGGTCAGATAAAGCTAGTCTGATACAGAGTCGCCCCATATTTGGCTGTTAAATGTTGCGTCCCCTTTTGAAGCGATAAGGAACGCGACTTGTTCCGTATTTCTAGGAATATCTGATATATACGCCTGTAACACACACATATCCACACACTAAGTGTAAGAATGACCGAAATAAAACTTGTGAAATATTAACACAGGAAAGCTAAAATGTCGAGGCCAGCGCTCAGCTATGATCCAACGCTTAGCTGCAATTTATTTACTCATATGTATATTTCTTATTATTGATTTTTTTTATTTAAAGATGAGTTGTACAAGTTTATGTGTGTATCAGACACATTAATCCAGTGTCATTATAGCCCTTAGACTCGGTGACCCATGTTACCAACCTATTTGGCAGGGGGACACTGGAGTTTAAATGTTTTATTCAGCATCACTACAGTGGTGTTGTGATGTATCTGATAAGTCAGATCAGATGCAGTGTCCAATCAGTAGCTGTTATCCAACAAGAAGATCATTCAAATTAAAAGATACATTTTTATTGTGGTTTTGACTGCTGTATTTTTTAACCCTACTTAACATAAAATTAATTTAATTCAGCTGTGAGGATGGAGAGAAAGAAGAGAAGATGACAGAGGAAGAATCAGGACAGACAGGGGAAAGCAACAGGTTGGTCTAATATTAGGTGGAAGTGAGGGAACAGCTACTTAATCCCAATCGATAATGTTTAAACATTATTTTTAAAAACTGTACTAAGATCTGTAACTTTTACTTTTTGTGTTCTTTTGGTTACTCTGGGGGGGGGATCATGTGTTTTCGCATCCACCTCAAAAATATGTAGTTGCGCCCCTGCAAGTATACATATACCCCATTTATACTACCCTTGAAAAACGTTGTGTGTAAATGGAAAGCAAACTGAACTGAACCGAGCTAGACACAACCAAACCGAGATAACTGCAGACCAGTTCCAGAGATGGGGGTTAGGCGGGTTTTTCCCTGGCTCAGTTGTCTGATAAGAGCGCATGAACAGAACGAGTCACTCCGTCTTGCTGCACATCCCGATTCACACTCCATTCCAGTAGTTGGCAGTAATGCCCCTCCGGAAGTTGCTTGCCAACCAACACAAAACTGAATAAGAAGAACCCTGTAAACAACAGTCGAAATCTTCTTCACGCAACATTTTAAATAATGGCTTCAAAAGGGCGTGGTGCGACTTGGGATGACGCAGAGACTGAGGCCATTATTGCCATTTAGGCGGAGGACGCTATCCAGGGGATGTTAGAGGGCGCGAAACACAACCACAAAGTGTTTAAAAAAAGTTAGACGAAATGAAGGTGAGGGGATACGACTGAGACCCGAAACAGTGCCGAGAAAAGACATAGAACACAGTACAAGACGGTTCTTGACCACAATAACAAATCGGGAAGAGGAAGAAAAACGTAGAAATTCTACGGTGCCCTGGATGAAGTGTTAGGCCTCCGTGCATCGTCGAGACTTCCAGTGCGTTTCGAGACCTCTTCTCTAAATTCTGCTGCAACACCTATGTTCCCGAGAATCTTTCATTTTTTATTCTGATGATCTCATAATCTACTATGAAATGTCTGTAGCTCTACCTTTTCATTATTTTTTTTTTTTTTTCATTTTCAATTTCAGAGGACGATGATGCAACCTCGGACCACGAGGGGCAGCATGACTACAGCACTAATGTTGGTAAGTAGGCTCTACACCATTTCCACATTTATGCTTTAACAACAGTATCAGTATTAAAATGCCAAATCTGCTGCCATTATAGAATGTGATAAATTTAATCTTTATATCTTTCCTATCAAATTTAAACGTTTATCATGTTTACTCTTATGACATTTAAAGAAGTAGCTCTACTTATAAATTAATTGACTGTGCATGTATTTCAGAATATATATTTATTAATTGTCTTTGCTTTTTTGTTGCAGAGATGGATGATGAACAATCTTTAAATGGGTCAATAGCTAGTTTTATTTCTGAGGGGCCAGGAGGAAGTCGCATTCCTGTAGTTCCTGTTGATGAGACTCCTGCTGCCAAGGCTCCTGAATTAACAGTTAAACCCAAAAAGAACAGCAAAGCAGTAAAAGCCCTCGACTCTACTATAGAGTCATTCCTAAAAGCACAAAAACATTCTGATGACCTTTGGATGGTGGCATTTTAAGGACAGCAGGAGTCAGCCCAACAACATCAGCTCCACATGATACAAGAAATAGAAAGAAATAGACTTCAGGTAAAAATGCATTTCTTTAATTAATAAAAAAAATGTAATGTATATTTGACATTGACATATATGGATGTTTTTATTTTTTTTATTTTAGCAGTGAGGAGAGACTGAAAAAAATAGAACAGGAACATCAGACGCAAATGATGCAGATGATGGTCCAACTGTTGACACAGCAACCAGCACAAATGCAGCCTCTGAACACCTTTGACTTCTGTGCCACACTTTTCAAATTATGGACCATATCAATAATAGTAAAATGCTGTCAAATATGTAACTTTTTATTGTTTTATAAGTAAAATAAAATAGTTTTTGTTACTGACTTTTTCAAACTATACACAACACTATTAATTACAAAAATGTATCTAAAACTCAACTGTAAGGAAATATTTACAATACATAAAACATTTAAGTCAATGTAGGCTAATTTTGACCTGAAAAGTAACAGTAGAGAGTATTTCTTATATTGTGGGCATTGTTAATATCAGGATTATTATCTCCATCCACCAAGTTGTTCCTAGGTTGCTGATTTGCCTCATTGGCCAACTGTTCAAGGAAATCCTCTCCTTGCGTCTCACAGATATTGTGTAGGGTACAGCAGGCAGCGATGACATTCGGAACATTTGATGTCTTGTCGTCAACTCGCTTCAAAAGCCTTCTCTGTCTCCCTTTTAGCCGCCCAAAGGCGTTCTCTACCACCATCCTGTTACGGCTATGGATGAGGTTGTATTTTTTTGGGCTTCTGTTGTCCCTGCATATTCTGGATAAGGCTTCATCAGCCAGGGTAAGAGAGGGTATGCTGGATCGCCAAGTATAACAGGAGGTACCATCACACCATCAATTTCTGTTTGAAGATGGGGGAACACACCATTTTCCCAAAACTGGTATAGATGGGAGTTGACTAAAACATGAGCATCATGAGTGCTTCCTGGCCATCCAATACAGAGATTTCTAAACATATACCTGTCGTCTACAAGTGCTTGCATATTAATGCTATACCAGCCCTTTCTATTAAAATAATCAACTCGGCTCTCCTTGGGGGCGACAATGGGTATGTGTGAGCCATCAATAGCACCTATGCAAGTAGGGTATCCCCATTTTTCTTTAAATGACTCCGTAATATTTCTAGCCTCTATATCAGTGGGTAGCTTTATTAACTGTGGTGTCAAATGAAAACATATTGCCTCACAAACATCCTTGACAAAGATGCACAGTGAGGCTCTGGATATTCCAAAAAGATGAGCAATGGTCCGATAATCTGATGTGGTTCCAAGAAACCACAAGACAGCACCAACTTTCTGCTCCACAGGAATAGGCTGTGGCATCTTCGTTTCTGCCTTAGAGACATGAGGCCTGAGCGACTCACAAAGCCATTTGAAGGTTCTGTAGCTCATTCTGAAAAAATTTAATTTCACAATATTGTTACATTTATTACATGCAGTGCTTTGTCGTTTTTCACCTTAATTCAGAAATCAAAACACATAATGGTTTCATTCATTTCATTGCTTTTCAGGGGGAAAAAAACAGTTATTAATAACGCTTATTTAAAAAATGGGAGCGAAAATCAGCTATTTTTTTGTGTAATTATTACCTGAAGTTTTCGATCCATTGCTGAGGGTTGAATGTCTCTCTTACTATAAAAAGTCACCAGTGTTCGTTCTGCTCTCTCATCCAAACCCTTCTGTAAGCACAACAAAAATAAGGGAGACTTTAAAAAAAGCAGAGACACAAAAAGCAGCTGTAAAAGGCGGCCCCGTCCAGGAAACACACAGCCAGGCAGACGAGCTCCGAGCCAGCTCCCATGCCAGAGGACAAAGAGAGCACATCCACTCAGTCACGGTCAAAAGTCAATGAGTCAATGCAATCAACTGGTTTTCCTTAGATAGAAAATTTTGTATCCCTTTGACTGTATGATCTGGTTGAACTGTAAAGTGCCTTGAGATGACATGTGTTGTGAATTTGGCGCTATATAAATAAACTGAATTGAATTGAAATAAAAAAAAAGCGAAATAATACATATAAAACGTGGACAGCTAATGGAAACAACAGGTAACAAGCCTCTGCAATCATGACATTTCAGATATTCATAAAAATACTAGCTTCCCCATCTTGCCACACGGTTTCCAGTGATGAATCGGCTCAGCAGTGTGATGAACCTCAGGGTCTGTTGCTGTTTCTGGTGTCTGTAAACCCTGAGTAGACGATCATTTGTCTGATCAACGTACCAAAAGCCAACTTTCTTACATAAATCCACGAAAGGTTGCCGTCTCTGCTGTCCCTCCGCAAACACCGAAGTATAGCAATAATAAGCAATTATAACTTTCTGAATGTGAGGGACGCTGCCATTTTGATTTGCTTGATTCCTTCCATCTTCTTCTTCTTGTGTTTTATGGTGGTTGGCAAACAACTTTTACCGCCACCAACTGCTTGATTTCCTCCTTCGATACTGGCAGTAATACCGCAGATCGTCACTAGGAGGCGGGGAACCGAGATAGCGTGATGTGTAAACGGTCGTCAGAACCGAGCTCGGCCTGGTTAACTTATCCGAGCTGTGACCAGTCTCGGCATGGATCGGCTTTTCAAGGGTAGTGTAAATGGGGCTATAAGCCCAAAGATGAGATAGCGTGAAGCTAGCAACCTTAGCACATTAACTCTTCAGACAAAGGGAAACAAACCAGGAACAGACCACACAGCTATGGTCATTGACAGTCAGCCTCAGTGAGCGTCAGCATTCGTTCAAAAATCTCTCAATTAAAAACCAGCCTTTGGAAACCATAAAGCTTTGTTCAGATAAACACAACAAAAATATTTCTCCTAATCTGAGCCAAACTTAAGAGTAGCTCACTACAAGACTGACTGTAAAAGCTTTTTTTGTGATGGATTCGAGGAGGCAGGGATGTAGGAGTCTGTGAGAATCACTTAGCAGTTGTTTGGTAAGATGTGTTAATTGATCAGTGCATGGTATCAAGTTAAAGACAAAGATATAAATAGGCATCATTACCTAGAGTATACCTCAAAGACCTGTTTAATAACATTTGCTGTAAAAACATAAAATGTGTCTTTTTTTGTCTTTGTTTAAACATTACACCATCAAAACTTTTCAAAATCTATTTTCCTGCCTCCACACAACTGATTTAAATAACTGGGTGATTAGCAGAAGCCTGCAGCTAGTGGTGGCTGCTGAGGAGGGTATGCAATCATTTGATTGGAGAATCTGTCACCTGACTAGCTATGCAAAGTGCAGAATAAATTTCAATCATTATTAACATTGCTGCTTGTGGATTTTTTTCTTTTTTTGCACAAGCAGTTTAGAGCTCTATTCTTAGATTCTTTGCACATCATGGCTTTGATGTTTTGTTTGTTTCAGAGACCAAGTGTCAAAGTTTAGTTCTCAAGGGCCGGTGTCTAGTACCTTTAGATCAGTCTCTGCTGAGAAACTTCTCAATCAAATAATTTGTAGGACTCCAGAAAATCACTTCTCATAATGAAAATAATTGTTTTTTTTTATTATTTCAAAGCCTAAAGTAGTATTGGAACCTTTAAAAAAAAAAAAAAGGTTTCTTGTTTTTTATTTATTTATTTATTTTTAGATATCTTCTTGCTCTCATGCAACACTTTTTTCCCCAATCTGAGCAGACTTGACAGTTTAGTTATGGAAGAGTGGGACTTTTATTAATTATAAATTGAAACATTACTTCTTATCAATATTGTGTCCCCAGATTTGGACTAACCAGGTCTCTGTAGCTGTTTCTAAAACGTAGTTTTAAAAAAAAAAACACAAAAATGCATTAAAGCCAAAAAAATTGAAGGCTAAAGTCACAGCAGACATACAAGCCAGTATTATGGCCAAGACATGTCAGGTCAGGTTAGTTTTAAAGTTTTCTAAATGAGAACCCAGAGAGACATTTTGTCTTGTGAAGGTCGACACCAAGAAGGTGAGGAGGGGAGAGGTCCTAATTGGCAGAGTAATCCTGGGGAAAGTATCGTGACTTCTGATAAAAAACATGCCAGATTCAATCTTGTCATCAGTTTCATTGCAAATAGAGCACACTCACCGGTTTACATTGATCTTCCACCCTTTCCTAACACAAGCCTTCACACTTCTGTTCACTCTTTGGTGCTTATTCCTGCAGTGAACAGATTGACACTCAGACACTAGCTCCAACAGTATAAATGATGTTAGACAAATTAAAGTAAAAAAATAACTGCATACTATTAGAATACAAGAGATACAAAGCAGGATTAAAACATCCAGGCTGCCTTCTCCAAACACATATTTTGTGTTTTATTGACTTCAGCATTTTTATGTGGTTATGTTTAAGAGGGAAGGCAGTGTTAAAATGCTTGGTTGGACACCAACCATGTCTTATAGATGCTAAGGACATGTTTACTCAGGTAGAATAGACGGTGTGCATGCATGCACGTTGAATGAGAAAGTGGAATAACATCTTTAAATGTGTTATCTGGAAAATTCTTTTTAGTCACATTCATGGATTTAGTTTTTTTTTTTAATCTCATTTGGAAATACAGTAAAAAAAACACTTTCTAATTCCAGCATTTAAACGTTTAGTGGAGGACGTTCATTTTCCGGGTGAATCATGTCAATCAGTGGTCCTCCTAACTGTCAATCATTCTGGTGACCGTCCTTCGTGCTCGTCCCCATTTTCACTTACCGGTGGTGAGTCTGAGATAGTGGAATCATTTAAAATCTTCTTTTGGAAAGTAAGCCTCTAATGAGCAAAGCAAACAGCAACTTTTGAACAGAGCGTGCACGAGGAGAAATAGGCTCGTGCACGCTCTCGCACATGTTTAATCGTGTTCCCTATCGTGACCGGGAACAAGGTTGTGCTTTTTTTTTCCAAGGTGGAGACGTTGGGTCTTTTCAAAAAATTTGTGAAAATCCTCCACTATACCTTTATCGAAGGAATAATAAATAAAATTAACAATCCCTCTTTAAATAATTAATTTTAAAATGTGTAAAAAGAAAAGGCTTTTCAAATTTGATTCAAATTGTGTGATTTAAATATTGAATATGAAATGGTTTGTTTGCTGTTTCAGTGACTTTCTAGGTCGTGTATAGTATTAAAGTAACAGCAAGTTTGCTTGTTTGCATCCAACCTTGTCCACGCTTACTTCCGCAACTCAGAACTTTAAATTTGCTGCACCATGAAGCAAAATGCACAACCAAGACCCTGACACAGACCTTAATGCATGATAACTTTTTCTTGATACATAATCCGTGTATAAGAAGGAAGATCCATCAATTCACCTTGTTTGAAAACTCCTTTCAAGTTCAATGCTTAGAGAGACCTGTGTGAGAACGCTCCTTTACTTTCCTGCAGAGCTGCTGATTACACTCCGAGGTGTGCCGATACAACTCATTTAATAGCACGCTCTGTGTTTCCATGGCCCCATTTAGATGATTGATTTTGGGCATCTTAACCAGCTCAGCCGTGCATTAGTGATGAATTGCACAGTGATTTAATACCATATTGTGGGGGGTTGGGGGTGAACTTGGCAATCACTTTTTTCTGTAAACAACCAAACACCTGCATTCTGGAACTGTTCACAGGTAACAGAATTAACACAGTTTATCAATATTTTATCCTTTTGTTAACAATACCTTGACTGGTTAATTTTTCCTTTTTTAATTCTTAGTTATTTTCTGGGTTTACTCGATGCAGAATACTTAAGTATGTAATAAAGATTTGTAAAACTATGTATTAGACTGCCTTTGCATAATTTGTTACAATTTTACTCTTACTACCATATTGTTGTGTTATTTCATTATTTATTGCACATGTGATGCAGAAACAAAGTACATACTTGTAATAAAAAAAACTAAGTGGCATGAGAGGTTTGTCTGTGGATGTGGTTATTTTTCATCATAGTTTGCAAATGAGAAAAATTGTGATGTCAAGTTTTTACAGTGTTAATGTCGAAAGCTATAAAATTAATGATTATTCTGGGTCTGGTAAGAGCCCAGTTCAATCAAATCTCCAAAAGCAAATTACAAAAGCCACCAAACAGCGCAACACAAACCTTTTGTAAGAAAGGCGAATTCAAGGCGAGACAGGCAGTGGGAAAATTTAAAGCAATTATTTAACAAACATGTGTGCGGGGCTGCTCGTCTGCTGCGGGGCGGATCTCTGCAGGTATAGGAGAATACAGGTCAGTGACTGGATGTGGAGCTGAATACGACTTGGAGCTAGTCACTGACCTGATTCAAAGTTCAGTTCATTGGCGCAGAACATAACAGAATCCAGGAGGGAGGTTTGACCGCAGTTGCGGCGGGCGACGCCCCCAGAGCTCCTAGAGAGCGAGCGGAGTGGGCGCCAGCCGACGCTGAGCAGCAACAGAGTCCAGAAGGGAAATCCAAGGCCGAAGTCAGAAGACAGTTTCAGGTTTATCAGCCGGTGGAATCCAAGAGCAGATAGGACAAACAGAGCAGACAGGGGCAAGACAAAACTCGAGATAATCAGGGCAGAAAACTGATCAAAATCAGGAAGACAGACAGATTAAAGATTGACAGGAAACGTCTCACCAAAACACTCGAGTAACCTGGCGCTGATGGGAGGGGAACACACAACTTAAATAGTAGAGGAACCAGGTGGAAATGATTGGCGATAATCAGCCGCAGAACCAATTAGACAGGAGGACAGGGAACAAAGGAAAAAACTAAACCATCACCACCTTTTTAGAATTAAAACCATTTTAATTGAGAAGACAGACAAAAAAGATAGGATACAAATAAAATAACCAAAAATCTTAAAGCCTTTATCACTTTTGAAAAGCTCAGATAATTGGATGGATTTCTTAACAGCTGTTTGAATGAGATAGAGGAACACCTTCTGATAAACCTGAAAGATACAGCTTCCTTGTTGGACATCATGGGGAAATCAAATGAAATCAGGATGAACTTCAGGACTTTCATAAGTCTGGATTGTTTCACAACAATCTTTGTAGGCATGGTGTAATAACAGTATTAATGTAATTCAATCCTGTTTTCTAGAACTATCCATCAGATGTTTTCAACCATATATCTAGGCCCAGATAATATGATCTGCACCACTCTAATGAAAACTGTGCCGGTGCAAAGATCAGAAAAGCCTCCCAGAGCTCTGATGCTTCTAAGACAAAGACAGAGGAGAAGGTCGTTATCAAAGAACTGAGCCAGATTTATGGCTTCTAATTAATGAGACTTTCCAAGCTTTCTTTGGCAAAGACACATGTTTGTTATCCCAGGGCATTTTTGGGAACATATCGGCATATGAAGTGGATGACATTTCAATTTATCATCAACACTGGTTAGCCAGAAATTCTAAGAATGTATTTAGAAGTGATGAGATTTGTTTTTTTTAGTTCAGTTAGAATAAAAAGCAATGGGAACAACTGGAGCAGGGAGCGTGGAACACGAACACTACGTTCTTCAAGCAAAATACCCATTTATTCTAAAAGTGTCAGATCCTAATATGGAGGCTTTTGTTCCTGTTCTGAATAAAATATGAGCCAAAGCTGTGGTGAAAAGCTTTAATTGATTATGCTTATTGTTAAAAATGATTTCCTTTCTACATTAGTGCTTTCATTAGGCATGTAAATTATTATTTGTTTATTTTAAATGTGATCTTAAACATTTGCTCGTAGGTCATGGCTCAAACCGGTGATAATATTTTTTTTCAAAGGAAATTAATTATATTTCAAATGTGGATTTTTGCTTGAATAATATATATATTAATGTATGTCTTAGTAATTTTTATGAATTCTTCGTCCTGAGAAGCAGCCTGTCCAAGTCCTGTAAGAACAAGAGTCCATGACATTTCTTCTGTACATGAATCAATTGACCGAGGCTCTAAGAAGTATAAAAAGTCAAAGTCTTCTGAATCTAATGGAGAAGGCATCCATTTAATGAAAAACTATTACTATACAATTTGGGGAAATAAACTAATCTCCCCCTGATTTAAATAAAAGAGTGTCACCTGTTTCTCACTCCCTGAACTGCGGAGAAACTTGGTAGCATGTTTAATAACCCCAAAGAGAGGTAGGAAACTGGTTTATTTCCAGAAATGGCATATGATTTATTAGGAACCACATTAAGCACAGTCAGTGATAGAAAACTAGCTGCTTACCACCAAAGTTGCCTTCCACGTTGGTCGTAACTTTAGCTTCTGTCAGGAAGCATCAAAAACATGGCATTCGTTAAAAAATATGCCATGTTGTGTGCACAGGTGTTTCTGCATGTTGGATGTATTTCCTCCGGTGGATGTTATTGCCACTTTACATCCAAACTTTCAATCGGTTTACCCTATGGGACGCCATTTTTTTATTATTTATTTTTTTGCTTTTCGAGTAACTGAACGCCGTGTGCGTAACTTGCGTAAAAAATGTGACGTAACCTATGTAGAAAACGTGACGTAATTCGTGCTGCCCAGCGATAGGCTCTGGTGCTGCCTGGAATCGTTAAGAGAACCGTAGAACGAGCTGCAAAACGGTGCCATGGAATTGGAACACACGGAACCAGTTCTGAACAAGAACTGGTGTTCGACTCCCATCCCTATATATTATATATATATATATATATATATATATATATATATATATATATATATATATATATATATATATATATATATATGTTACCATGGAGGCGCTTAATACGACGCTTAATACGATACAAACTGACATAAAAACCCGAATCTATGATCGCCAACGCCTGCTGGAGCTACGGTCACAAATGTTTTAAATAAAGACATTTTAGACTGTTTAAAAAGCTGCGGAGTGCTACGGCAGATGTAAACAAAACAACAGTGGAACATAATGGAAGAAGAAAGAAATGCGTGAGACTGAGAAAGCGAGGCTGCAGAGGGGGGCTAACTGTAAAGCCAAAGAGAAATCCCCACAGACATCTGCTTCCACCAATCCTGCTCTCTAATGTCCACTTGTTGGAAAACCAAATGGATAATCGCCGACTGGAACTGTCTTCAAATAAGTAGATCAGTAACTGATACGCCATTATTCTGATGGAGTCATGGCTGCATCCAGCAATATCAGACAATACTATTAACCTGGAGGGGCTAACCCTCTTCTTGAAAAGTTTGACGGGTTTTATTGAAGATGTTAAGCTCGGTGCAGAGTTTCCCTGAACTCTGCTCAGCCGGAACTGGAAGGCGAGGGGAAGACAGACTATTAGTTCAGGCTCAGTGGGAAATTTGATTCGTTGATCTTGAAGGAGAGGAACTGAATATAGACTCACGTTTCCAGAGAAGTGAAGGATACTTGACTCCAATCAGTGTGTTGGTTTTCCAGTGTATGTCTGATTGGGTGGAGGGCGGAACACGGTTTACCCAGAACCTCGGACAGTGTAGGTGAACGGAGACACTGATTGCCACTCAGATTTCCTGCTGTAATTGAACGGGTCTTGGTGAAGATGATTCCCTTGCTCAGAGAGTAATTTCAACGTCCTCAAAGGAGACTGGATCCAAACCTCCTGTTTGAATCCCTGGCTCAGTTAAGACTCAGTTGATCCCTCCTGGGAGAGGAGGTCCAAAAAGGTCCAGTTTGCAGGATGACTTCCTGCTGAGAGGCAAAGGACAAAAAACAAAGTTAAAACTCAGGGAGACAAGAACTCAGTCTGATTCAGAGAAAACTCAGCTTGGCTAGAGAACCAAAAACTGGCAAACACTCTGGCGTCGAGGTGGTGGCAGTCAGCAGCTTAAGAGCACTCTGTTAATGAGGTAACCGTCAGCAGGTGTGTGAGGAGGCGAACCGGAACCAGGCGCCTCCTGCTGGTGGAAGGGAGAGAAACACAAAAACAAACACACAGTACAAACATCCTCCCCCCCCCCCAATGACATCAGTAACTGTTTTGCCTGCTTCATCTGCCATTATTCAGTCCTTCAAAAAACTTTTGAAACATAACTCTATGTCTGGCTGAATATCGGGTTCACCTATGGGAAACCGTGACAACATTGTAAAGATTACAAACTATTTACAGAAAATGTAGTCACATTTGTTGTTAAATAGATAAGTAGCAGAATGGCCAGTGACAAACTAAACCAATGAAAGGGAACCATAGAAGAAAAAAGCAGAGAATAAAGCATTACAGGAAATAACCAAGGTCTGCTGTAAACCTGCATTTTGTTAATAAACGGATATTTGAAGTCTGGGCAGCAAAGAGGCAGGAAAACATTTACTTCTGCTTGACTAACGTAATGACACACATCACATTTGCTGCCTGAATCAACACTTTCATTTGTCACGTGTGAAAAATCTGTAGAGATTAACCCCCTTTTTCAAGAATAAATGGTCCCTGTTAGGAGTAGATACATTTCCAGCGCCATAATTTTTATCAAATGGCTGCACTGCAGTAGATTCACAGTTCAATAAAAACTCAAATTACTTCTTGGAAGATAATATGCAGAAATGCAGCTGAAACCAGACAATAAAAAGAGTCCATGAAAAATCTTGGCTTGGCTTTAAGTTCCCCCCTCTTTAGAAACCCAATTTTCTCTTATATTCAATCCCTGGATGTGTGCTAAGGCATACATTGGGCATCTTATGAAAAGTTAAAGGATTAAAATCAAGATTTCCTGCTTTTGATAAAACAAAATCTTTAGAGACTTAATTAGAAATAGCTTTAATTGAGCTCCTATATATATGCTGGCAAAAATATTGATCAATGGTGGATTTCTAAGTTTCGAATATTAAAAATATAAATCTATTGATTTCACAATGATTTTGATGGACTTAAGAGTCACTTTATTTTCTTTAGCCTTTTGTCAATCAAAACATTTGCTAAACAGTCAATGCTGTGTCAACACAACACTGAAATGAAATAAAATGGTTTAAGGATCAGAAAAAAATCTAAAAAAGTAGTGTAATACCTGTGGGAAACACACTCATACAGACCTTGGTAAATTACATCAAAAATGGTTTGAGAAGTAGTTTTTGTCACTACTGTATTAGTAGTCCTATAAATACAAAAAAATATTGCGTTTTTTTTGTTTGTTTTTTTTTTAAGTTTATTTGATAGGGACAGACACACATTTACATAGACAAACTGAATGAAACAGCAGTCCCATGTTTGTATCATGGTGCAATAGCAACAGCTAATTCGTAGCACTTGTACCTAGATGGGCTTTTAAAAATAACTAAAAATTGAAGTGAAATCATTTGAAATAAAACAACATAATATATATACCAACAGAGAAGTGTGTTACCGGCCTGAGCATTCGCCTTTAAGGAGGTGGCCTCAGGGGGGGGGGTGAAGAAGGGGGTGACGTAGCCAGCACGTACATGTATGTTTTTGGTTTTTCCTCTGCGGGTGAGAAATAATCCAGGTTCTGCAGCTGTTAGAAGTAAAGCAGTTTCATGAGAATAAGTTCGGCTCCACAGCCATAAAAGT
This sequence comes from Cyprinodon tularosa, assembly GCF_016077235.1. NCBI lineage: Eukaryota > Metazoa > Chordata > Actinopteri > Cyprinodontiformes > Cyprinodontidae > Cyprinodon > Cyprinodon tularosa. Next base: position 339,924 of record NW_024039505.1, on the reverse strand, counting down.
ACTGTGTTTGTAATGAAGAATAGTGCTGAATAAAGCCGGTCCGTGGATTCTACTCCTCCGCCTCTGCTCCTCTGTGTGTGCGTGCAATAAGCCTGGACGGCTAGTTACCGGCCGCAACGAGCCAAGCTAAGTCTGGACCAGTCTTAGCTTTATTAACCAGCGGTTCCGAACCACGGAGAGGAGCCATAGAGCTGGGAAGGTAACAAGTGTAAAAAAAAAAAAATGAGTACAGGTCTGTTTTTGACATAACCAGAGTTTTGTTTGATTTTTGAACATACTAAAACTGGTTGCAAACTTTAAGTGAACACCCAGATAGCAAAATTCTTTTGGTCCATATCTGGCCCACATCTGACATGTTCATCCGGTCCACATACCGCATGGAATGATGGCACTTGGGAGGTCCGCTCCTGTATGCCAGAAGTGGGCCACAACAAAGCCGACACAATGCCAAAAGTCAACCAAAAACAGGCTAAATCAGCCAGCACTAAACCAAATGTGGGCCGATGTACACTTTTATTCTGGCCCAAGTATGGCATGGAATGATGGCACAAGTGTGGTCCACAGTTGTTTGCCAGAAGTGGGCCACAACCAAGCCAACACATTGCCAAATGTCAACCAACATCAAGTAAAGCAGAACTCACCCAAATGTGGGCCACCACTGTACATTTTTATTCTGGCCCACATCCCACATGGAATGATGGCACAAGTGTGGTCCACAGTTGTTTGCCACACTGTTAAAAAAGTAAATGGCAATTGTTGTTCTAACACACAATTGTATTGTAATCCAACTCAGAAATATAAATTTGACATCTAACAAATAAATACATGTTTGCCCGACTCAAATTCTCAGAAGTTGGTTTAACAAGGAGTTTTAAATCGCCTATACAAGATTTTTTGAGTTCCCTCAACTGTAAACTCATGGGCATGCGCACTGCTTATGTTCATGGACACGCCCACTACGGTACGGGGTTTCCTATCCCTTTCTTCAAGTGCACAGCCTTTTTCCCTCGCGTTTGAGAAGACTGGCGGACATTGTGCTTTTATGCATCTGGAGAACCATGGAGGAACGACCCTGGGACCTTACCAGTTTTCTGAATCTTTTCTTTTCCCGGTGAGTGCTGCAAAGTACAGACAGTTAGCGGTTAGCTCTGTGAGTTAGCATTCCCTTGTGGTGTATTGCCACCGAGTTGAAGCATGAGTTCACATGTTTTTCACGTTCTGATGAAAGGAAAAGCCGCGCGCGTGCGTGTTTATAGTGCGCGTGTGCGCGTGCGTGTTTATGCCGCGCATGTGCAGGTGAGTGTTTATAGAGAAAAGAGTGTGCCTGTTATTTTCATTGTACAAATGAAAAGAGACATTAAGTTGAGTGTAATAACTTATGAAATTTCTAAACTGTTTTATGTAGTGCAGTGTTGTTGCACTCAGGCACAGAATATTACAAGACTACATTATTTTACTTTCTTAATCCGATGTGGATATTTACTGTTTAACTGTAAGTGGTTTTATAATTATTTACATGTGGATTTTTTGCTTTCATGATTTTATTTGCTTTAAAAGAAAAACAGTGACATTAACATTTTATATGTTAACCCTGTAATGCAGCAGTTAATTCGTAATGAGTTAGAAAAGTTACATTACACACTGAAATTTATCATACTTGGAGAGATATAAACTGTACAGTTAAGAACAAGAAGTGAATGGATTTAACTAAGCCCTGTTGTGCTATGCAGGCAGGGTTTTTGGATACCCTGGATTCTGGATTCTCTCCTTAAATGGAGATGGTGAGCCAACCGTGTGAACATCTGGATTTGGACTGAAGAAGAGGATTTGGACTGAAGAGGACTTTCTTTTCTTGCATTCATCGTCCTGTCGGAGTGGTAGGACTAAAAAGAAAAACTCAGAGATAAAAAGGGGAAACCTTTTTCTTTTTCCGTTGGGAAACAAGACATTTTATTTCATTTAATTTTTTTTAAAGGGTGCACCCAATTTAAAGAGACTACAATTGAAAAAATCAAACTGAAGTCCGTCCAAATATGTAAAACTGTTATTTTTTCATATATGTTAATACACTTACTTCACAAAAAATTACCTGTGTGTTTTCCTCTTACTAAATCGGTGTCTTACTGTTTTTTCCCTCATCATCACTCCCTCTTACGAATCTAGAACATTCTGGTCCAGTGTCAGGTTACTTTGATCTGTGCAGTTAAGATTATGTTCTTGAACATGGTTTTATACTGTATCTATTGATACAATGTTTGACTTCAAGCAATAAAAATGTTGTATTAACATAATTTTTTGTGTGTTGAATGATTGGTAGTGAAGACGATTGGTAGGACTAAAAAAACTGAGTTGATAGAACTCAACTTGCAGATAACACTACAAAATCTGAGTTTGTAGAACTCAAAATCTATATGTCAAACTCATAAAACAAAGTTGATAGAACTCAGAACTTAAAGGTGAAACTCAAAAACCTAAGTTGGTAGAACTCAAAATTTCTATGTAACACTCCAAAAACCTAAGTTGGTAGAACTCAAAATTTCTATGTAACACTCCAAAAACCTAAGTTGGTAGAACTCAAAATTTCTATGTAACACTCCAAAAACCTAAGTTGGCAGAACTCAAAAATCTTTGTAAACTCAACCACAGTGAATTTAAGTAAGGAAAACTCAAAAAACCAAATGCATCACGTTGCCTAGAAAATTTAAGTTCTGTCAACCTCTATTTTTTTTTCAGTGCAGAAGTGGGCCACAACCAAGCCAACACATTGCCAAATGTCAACCAACATCAAGTAAAGCAGAACTCACCCAAATGTGGGCCACCACTGTACATTTTTATTCTGGCCCACATCCCACATGGGATAATGGCACAAGTGTGGTCCACAGTTGTTTGCCAGAAGTGGGCCACAACCAAGCCAACACATTGCCAAATGTCAACCAACATCAAGTAAACCAGAACTCACCCAAATGTGGGCCACCACTGTACATTTTTATTCTGGCCCACATCCCACATGGGATAATGGCACAAGTGTGGTCCACAGTTGTTTGCCAGAAGTGGGCCACAACCAAGCCAACACATTGCCAAATGTCAACCAACATCAAGTAAAGCAGAACTCACCCAAATGTGGGCCACCACTGTACATTTTTATTCTGGCCCACATCCCACATGGGATAATGGCACAAGTGTGGTCCACAGTTGTTTGCCAGAAGTGGGCCACAACCAAGCCAACACATTGCCAAATGTCAACCAACATCAAGTAAAGCAGAACTCACCCAAATGTGGGCCACCACTGTACATTTTTATTCTGGCCCACATCCCACATGGAATGATGGCACAAGTGTGGTCCACAGTTGTTTGCCAGAAGTGGGCCACAACCAAACCAACAGTGCCAAATGTCAGTCAAAAATAGACCAAATAAACCACCACTCACCCAAATTTGAGCCACTATGCATTCTTATTCTGACCCACCTACCAAATGGAATGACCACACTTATTTCTCACATATGACCCACAGCCTAGTCATAATGCTACATATCAAACAAGAGCAGAATACATTAGAACTCACTCAAACAGGTTTACAGTCTACAATCTTGTCTATCCTGCACACTTTGGAGTCACAAACAAACCATGACAAAATGTTAAATATAAACACATCGTATGAATAAACCAGAACTGGTCTGAATTTGTGGCTGAATGTCATTATGGTACCTTCAGATACTTTTAAATGGTGGCATGCAGTGGTCCAGCCTTGTTGGTCTCAGGATCAAAGATATAGATACCTACTGAAGAATTAACTAAATAACCACACAAGAAACAATTTGTGAACAGTAGAGATTCTTTTTTATTCTTTTTTACTCATGTCACAAAACAGGCAAAACAAAACAAGCATTTAGATGAACATGAATATTCAGTCAAAATGCAGAACACTGCTGTTGACCTCCAACGCTCACTCCAAAAAAGTCATGGCCCCAACATTGTTTCATCTTCATCTGGCCCTTTAAGAAATGCACAAAAGAACATATTTTGTTGACTCAGTAAAGCAGTACTGTGGTTATATGGTTGCAGTGAAGTAAAAAAATCTTATCAGGAGACCAAACATAAAAGGCCCTGTAAAGTGATATGCTATAAAGATGTACAATATAGTGTTTAGGGATGGGCACAATTAATCGATGATCGATAATAGATCATTAAGAATTTTTTCGATCATGTAGTTTGTTTGTTTTTTTCGATCATCTAACGGTGTTATAAAACACTGTTTATAGTTCATTCATATAGTGTACGTCTTGAATCTATGTAATACATGTCACAATGTGCCAGGTAATTAAATATCCGACCAGCGGGGGGCGATGTTGACCAAAGACAGCAGAGAAGCCTGAAGTTACAGTAATAAAACATACTGTACACTGTAACGATAAGCGACGATAAAAACTACCAGCAAAATATTTTGTATTATAAATCTGTCACTAAATTCTGTCTTGAAAGCCCTACAAAATACTAGAAACCACTAAACTATATCAATTAAGTTCAAGTACTGCACCTGTACTGCAAAACTGTAGTGATACCAATCAACTAACTTTTCTTATTAAAAAAACATAAGTGGTGCAACTGCAAACACAACCTGATAAATAGTCATCTCATGATAAAAAAAAAATAAATTCAAATTGTTATTGTGGGGAATTTCTTTGACGATATATCGCACACAATAAAATATCGCCCATCCATATAAAACGTACAGTATTGTACGTAGGTATTGTAGCTGACTTACCTGCGAGCTGTGTGGAACGCCTTTTCTCCTCTCTCTTTCTCCTTCCACCATCCCTGTCTCCGGCGAGATGAAGCCACCTTTTTATATAAGCCTCCACCTCCTGGTCTGTTGCAGTGGCTGTTAACTGATTGTTTCTGACTGTTCCTAAAAAAATAGAAAACTGTAAAGCTTTGAATACATTGCACACAATAGTGAGAAATTGGCTAACTGCATGACATGCTATATCCTGCCCATAGTTGGACAGCAATGAATGTAGTTTGAAAACAGTCTAGCCATGACCAGCTAATTACTAAACTGTAGGAGGAAAACTGATTGCAGACCAGAGCATCTTAGAACAGGGGACAGATAAACAGCTGGAGGAGATGATGAAGCACATAGTTATCGAAATTTTTATTAAGGTGCAGATCACTGATACTTTGGCGCATAGTAGCCTGTGCCTTCTCTAGAGTCTCTTCCTCAAGTCTTCAAGTCTCTGAATCGACTTGGAGCATGATAAAACAGCCCTCACTATTTGCTTGTCACTGAGAGACTTGGTTTTGCAGATGCAGCAAAAAAAAAACAAAAAAACAAGCAATGGCATCCTATTAGAATACAATAGAATACTGTCTGCTACCACACTGATACATAATCATCCACACATGCATTTTGATAAATTGATATGATTAATTTCAGCACCCATATCTACTCACAAGCATGAAAGAAAATGAAGAAAGGATTTATAAGACACATCACTAGGAAATATAACCCACAATTAACACTTACCAGTGATTACATCTTTTAACTGGAGGCTGTGGAATGCCGTTTTCCCATTCACGCCACGCCAGTTAAGTTGTTTGGCCAGGGAGTTGGTGAATAGATTTTTCATATTCCGCCACACTGTGTCCTTGATATCAACTCCACCGATGACACTCAAAGCAGCAGTCTCAGAAAAAAAAAAGAGAACATACATGATCAACACAAGCAGAATTAAACTTTTAACATCTTGTTCAAAAAAAGTTAAGATGTCTGTAAATAAGGAGGAATCGTCACAAAAAAGCCATTTCATGCTCAAAGGGAGGGTCTGACTAATGTTTGGTAACAAAACATTGGTGAAATGAAGGAGTTTGTGGCAGATAATGATTATTTAGAGGCTGCGCTGATCTGGAGTGGATCTATGGCTCTGTTCGAAAACCTAGGACGCATCCTTAGAAGACCGGATTCGAAGGCCGATTACGTCATAGCGCGGCGCCAACTTAATCCACCATCTCCGCTGTCTATGTCAAAGTTTGGTGGTGAATCAGCGATTGCCTCCGAGGTTGAAGGAATCACTTCATCCTGAAAACTGCACTCTTCGTCACTGTCAACCTCAAGCTCATGCTTGTCATTTAAAGAGTCAAAGAACTGTTTAACTCTTTTGACAGCTTTTTTCCTTAAATTACAGCGTGTGGTATTACAGGATCACTAACCTATTTGGTGTTTAGCAATTTGTGCAGCTCAGCAGCAGAATGATACTCTGAAAGAGAAAGAAATGAACAAGCATTACACATTGGTACGTCATATATCAGTACATTTGTTTATTTATCTGACAGGGACAGTGCAAAGGTAAACGGCATGAGGGCAAGGTGTGCATTTGTAAAAAAAAAACTGTGTTTCTCCAGAGATTCCTACCTTTAATGAGTTCAATCGTTTCTGCCACCACCAGATTTCTGTAACAATATTGTAAAATTCATCATAACAGTATAATACACTGTTGTTAAAATGTATAATGTATAGGGATGCACAATATAATCAGCCGCTATCGATATTGGCCTAAAGTGAGTGTCGGACATCACCCCACCGATATTTAACCGATATTCAACCGACCAGCCCACTGTTTCAGTGTATCAGTATTTTTTTCCACACTATTTTTCAAAGTGTTGGAAACGGATAACAAACTGTTTGCAATCACTACTTATTTTTTCAGCTTTAATATTGGTATCAATATCAGTTATCGGCCACAAGTTTTAAAATATCAGCATATCGGATATCAGCCAAAACTCCAATATCGTGCATCCATAATAATGTAGCACTGCGTCTTTTTCCTTCACAAAAATAAAGTCATACAAACAAAAAAGTCATTCACATTTTGCTTTAGAAAAATAGAAATTATGTATTTATTTTCCTAGGGATGTAGTTGAAGCCGAATCAAAGAAATGCAAGGTCTTTTTTTTTTTTTAAGCAAAATATGAATGCCAAAATATGCTTACACTGGCCACTGAATTGCTCACAACACAGCATTCTTTTGGAAGAGCATGCAAGTTCAAACAATGCATAATAGTACATAAACTGAATAATTATAACAGTTAACCATTCTAATTTTTTTCCAAGTTCAATCTAAACTATTTTCTTGTCAGTATACAACATCTAACCAAGGGTGAAAGTAGTTTTAAATTCTTGCCGGTACTGACTGACACATTAATCTATCTCTTTATAAATGAGTAGATGAAAATTATTCTTAATGCACATTTACATTTTGTATTAGGGCTGGGCGATATAGAAAAAAAGCTTATCGATAAAAAAAAATGCATATTGATCGATATCGATATTATTGAAAAGATTTGAAACCATATTTTATGTGCAGCTCTGCCTGGACTTTTTATAATATTGCTAAATGATTTAATTTTAATAAAGAACACAAATACAGACTTCCAATTAAATATTTATTTAATCAACTTTTTTAACAATTACAGTATTGTTTTAAAGAAAAATAACTTAAGAGACCTGAGTTATGTTATTAAATACTGACAAAGAATAAACTAAAGTGACCAAAATAAATATAAACAAATAAATAAATGCTCAATTCCAATTGTTTTGTCAGATCCGAACTTTTTGTGTGGGTGTTCACATTACATTTCTAAATGTGTCCTGTCCACCGACTGCAATGACCAGCTCACGCTTAAGTGATAGGCATGCTTAGTAGGGCTGGGCGATAATTCAATAACGATATATATCAATCGATAGACCAAGCGCCGCCCTCTCAAACCACAACACAGGGCACATGAAGATGTCGCAGCAAGGAGAGGCGGAGGAAATTGTTCCAAAGAAGGGTTTTTGTAGTTCGCCAGTATGGAAGTATTTCGGTCATGGCAAGTCGGAAAAAAAACAAACCACAGTCATCTGTAAAATGTGTCGGGAACCAGTGAAAACGAAGTCTGATAACGCAACCAACTTTTTTTTTTTTTTATCATCACAGCCGCAGGAGTACGAGCTGTGTAGGCCCCGACGCGGCTCTCCTCCGAGGAATCTTCGGGAATTTCGGGAAAATATATATATTAAGTTCTGGGCAGTTTCCCACGTTGTTCCAATTAGTAGTAACACTTGAGAGAAAAATGCTGAGGGGCCAGCAACTTCAAAGTACTAACTCCGGTTAAAGCAGGAAACTAAGCTGAAGAATGGGGGCAGCGGGGGGTGGGGGGTCCATTTATTTGTTATATTTATTTTGTTCACTTTAGTTTATTCTTTGTCAGTATTTAATAACATAACTCAGGTCTCTTAAGTTATTTTTCTTTAAAACAATTCTGTTATGGATAAAAAAGTTGGTTAAATAAAGATTTAATTGGAAGTCTGTGTTTGTGTTCTTTATTAAAATTAAATCATTTAGCAATATCATAAAATGTCCAGGCAGAGCTGCACATAAAATATGGTTTAAAATCTTTTCAATAATTATCGATATCGATCAATAAGCATTTTTTTTTATCGATAAGCTTTTTTTCTATATCGCCCAGCCCTACATTTCACACACCTTTTCTCTTCTGGCTTCACAGCGGCACGCCCTCTCACTCACGTTCACACACTGCGCTGCCTGGACCACAAAAAATTTATTCCACAACACTTTCATTATTTTCGAGATTGATGTTCAATCAGAGCCAGAAAAATATGATTTAACTGTTTCATCCATTTTTTACGTTCAGTGTCCGTCTCCTCTGGTGCAGAAATAAGCAGGTCAGTCTTGGATGGATGCGACATGCCGTACAGACTGCGGTCGCCTCTTTTATGTGTTGCTAAAGTAAAATTGCTGCTTTGAACTCAAACACAGCTGCTGTCCTACTGATTTTAAATAGGGCATTTTGCAATAGACATGAAGTAATTAATCTTGCAGTAAACAAACGTTCAGGGAGCTGGGGAGACCACCGGACTTCTGGAGGAGAGGAGGAAGGGCAGGACACCAGTGCCAGCATGAACTAAAACTCAGCTCAGACAGTTAAATTCGGATTGGATTAAAATGGATTTTCAAACAGACAAAGTAGTTTTAAAGAGCATGAATTGCTGGTAGATCTTTTTTTTTGTAAACAGTGCGGTGGTGATGGTTCTAGAGGCTTTACTGCATGCCGCTGCTAATCTTTTAGTGGTAGCTACACAATACTGGACCATACCAGCTTACTTTCACCCCTGTTAACTGAAAGTTAACTAGCTAACGTTTTTTTGTACCACTGGCAGCTAAAAAAAAAAAAACATGTGAAGTTCCAACAATAAAAGCTAAACGTTTCCCACAGACAGATTAAGGCATTCATTTATTTTTGTTAAGGGACTCACCTCCACCCCCCAAGTCTGCGCTCTATCCGGGATATGGACATCATGGCGCCCCGCACTTTAGGCTCCGAGTGTGCGCTTTTGTAAATTCGAATTATGTTGCATTCTAAACACGAGGTTATGGTTGTGAATGCCAACTTGAATTACATAATTAATTATATGTCTCTGTATGGTGTTGGGGTTGTTTCTTGTAGTTGAAGGATAGGCTGTCATGGGTACGGTTATTGGGGGACGGTTGGGGTTGGTCTTTTGTACTCTGCTCGGGGTTGGATCTTTGGGGACGGGGGCAGGGGGGTTGGGGATGGTACTAGGGTATGGGAATTGGGGGACACTCTTTGGTAGCGCAAGAGGGGACGGTAGATTGGGTGAGGTATGAGGGTGGGTTGGAGGGCGAGTATTTTTTATTGTCTGGAATATCTGTGGGTTTGATGTGTATTTGTTTGTTTGTTTTGTGTGCTGTACAGTTGTGTGGGGAGGGGGGCAGGGGAGGGTGTGTGTATAGTCATGTGAGTATGTGTGTGCTGTGTGTGTTAGCTGTGGTGTATCGTGCTGTGTGTTTGTGTGTGTGTGTGTGTGCTGTGTGTGCTGTGTGAAGTGAGCGGAGTGTGTGTGGGAGAGTGTGATGTGGGTGTGTGTGCTGTGATGTCTTGTTTTATATTTTATTATATTATAATTATATTTATATTTATTATATTATCATATATTATTATGTATATATTGATTTATATATATATATTTATATATATATTATATATATATATGTAAAAGACTATTATGTATATACATAATATATCGTACATTTATATGGAACATATATGTATTTACATTGTATAGATTTCACGTATTACCTAGAAATATGTATAAATATATATACGTTTATATGTACATATATATGTGCATATATACATACATATAGTCTATATATATATATATATATATATTATATATATATTATTAAAAGGGAGCAGAAGGAAAAAAATCTTTTATATAATCTACCCCTTCTCACACTCAAATTGTTATACCGATCATACTTTCACCAAAAAAAAGATCTATTAAATTTGAGTCAACTTTGTTAGAGCAGGGAGATATGGGAAACCTGCTGGATTGCGCCCTCATAAGACTGAATTGAGTAACCCTGGCCTCTTGGAATGAAAATGTTGTGCATTCACTGAATTGAATTGACATTAATTTAAAACAGGGAAATTAGACAAAAAACATTAATCTTGTAAGATAATATATACATACATATATATATATATATATATATATATACTTTCCTTAACAAACAACAAATTCAGCACAGCCAGCACAATATTTATAGCTACTGACAGATGCTCTAAGAGACTAAAAGCAGAAGGAAGGAAAAGATCAACTTGGCTATGCCTATGGTATATTCCTGCTAGTATGAGGGTCAGTTTGGCCTCCCGAACAACTCTCAGGATTCAACATCTGCTTTTTAACTTTTTTTTTATGAATGGTTTTATTTCTCTTTGAATCATGGATGCAACATTCAGGCTTGCCATGGGGTGTGTTGTCCATGATAGACATTAGCTCTGATAAAATTCTTCTCTCACCTCCATAGTGGAGAACACTAAAGCAGTTAAGGCCTAAAAGTGTTTAGTCTTCTCACTGCTTCCATAGCAATCTCCAACAAAGCATCATTAATGGTAAGCTTCTTCCAGAATGAGTGAGGAGCAATGTGGAAAGTTGTTCCTGCAGCAATGTTATCAATCATGCCCATCATGGAACATTTCCACTGAAAAAGGAATATGTACTTATCTTATCTTATCTTATCTTATCTTATCTTATCTTATCTTATGGTTTAAGTTCATTATTTAGCACAGAAATGCATTAAAACAGAGTGCAAGGAGGGAACAAAGTTATAGACAATATATACAAATATATACAAAGTCATAGACTTGTATAAAGTTCCACTCATATCAACTTGAAAATAAAAGAAGGAGCCCAAAGAAGTATGAGCAGTGGGAGTTGGATACAAAGAAATGGGCTATATGCACGGTTCCACTACTTCCTAAATTTCAGACAGCACCTTTGCTTCCTGTCTTTCATTATTGGACAAACTGATTAATCCAGGTGTGTCTGATCTCAATAACTGGCCAAACACACCTGGGTTAATCAGTTTGTCCAATAATGAAAGACAGGAAGAAAAGGTGCTGTCTGAAATTCAGGAAGTAGTGGAACCGTGAATTTCCATTTGGTTTCACAGGGGTAGACTGTTCCTTTCCTCCAAACCAATCGTGGGATCATGTAAACACTGAATCAGAAAGTTGTAAGGTTGCGTTCTTACAGTGAATGTTTCTACAAAACGTCAGCGTGCAACGAGTGACGTGGTGAACCGCATAATTCCCTGGACAGCAACAGAAATTTTTTTTTTTTAATTCAGACTCTTTCGCTACGCCTTTTTCTCTTGGCTGTCTCCAGGAGTGTACTGTATGAGTATCAGTTTTTAAACCTTTTCTTTAAAATAATGTGATCTAACATCATACTGTGCATATCAGAAAGAATAGTTCTGCTTGGATGTTGCCGCATGTACACACCAGATTGGAATGAATTAATTCCCATGTAAACAGCTGCCTTTAAATCCTCAATCAGAATGATTTTGTACCAAAAGGGAAAAAGTCTCTATGTAAACATACCTACTATCTCCCTTTGTCCTTTTAGGATTGTCTGTGTTTATTCCCTTGTTTATCTTCCGTGTTCCATGCATGCCCTTCCTGCATCCTTTTGTGTTTTCTTGTGAGTTCAAGTCTTGGTTAGTACTTTGTTATTGTTCTGTTGTACCTTTCCAGCCAGCATTTAATGTGGGGCCCATATGGGTTCAATTTTGGCTGTATAGGGACCCAAGTGGGTTTGTCCATGGTTTCCATGGTGGCCCCATGTGTTTTCCCGTATAGCCTATAGGCATGGGCTTGAACAGGGCAAATTTGCAGATCTCATAGTTTAAGTTACATAGGCCCCATATGTGGAAGCCCACATGGGGAAACACAGTTGGGACTACCATGGAAACTAGGGATGGAACTGTTTATGAAAACCGTTCGAACCGTTCGGTTTGACTGTCTCGGTTCGGTTCACGTGTGTTGCATTCGGTACATGCGCTGCTCCTTTTTCTCGTAGGTGAAGCGTGTACACTCCAGAGCAGAAGGTGGCGGTACTGCGACCAAAGCCAACCACCAGTAGTAAACAAGAAGAAGAAGAAGCGAAGCAGCGTAGCCGGGTGTAGTAGAAAAAAATCAGTTGTTGTGGAGAATTGTGTGGGTATGACGAGTGGGAAAGAACAGGAGTTGGAAGACGCAGACATGGGCAATGTGGAGTCAACAAGTCATCTCCATGTTATGTATTTAATCTACCCAGCCAATTAACCAGGTGAGTCCAATCTGCACAGGTTAATTTACGGTGAAGATTGGACTCACCTGCTTCAGTGGCTGGGTAGAACAAATACATGACATGGAGATAACTTGTTGACTCCACATTGCCCATGTCTGGGAAGACGCGCCAGCAGCACTTAGGTCTGCTGTATGGGACCACTTTGCATTTAGAGTGACCTACGATGACGGTGGAAAGAGAGTTGTGGATAAAAGTGCAACAGTGTGCAAGCATTGTGCAACATGTTTTGTTTATGCGAACAGCAACATGACCAACATGTCAGGCTAACCCCAAAATCCCACATACTCCGTCAGCGCTCCGCTCCGCCCCGCTGTGCTCCAGACCGCCTGCACAAAGCAAAGCCTATAGCCTCCGCTGTGGCTTCCGTGGATAGATATACCCACATGGATATGTTGGCTGGGTTGGATTCCTTGTTTTTTCCCCTGGCTCGTTGACTCTTTTGTTGCTACTATATTTCTGTTGGACTTAGATTCCCTGTTTATATACCGCTTTCCAAAATAATAATCTTTTCCATTTCAGACTACCTTTGGGCTATCCCCCACACTAGTGGACAGCAGTTCAATAAGAGAACAATACTAACTTGTCTTTTCTTGTCCTGGCACATTTATACTTCACAAAGTATGGACCCCACTATGTTACATGTGGGCCACTTTAGGCCCACATCCAGGTTAGTCTATACTTACCTAGTCTTTCGGCCAAGTGTGGCCCAAAGGTGTTTTGGCCATGCATGATTTTTTCATATATGGGCCACTTTAGACTCACATCCAGATTAGTCGATGCTTATTTGCCGATTGTAGGCCAAAAGTGGCCCAAATGTGTTTTGGCCAAGGCGGGCCACGTGCGTATTTTCATATGTGGGCCACTTTAGGCTCACATCCAGATTAATCAATGCTTATTTGCCGACTTTCGGCCAAAAGTGGCCCAAATGTGTTTTGGCAAAGGTGGGCCACGTGCGTTTTTTCATATGTGGGCCACTTTAGGCTCACATCAAGATTAGTCGATGCATATTTGCCGACTTTCGGCCAAAAGTGGCCCAAATGTGTTTTGGCCAAGATGGGCCACGTGCATTTTTCATATGTGGGCCACTTTAGGCTCACATCCAGATTAGTTTATGCTTATTTGCCGACTTTCGGCCAAAAGTGGCCCAAATATGTTTTGGCAAACGTGGGCCACCTACATTTTTCATATCTGGGCAACTTTAGGCTCACATCCAGATCAGTCTATGCTTATTTGCCGACTTTTGGCCAAAAGTGGCCCAAATGTGTTTTGGCCAAGGTCGGCCACGTGCGTTTCTTCATATGTGGGCCACTTCAGGCTCAGATCCAGATTAGTCGATGCTCATTTGCCGACTTTCGGCCAAAAGTGGCCCAAATGTGTTTTGGCCAAGGTGGGCCACGTGCATTTTTCATATGTGGGCCACTTTAGGCTCACATCCAGAGTAGTTGATGCTTATTTGCCAACTCTAGGCCAAAAGTGGCCCAAATATGTTTTGGCAAACATGGGCCACGTACGTTTTTTCATATCTGGGCCACTTTAGGCTCACATCCAGATTAGTCTATGCTTACTTGCCGACTTCCGGCCATATGTGGCCCAAATGTGTTTTGGCAAAGGTAGGCCATGTACGTTTTTTCATATCTGGGCCACTTTAGGCTCACATCCAGATTAGTCGATGCTCATTTGCCGACTTTCGGCCAAAAGTGGCCCAAATGTGTTTTGGCCAAAGTGGGCCACGTGCATTTTTCATATGTGGGCCACTTTAGGCTCACATCCAGATTAGTTGATGCTTATTTGCCGACTTCCGGCCAAAAGTGGCCCAAATGTGTTTTGGCAAACGTGGGCCAAGTACGTTTTTTCATATGTGGGCCACTTTAGGCTCACATCCAGAGTAGTTGATGCTTATTTGCCAACTCTAGGCCAAAAGTGGCCCAAATGTGTTTTGGCAAACGTGGGCCAAGTACGTTTTTTCATATGTGGGCCACTTCAGGCTCACATCCAGATTAGTCGATGCTCATTTGCCGACTTTCGGCCAAAAGTGGCCCAAATGTGTCTTGGCCAAGGTGGGCCACGTTCATTTTTCATATGTGGGCCACTTTAGGCTCACATCCAGAGTAGTTGATGCTTATTTGCCAACTCTAGGCCAAAAGTGGCCCAAATATGTTTTGGCAAACGTGGGCCACGTACGTTTTTTCATATCTGGGCCACTTTAGGCTCACATCCAGATTAGTCTATGCTTACTTGCCGACTTCCGGCCATATGTGTCCCAAATGTGTTTTGGCAAAGGTAGGCCATGTACGTTTTTTCATATCTGGGCCACTTTAGGCTCACATCCAGATTAGTCGATGCTCATTTGCCGACTTTCGGCCAAAAGTGGCCCAAATGTGTTTTGGCCAAAGTGGGCCACGTGCATTTTTCATATGTGGGCCACTTTAGGCTCACATCCAGATTAGTTGATGCTTATTTGCCGACTTCCGGCCAAAAGTGGCCCAAATATGTTTTGGCAAACGTGGGCCACGTACGTTTTTTCATATCTGGGCCACTCTAGGCTCACATCCAGATTAGTCTATGCTTACTTGCCGACTTCCGGCCAAATGTGGCCCAAATGTGGTTTGGCCAAGGTGGGCCATGCATGTTTTTCCATATATGGGCAACTTTAGGCTCACATATGTTTTGTATGTGCCAGAAGAATGCCTACAGTGCCGGATTGTTGCCTGAAGTGGCCCACATCCGTCTGCTATCTGGGCAGGAAGTTCCAAATTGCAGATCCTCTCACAGACAATCCACTTTGAGCAAAAGTGGATCTTCGAAAGGGGACCTTACAATTTCCATCCAAAGCTGCTGTGGAAGATCTGCCATTGCCCTGCAGTCTCTGTATGCAATCGCTTAATGGTATTGGTGCTAGTCCATTTAAACACTTAAAAATCATTTTTAAAACGTTATAATTTAGAAAATTTGTAAAATCCAAAATGCCAAATTTAGCCAAAATGTGACAATGATGGAATCTAATTGGCTTTTGATATAAAACCTTTAAGGCCCGATTATACATACAGATATATGTACAGAAGAGCTATATGTGTATATATATTTTATCTCTTTTTATTCTTATTTTTTATCCTATTATATTGTATAGTTGAATGTGTGTATATATCATGTAAAACTGTAACTAGAGCGTGTAACAAAAGTAATTTCCCTCTGGGATTATTAAAGTATTTCTGATTTCTGATTTCTGATAAAGACTTGCTAGTGGTTTGAGAATAGTTTGATTAGTCTGAGACCAGACAGTAGCTCCGTAGGTAAAATGTGAGAGGATCAGTGAGTTCAGAAACATACTATCTGCACAGTGAAGTGTCAAACAATGTCTAATAATTTTAAAACAGTTTATATTTGATCCAACAGTTTTGCAGATTTTATCGACATGGCTCTTAAAAGTTAACTGAGCATCCAGAATTATTCCTAAATATTTTTCTTGTGTTACTTGTTCAATAGGGAACCCATTGATCTGAATGTTCAAAGACTGTAATGATGTTTTCTTAATTGAAATTGCAAAAGTGAAACTGCAGAAGTTGAAAATATGTAGAATTTAACCTCACATCATTTGCTGACACACTAAACTTTGCCTGGTTTTCTATATCTGACTCTTAAACTGAAACAAATGCAGTATTTTTGCCAGGATTCTGGGTATTACATTGTTTAGAGCCACTATGAGATTTATCTGGTTGGACGAACAGAATTTTCTGATCCTTGCCATCCCAGGGTCATTTTTTACCTACTAAGCACGCCTAGTTGATGCCAGCTTCAGTTCTTACACAACAGCACTTTTCATTTGGGTCATTTAACTACAACACATTTGGCAGGAAATCAGTAACAGCAAAATAAACAGAATCTACATTTTAAAAGACCTCTTTGCCCAGGTTCACAGGCACTCATCAACATTTTATCTGCAGTACTGATTTTGTGAGAAATCTCTCTGCTCTGTTTGGCAGTTCTCTGACATCAGATGTTGTTTTCAAATCTCTGACTTAGCTGTAGGCTGAGGTCGTTCTCTTACAGTAGCTCAAAAAACTGCTTTTTTCTTAGCAGCTTTAGCAGTGGTAAAAAATCAGATTTCTGCCCACAGAAACGTTATCACCTATTAATTAGCTTTTAAAATGAAGCATGGTCAGATCTCATCGTGTGAACACTGGTGGTACTTAATAGTCTTCAACCAGCCGCAATAGGCCTTCAAATTACAGCTAAGAAATTCCTGTCTTCGAAAGGTGGAGGCAGCCACTTAAAGAAATCATATCATGATGGCTGTAACAATAACAACCATCTAATTCATCCTTTGTTCCAAAATTTTTGAAATTAGTTAACAAACAGTAGACATTTATGACTGAGCCGTAATGTAATTTAAGTGATCAATCCCCACTGTTGTTTTATCAGCCTCCAAGAAACCAATGCTGCTGCTTTATGCTCTCATTAGTGATTCCTAATGAGGCTGCTAGGTTGCTCAGTGGCACAGTGGGTAGCACTGTTTCCTTGCAGCAAGAAGGTTCTGGGTTTAAATCCTGTCCCAGGGTCTTTCTGCATGGAGTTTGCTTGTTCTCCCTGAGCATGGGTGGGTTCTCTCCTGGTACACCTGCTTCCTCCCACAGTCCAAAAACATGACTGTTAGGTTAATTGGCTTCTCTAAATTCTCCTTAGGTGTGAGTGAATGAGTGTAAATGGTTGTATAATACAGTATAATACTGTGATACTATGATATTGTATACTACTGTGATACTATGATATAGTATTATAGTGTGAATTATAATACAGTATGATACCGTGATACTATGATACAGTTTAATACTGTGATACTATGATACCGTATACTACTGTGATTCTACGGTACGTTATTATAATGTGATATTTTAATACAGTATGATACTGTGATACTATGTACAGTATAATAGTATGATACAGTATTCTATTACCATATTATAATTTAGTATAATACTGTGATACTATGTACAGTATAATACTGTGATATTATAATACAGTATAATAGTGTGATACTATCATACAGTATTATACTGTGATATTATAATTCAGTATGATACTGTGATACTATGATACAGTTTAATACTGTGATGTTATATACTGTACTATTACTGTATGATCTGGTTGAACTGGAAAGTGCCTTGAGTTGAAATGTGTTGTGAATTGGCGCTATAGAAATAAACTGAATTGAATTGAACAGTTTGCACAGCTAATATTTTCAGTAGCAGAATTTGGATTAGCAGAGTTACCTTTTTGACTGGCCGTGCCGGACACTGGTTGTGGAGAAAAATGAACTAGGTTGTTAAGTTTCATTAGATACTCAGTATTTAATTTCTCCTACCTAAATTTCTGTTTTTGTAAGGGTGTTAATTAAAGAACCCAGGAGACCCTCAACACCCTCATATTGTGTATGGGGCTGTGTTAAAAATAATAAGGATACAACAAGAAATAATGGAGATAATTATCCTATAGACGAGGCTATCTTTAGATAGAACAGTGGAACAGAAAACCATCTCAAATGAAATGCTAAAATAGATTGCCATTCTGTTTTGTCTTTATTAAGGAAAAGTTACCCATGGGCAAAAGTAATTCAACTTGGATAGTTACCACTGTAATTTGTCTGCTGTTGTTACTTACTTAAAAAAGCTAGATCATATATGATGTCCCACTTTTAGCACCTGTACTTTTACAGCCACTCTACACTGCAATCACAGCTCACATCTCAGCCAATTTTCCCCACAGTTCCTTTTACTTTTCTTCCTGCCTCTCAGAAATTATCTCTCTGTCCCTCTGTCTGCATAGAAGCTGCAGCAACAGTACTCTCAATATCCTGGGATTCTAAAAAGAAATCCAGCAATGCAGGACGTGTTCGTTTTTAGAAATAGATGAGGCCAGATAATTAAGCCTTTCATTGTCAGATTTTAAACCATAAAACATTTTGTTAGTCTGTTTAAAGAAACAAAACTATATAACTGCCATACTTTATTTAAGCTAGCATGGTCTTTTTTTTAGTTTTTCCTTGATTGTAAATTATAATGATTGACATTGACTATGATTAATAAAGATTTAAATGACACAGGCTTGGTTGCTAAGCTAAAATGTTGAGTCCTGTTAAAAGTATAGAGGAGAATCTTTTATTTCTGGGTGGATCATCTCAATCAGTGGTCCTCTTAACTGCCAATCATTCGGGTGAAAGCTCACCTTTCTCACCAGGGTTCTTTGAAAATGGCCGATGGTCAGAAGAGAAAAAGTGTCTACGAAGTGAATGAGAATGCAATTCAATTCAGTTTATTTCTACAGCACTAATTCACGATACAAGTCATCTCAAGGCACTTTACAATTCACCAGATCATACAGTCAAATTGATTCAAAGTTTTCAATCTAAGGAAAACCAGCTGATTGCATCGACTCATTGACTTAAATACAATCCCTCACACTAAGCATGCTTGTAGCGACTGTGGAGAGGATGCCAGAGGATGAAGAGAGCACATCCAGCCAGTCACAGTCAGAGAAACAGGACTACACTAGAAAACAGGCCAAGCTCCAACATCTAGAAACAAAGGTGTTGATGGCAGCAGCACAGCTGATATTTCTGTCCAGGATGGAGTCACAGCCAAACAGGAACAGACCAGATGAAGCTACTATGAGAAAAAGCAGAGAGAGCAGAACGTTAGAGATTGAACTAACAGATTCCGCAGAGTGGGAGAATAGAGATAGAATGAAGCAGAATGATGAAAAAGGGGTCCCTATGTCCTCCAGCAGTCTAAGCCTATAGCAGCATAACTATAGAGATAGCTCAGGATAACCTGAGCCACTCTAACTAGAAGCT
The DNA here is from genome assembly GCF_016077235.1 of Cyprinodon tularosa. Classification (NCBI taxonomy): domain Eukaryota; kingdom Metazoa; phylum Chordata; class Actinopteri; order Cyprinodontiformes; family Cyprinodontidae; genus Cyprinodon; species Cyprinodon tularosa. The sequence goes on along the minus strand of NW_024039505.1, from coordinate 320,362 downwards.
TTATCAAAAAGGAAAGTTTTAAGCCTAGCCTTAAAAGTAGACAGGGTGTCTGCCTCACAGACTACACTGGTAGTTGGTTCCACAGAAGAGGAGCCTGATAACTAAAAGATCTGCCTCCCATTCTACTTTTAGAAATTCTAGGAACCACTAGTAAACCTGCAGATTGAGAGCGAAGTGCTCTGTTAGGAACATAAGGAACAATCAGATCTCTGATATCAGATGGAGCTTGGCCATTTAAGGCTTTATATGTGAGAAGGAGGATTTTAAATTCTATTCTGGATTTAACAGGAAGCCAATGAAGAGAAGCTAGAATAGGAGAGATATGGGCTCATGCACTCTTTCGCATGCAAATTTTTTTTTAGTGGAGAGGGCGTGACTTAAAAAATGCACCAACAATTATCTCAGAAGAATAATCATATTTTATGTCAAAGAGGTAAAGATTTTTTAAGTGATATGGAGCCTAGGTTAGCCAGGAGCCTGATTAGTTCAACTTTTTTATTTTCTTTAGTCCAACTACTAAAGTATTCTTTTTTGTTTCTGAATTTCTGTTTCCTACTTGCTTTGATTCTGTTTTCTTTTCCTATATTTTAATAATTTAAAGCACTTTGCATTGTCTTTGTACTGAATTGTGCTATACAAATAAATTTGCCTTGCATTGCCTATGCGGAAGTTCAACTGAAGAAACTCGTTGCTTCCCTTCATCCACCTGGGACACAGCCAATCAGCTTAGAACCACACCTCCATGAAAGCCAATCGGCATCCAAAGTTCATCTTAAAAGGCCCCTGTCTGCTCCTGTGCGCAGGCAGCGGATGCGCTGACCTCATTCAGATGACACCATTCCAACTCAAAGTGAGCTTTGGATCCTCCACTCTGGCTGCTGCTTGGATCCTATCCTCTGACACACCTGTTGATCCATGCAATGCTACAGGGATTGGCGGCTCTGCCACGCCCTGTTCCCCCAGTCTCCCAACATTGCTGCGTTTTAGCCATCAGCAGTCAGTTGGCTCGCTCTGCGTTCAGCTTGCTGACACTGATTCTCTTCAGGTGAGACTTATCATTTTCGTTAACTAATTTCATTTCCCCAGGCTAAAAGTAATCTACTGAAATTGTCTGCTGGGGAAATATTACGTCAGTGTTTTTAATATATATATATATATATATTAAAAACAGAAAATCCTTCTTTTAGGCATGTCTTATCATGTCCATTCAATCAGTCTTCACTTCACCGCAGAGATGGGGTGAATTTTCTAGTCTTGTCACTCTTAATGATGGTTTAAGCTGCAGTCTTTCCTTTACAGAGTCTATCAGCTTATCTTTTCCATCGGCGCGTTGAGGTTGAGATGTATTGATTCCCTAGCAGACTCTCAATTTATCACATTTTATCTGAGTCATGGACATTTTCAAGCCTCGTGGAGTTGTTGCGGATTCTTTTTCTATAGTTCATCATGTTTTACTGCCATTTAACAAATTTTATGTATTGGGATGATGTACAGATGATGGGGAACTTTATTTTAACAAGCTCCTCATTTAAAGATTTTTAGCTGACACTTGTTTTTACCTTAATTGCGATTTTTAACTGACTTGTTTTACGTCAATTGTTTATATGTTTGAATTGTGTTGATAAAGTGTTGTAAGTCAAAAAGTAATTTAGTGACCCCATAGGAAGCTATTTGTCTGCTACGCCTGTTGTCTAGTTGGTGATTATGTAGCTCACTGTATTCATAATCTCTGCTTCTAGTTTCAGATAATCATCAACTGCATGTCTCAACATCAGAACAGTCACAGGCATTCCCCTCATCGCATTGTTTCTATCTAAATCTGCACAATGTTAGACACCTTTCATCATGGCGGGCATGCTACGCACCCTCCATCCAGTGCAACAAGTGCTTTATGCCAGTCCTTTCTCACCGCGGAAGCCGATTATGGTGCCCTTTGTCATTGCTGCAGGTGCTCATGGCGCCTTTTCCTACCACTGCAGGTGCGCAGTTGCCCTCCATCTAGTGGCAGGCGTCTACGCTCCTCTTTTGCCATAACTGAAGGTGCTCATGGTGCCCACCATCCATTGCAGCAGGTGCTCACAGCGGCCTTTTCCCATCGCTGCAGGTGCTATGGTACCCCTCATTCTCGAGCCACACTCATGGCGCCCCTCTTCCAATTGCTACAGGCGCACACAGCACCATTTTCTATCGCTGCAGGTGCTATGACACTTCATTGCATGCCGCTTCATGGCACCCCCTTTTTCCATCACTACTAGCTATGGCACCCCTTTTTCCATCACTAGGTGCTTGCCGCCCTACATCCATTGCTACAACACGCATGGCACCCTCCATCGATCTCTACAGGAGTGTCATGGTCAATCGCCACAGGCACTCATGCGATTATGGTGCTTGATCTGGCTATTGCATTTCCTTTCCTTTCCTCCAGGTTTAACGTTTAAGAGCTGCCTTTTGACATTTCTTTTGGTCTAGACTGCTTCTTGATTTGATCAGCAATCTTTCTACGATCACATCATTCTGTCTGCAGCCATGCTTCAATTTTAATGGTAATGCCCCATCCATAGGTTTTGGGGGGTTCTTTCAAATTGTTGGTTTGCGGTTCATTGCTGCCCCCCTTATCATTCCTAATCCTCTGCTTAGTGAGGTTTACCTATTAGCTGTAGCTTGTGGCTCCTCCATTTGAATGAATGGCCTGACGACGCAACAGTGATCCGTGGCGTCTCCCTGAGTTTCTCAGCAATGGGGCTGATGGTCTTTAGCCTATGCCTCATCCTATCAGTCATCCCAGCAATCATCCCCTCATTCATCCCAGCAATCATCCCATCATCATTCACCTCACCATCCCTTCACAAACTTTTGGTAGGCCTTCAAGGCACTGGCCTTTTAGTAAGCCTTCGCAGCTCATCTCCTCTTTTACTACTCCTGCTGTTCTACTTTCTTAGCTTTCAAATCAGTCTTTGCCTTCTGAGCATGCTGTTGTATCGACCTCAACCTCTGTAATTTTTGGTGGGGAAACAGCCCTATTCTTTGCTCCTGTTAATGCATATCTATCAAAATTAAGCACTATGTTTCCTGCTGAGGTATGAGCGCCAAAGACTAAGTAATTGTTTCAATACATTTCTCCAAATTTTCTTTTCTCTTCATGTGTGTTTTTCAGATTGAAATGGTTATTAGGCAATGCAGGGTAAAAATCTGACATTTTTTGTCACATGGTGGGAGAATCCAGGTATGTCAACAGTAATGCAAATTAAGCCACGCATCACTATGAAAAAAAGATTTTTTTTAAATCCTCTGACTTGTTAAATGACTTCATAGTTATTGTTCATTTACCATAGATTTGCTGTAGTTACAGCAAACTGAGCCTTAAAAGATAGCTGGTGCACCACAGGGTTTTAAAAAGCCCTTGAGAAAATATCAAACATATGAGCAGATCTTGAGCTTGACTGTCCAGTCAACATGTTTTCGTATCTGGAGGTGACTTACAAACCTTCTGCTCTTGAAGTACGTTGGTGCTTTTTAGGGCTGTAAGGATTATTTAGTCTTGCTCTAACCAATGGTGAAAAACTTTCTATTCACAAAGCCAAGCTTGTTCTCCTCATGGTTTTCTGTCTTATTAAAGGGACTTTCCTGAGTGTTGGAATAATTATGTATAAGATACTTAATGTTTGTTCTTATGATGTTTAATGTGTGACATATTACTGTTCCAGAGGGGTGTTGCACAAGTATTGCTCAAGCTTAACCAAACCAGATGTTCTCAGACCATTTGACGGCAAGACATTTGACCCGTTTATTGAGGCTGCAAATTGAATTGTCTATCTTGTTTCCCTTTCCTTAAGTGCAGCCTCAGCTTGTGTAACTAGGGACCCTACTGACTTTAATAAATAGTGAGGAGAGAGCTGAAGACCGGCAGAGTGGGGTGGAGATTGTAACTGCATGGTCTCTTCCTACTCTCCTCGTGAGTAAAAAATAATTCTTACTCTGTGCCTTTCTTTTCTTGTTTTACAGTGTTTTATGTTGGGATATATTGCCACAATGGATCAGCTGGGCGAACCATTTCAAACTACCCCCCTTTCCTTTTATACAAAGAGAACAAAAGATCCTCTGGAAAGCTCTGGAACCTCCGGTCAAAGGGACGGTCAGCTAGCGCACGGACCAATCAGCTCAAGAGGAAGCTGATACTTCAACAGGAAATACCCCTACGTCACTCATGGTTTAAAACTCAGAGCGCAAGCTCAATCTTCCTCTTTCCCTGGGTTTCACCGCCTGCGAGGAGAGGCCCATTTCACGTGAAATGCTAAAAGCAAGCTAACTGGAAGTAGCTTTCGTTTTCCTGCATCCAAAGTCATGGTTCGCAGTGTCCCATCGCGCATAGCACTTGCGGGAATCTCCGGAGCTGAACGCTGAGTGGAGTTTTCCCCTTTTGTGAGGACCTCACTACAGACATTTCAGCTTATCTGCAGTTGGAATCTTCCTCGACCTAAAAGCCCATCAAGTCCTCTGCTGTAGCATCAAGCTGATCAAAAGCTTTCCCGAGAACGGACCCGTGTAGAGCTGAAGCCGAACTCCTACTCGTTCTTCCCTGGACTAGAAGACGTCTCAAAGTAAAATCCATGCACTTTTCTTTTTGATGACTTAATGAGGTGCTGCGCTGGGTTGAGAGATTGGAGATAGGAGAAGCTTGAATTAATGCTGATTTTTATCTGTGTTGGTTATAAGAACTCTGGTTCAATGGTTGAAATAAGTGTGCTGTGAAAGCTGCAAGTGATATTTCTTTTTTCTTCTCTTTTCTATCCTACTTTCTTCCCTTTCTGCTTTAAAGTAGTTTATAGAGTGTGCCCAATTCATCCGTGTGTGGTCACGTGGTTGAGGACCTACTGTTATCTACGCCCCCCCCCTCCCTTTTGTGACATGAAGAGAGAGTCTCTCATACATCCATACACACTCACATTTACATTTCTTCCCCACACACATACCCAGCCCTGTTGATGCCGTTTTGCTAAAACAACTTCTGCTGCTGTTTGCAATATAACGATTTATAATTTTAAGCTGAATGTTTTATTTTTATGTTATTTTAATTGCACTGTTGTTATTATCATACCTGCTGCTATTCTAACGGACATTAGTGAATGTATTAACATCTGGCCTATCTTGGACAATCAGTTAAACAGACTTTTAGGGTTTTATTCTTTTTGTTTTCTTAAACTAGTCATTTGATCTACTTCGTGTTTATTTTCTAATAGCGTGTAGTGTTTGCATAGATGTTAGATTTCTTTAATTCTGAATTATTAGAATAAAGACATCATTGTTTAACTTGTAGTGGTCTTGTAATCCATATAGCAGATGGTTTATCACTCGGGTCGTATCCACCCCTTTTGGTAACAGTGTGAATAAACAGAGATAAATAGTTCTTTGATTGATAATTAATACCTCTGCTGATAACCTAGCCCGGGTCACTAGATTGGTGTGGATACCTGGAATTTAACAGCCGGTCCAGGAACCATCTAGAGGTGGAAGGCATAAACCCTGGTAAGTAAGCAAATTAAAGCTACATTTATTCAACTAACAACCCTAAACTGATTTCACCACCGATTTTGAATAAGTTAAATAATTAACTATAACTCCAGTTTTAGTTCATCATTTATACATTATCTGCAGGATATCATTTTGCACAACATTTAGGGGTTAGACCTTTATCACTGACACAGTTTTAGAATATTAAAAAATATATCTATAGCCCTTTTGTTTAAAGCATCACCAACTAAATAGTTTTTAATAATACTTTCATTATTTTACCATCTCTTTTTTTTCTGGTTGTGTCAAAAGACTGTTATAAACATTAATATAAACATTTAGGAATTTTTTTTATGTTAACATTGTTTCTATTGAAAGATATTGTGCCTGAAACACACAATTGTTATTAATGGAAAATATGCTTTTGCTTTTATTTTTAAATTAAAGACTAATTTGTTCATTTCCAGCAGCAGGAAGAAAATAACTTTACAGTGTTTTGAAACCTGATGACCTGTCGGCGGCTAGTTTGACAAATGGCATCACTAATAAGATCCGACATCCATCAGCAAAATACCACCACAGTGCCTGTAAACACAGCCAACTAGCATTTCATTATTCTCACACTTTTCTCCTACTGAAAACAGACAAAATTTCAAGAGAAGAAAATTTACAAAAAGCAGAGCTAAAAATGGAAAAATACTGACACTCATGAGCTAACAGTAAGACATGATTCTCCGTGAAGTAAACAGAAATATAAATGATCAAAAGAGGAAAAGTTTTTTTTTGATACAGCTGAGGACATACTTGGAGACTTCACCAGCCTCTGAGCTGTTTAACCTCTTAGGTCCTGCCATCTGATTGCTGATCAATTTGCATCTTTTCTGTCTAAATGTTGATGCTGTTTCAACATTCTTAGCCTTTCTTCAGCAAAAATATTCACAGAATGGAGTGAAAGTGTAATTTTTTCCTGGTTCTACCTTGGTCTATAAACCTCATAAAGAACTGTTGCAACAAAAACCACAAATATATCAGCAAGTCAATATTTGTGCCTTATTCTTCCATTTTATTTTGTTGTATCAACATTGCATCTATTTGCATAAGTTTGACACTTTATTAGTGCATTTGGCACCCATGCTTTGAGATCATGGAAAGTGCATATTCATTGTCAATATGTTTTCTTTGGTTTCACAATAAATATTTATTTTTGTTAAAAATTAGACTAGATTTAGACACGGTAAGTAAAGGTTTGACTGATGTCGAAATATTAGTAATCAAATAATTAGTATCAGCACTGACCTTTAAAAATGTACCAGGCGTTCTCGGCTCTTTGTATGCTTCTAGCTGCTTAAGGACATAACCTTACTGTGCGTTTTAAGCACCATTATTACAGAAACAGTTGAGTTTTCTGTTTGATTGGTCTTGGGGGAAAAAATGATCAAATTCATTGAGAGATGTTTTTTTGTTGCTAGCTTTAGCCAGAATCAGATATCAAATTACCTGTAATGGAGAATCATCGTTTTGACATTATGCACCTGCAGTGTTGGGCAAGCTACTTGTCCAGTGTAGTGAGCTAAGCTATCAGTTACTCAACAATAAATTAAGCTTCACTACACCAAAGCTACCACCTAATGAATTATAGCAAGCTAAGTTACACTAATGTGTTAAAAGTAGCTTAACTACATCAGAAGCTACCTAACGTTGTACCAAGCTAATGTCAATTCAAAATGAGTCTGATACACTGGTTAAAATATTTATTAAAGATCAGCCAATGACATAATACAGTGTAAAAATAGCTTTATGATCAGCATATTAAAATAAAAACTGAAGTAATTACTAGTAGACAAACTAGTAAACAATCTGCTGTTATTAGAACCAAATGAAAGGTACTGTGTAGTGTTCTACATATCGAGACATGGCTATGAGTTTGCATTCAATGGACATCTCTAGGGAAAACAAAACCCTACAAAAGGCATCTTATTTCTTTAGGGTCTCCCTTAGAGAAAACTTCTTCAGACCTCAATTAAACAGTCGATTCAAGTAACAAATAAAACTGTTTACAAAAAAGGTGACAAAATAAAGAAGCTAATTAAGTGATACATATATTTATGTCTCACCATATACTTTAATTTCTACCTACATATTTATTCATTGTATTTTTGGGGGCAATTAATTGAATGCTTATTTATTTATTTATTGAGCATTTATTTTTTTATGTATTTATTTTATATACGGTAGAGCTGTTCCTCCATAAATAAAATATCTTATATGTGCAAAGCCTAAAAACAGATTTATGTAAACATTCTGTCAGGTAAACTAGGCCATGGAAATACAATATGGAAGTTTCACTACTGCTCTCTAATCAGAGTATCTTAGTGGCACATATTGGAGAATTATCCTGCCATAATGCAAGAGCACATCATTTCAATTTGAGAAAAGAATTTCATCTTCTTGCACTCAAAACTTATAATGCTCACACTCCAAACATGCGCTCTCTCTCAAATCTTTTCTCTTCTCTCTCAAATCTTTGTTTCTTCTCTCAGATTTAATGCTTCTTGCACAGATATTTTCTCCTCTCGCTTTCCTCCTTCTCTTCGCGCACAAACCGCGCTCTGTTCGAGTCTCAGATACGCTCGCAAACCCGTAGGCTCTGCTTGCGGATTTTTTTTGCTCTCTGTCAGACTGCAGTACGATCGTCGCCTAGCAACTATTCCAGCCAATAGAACGACAGCCTGGGAAAGGGTGCGCTTGTTTAACCCTACGGAGTGTGCCTGTGCTACTACGCCACTTATAAGAGCGTCAGCTGAAACTGCTATTTACAGTAGTTTTGTGGCTGATTGTTGTTTCAAAATAGAAAACCTGGTTTAATTTCTTAGTTATGCCCTGGATTTTGTAGCGTTTGTGGACTCTATGTCGCTACTTGATCAAAACAATAACGTCGCTACAGGAAAGTTACTTGATAAATAAAGCAGCGACGCCAAGGTCAAGCTACTGGAAAATGTAGTTAAACTAATAGCTTCGCTACATGTAGCGTCGCTACTGCCCATCAATGTGCACCTGTTGTATTTTTCCTTATGGGACATAGTACTTTTTGCCTCACTCTATTTTTTACTGGCGGGTTAGAAAAATGAAATATTTCTCAGACATTCATCAGGATGTTTTGGACTTGTGTAATCGAAAATGTCACAGCAGCCTCTTCCTGACCTGCCTCACATCCTTGGATTACTTTATTACCACTGTAAATTTCTTAACCTTTTATCTGTTATTGTAAAAAAAATATCTTTTCATATACATTAAACACACAGTTGTGCTTAGTTTGGAATATATATTTATTGATTCTCCTCACATTCTGCCAAACTACACTCACCGGCCACTTTATTAGGTACCCCATGCTAGTAACTGGTTGGACCCCCTTTTGCCTTCAGAACTGCCTCAATTCTTGGTGGCATAGATTCAACAAGGTGCTGGAAGCATTCCTCAGGGAGTTTGGTCCATATTGACATGATGGCATCACACAGTTGCCGCAGATTTGTCGGCTGCACATCCATGATGCGAATCTCCCGTTCCACCACATCCCAAAGATGCTCTATTGGATTGAGATCTGGTGACTGTGGAGGCCATTTGAGTACAGTGAACTCATTTTTATGTTCAAGAAACCAGTCTGAGATGATTCCAGCTTTATGACATGGCGCATTATCCTGCTGAAAGTAGCCATCAGAAGTTGGGTACATTGTGGTCATAAAGGGATGGACATGGTCAGCAACAATACTCAGGTAGGCTGTGGCGTTGCAACGATGCTCAATTGGTACCAAGGGGCCCAAAGAGTGCCAGGAAAATATTCCCCACACCATGACACCACCACCACCAGCCTGAACCGTTGATACAAGGCAGGATGGATCCATGCTTTCATGTTGTAGACGCCAAATTCTGACCCTACCATCCGAATGTCGCAGCAGAAATCGAGACTCATCAGACCAGGCAACGTTTTTCCAATCTTCTATTGTCCAATTTCGATGAGCTTGTGCAAATTGTAGCCTCAGTTTCCTGTTCGTAGCTGAAAGGAGTGGCACCCGGTGTGGTCTTCTGCTGTTGTAGCCCATCTGCCTCAAAGTTCGACGTACTGTGCGTTCAGAGATGCTCTTCTGCCCACCTTGGTTGTAACGGGTGGTTATTTGAGTCACTGTTGCCCTTCTATCAGCTCGAACCAGTCTGGCCATTCTCCTCTGAACTCTGGCATCAACAAGGCATTTCCGCCCACAGAACTGCCGCTCACTGGATGTTTTTTCTTTTTCGGACCATTCTCTGTAAACCCTAGAGATGGTTGTGCGTGAAAATCCCAGTAGATCAGCAGTTTCTGAAATACTCAGACCAGCCCTTCTGGCACCAACAATCATGCCACATTCAAAGTCACTCAAATCACCTTTCTTCCCCATACTGATGCTCGGTTTGAACTGCAGGAGATTGTCTTGACCATGTCTACATGCCTAAATGCACTGAGTTGCCGCCATGTGATTGGCTGCTTAGAAATTAAGTGTTAACTAGCAGTTGGACAGGTGTACCTAATAAAGTGGCTGGTGAGTGTATATATAACTCTTGTTCCAAAACAAACATGTCAACAGCAGCAGAAGCTGCAACTGTCTTGCAGCCCCCCTACCACACAACAAATACAGTCTGAAGAAGGTGGTTGGCAGCTGTGTGTTCTATTTGAGAAATTGCTTTCAGAACAACTTTAAGTATTTAAAAAGGACCAGCTTTCACTTAGTTGTTTTGTTAGTTTGGGACTTTCGTCCCCCTGCTTTGCAATAAGATCAGAGAACATTTAATCTGAGTGCAGATTCACTGCTCTCAATCCCATCAGAGAAATGTTTACATGTTCTGAAAAGATTCATTTTCAACCACAAGGTCTCGTAAAAAAAGGCTGGTGATTATAAAGGGACATGCAAGAGGAAGCTTCACTCAGCAAAGTTGTATCTTGGCCATTTCTTAGTATAAGAATACTCAATGTGTTTATGTATTTGAAGTAAGACTTCCAGCCTTGATTTATCTTTAATGAAACATTTTCCAACTAGTAGTTTACAAAATCAGTAATAATGTCCATTAAATATAAGAATATTTTTTTGGAATACAGCATATAGAGTGTCATGCAAATGAACTAATATTTTGTTAATTTTCAACTGTGACAATCCCTAATTTATGTGATTTACACAACACCAATGTAGAAACTTAGTTGTGAAATGACAGGAAAAAGTTTTAGAGCTTAAGCTCAGTTACATTCAGCTTGTTACATTGGGGGGGGCTGTTTTATTAGTGACCTTTAATGCAATACAATGTTTTTCTTTTATTCATCTGGGTTAGGGTTAGATTTTAAAGCAAAATTTCCAGCAATCTTTCTCACTAGTAAAAATCAAAATCTGCTTTAGAGGAATTTTAAGATGTTGACATAAGGTTATCTCCAGAGAATGAACATTTTATTCCAAATGGGATATAGCTTAAATAAATGTGAGTGTGTAAGTAAAGCGGACATGAGACGACATCGGCTAAACATGTGACACCCACAACCCTTCCTCCTTAGAGGGTAAAACAAACCTTGCGTACAGAGAAAACAGATTTTGTCCATATTAGCTTGAAAAAAAAAAGTAAAACATGAAATCCCGCATTCAGCAACTGATAAGGAAGAAAGGTCGACATGTCCTTCTATTGTTTCCCGAAAGACCTAGAAAGAGAAGCGAAATGGGAGGCTGTCCTGAAGGGACAGAGCTGGAAACCAACTCAAACTAGCAGAATGTGCAGTGGTCGCTTATTAAACTACCAGTTGTTATGCTCACATTATATTTGTAGAGATTTTTTTTTTTACCTTTAGACAGTTTTTTTTACATCTGACGCTATTCAAAACAGGTGGAGAGTTTAATGGGCAAACAATGTTTCCTCCAATATATAATTATGTAATTATAAGTTTGGAAAGCTACCATCCTTTACCCACCTCCCCTTCAGGATAAGCTAACCTTAAATCCAGTCATTTATTAATACATCCTCTTTTTAACCAAGTACAGATTAAAGGGGTAAAACATGACATATTATGCAGAAACACAAATTCTCTCAGAGATAGAACTCTTTTTCAGGTTGGTTCATTGTTCTCTTCACAAAAGGTACAGGTGGATATAACTTTACAGACTGGCTGAGTTTTAATGTAAAGTGAAGGTTGCTCTGCATGAGCCTTGAACTCTTCCAACAGAGCAGAGCTCTATCAGCACAGTTCAGAAGGCTTTTAGAGGAGAGAGAAGGTTATTTCATAGTCTCTAAATACATTTGCTGAAAAATGAAGGTTACATTTTGTATTTTCTCTGTGAAAAGGCATTGAGTTTTATATTTGAATTGCAAATAGGAATGGCTGTGAAATTGAGGTCACTCTGTGTGTCAGTAACAGAATGCTGTATTTTCAGAATGAATTTGTGACTTTTTTTGCTTTTTTGGTGGTCCAGTTAATTTATCAGGGTTTTATTTTACATTTACATATGCTAATGAAAAACAATAGGCTAAATTCAACTTTTGCCAACAGACTGGAAAATAGGTTACATAACATTTTCTAATAAGTCTGACAATCCTTTTTTTGTCAAACTGCTTGTCTCCTCTGGTTTCTCATCAGCTACACTGGGCTTATGTTTATGCATTTGGCTTTTTTTTTAAAGTGACTTACAAATAAATATATAGCAATGTAGATAATGTTAGATTGCAAAGTAAGCTATAAAATAAAGCATTCCAGCCAGTGTCTTTAAGAGGTAAAATAGATGGGAGACAGTATAGAGACAAAATGTAGGGCTAGGGTTACTATTGGCTTTGAAGTTTTTTGTTAGTGAAATGAAGAAAGTATAATTAACATAAGCCTAAATGTCTGTTTGTGTTTTAAGCTGATGAAGGTTCTCAGTCATCCAGGTCATAGTCATTCCGTAAAAATTCAAAAAATATCCACTGGACTTGGTTTTCAAGATTTGAAGACGTTTCTCCACCTCTCCATGAAGCTTTCTCAATTCAAATGTCTGGATCCGCAGGGAGTTTGAGTCTTATATAGACAACGCCTTGTATCGCTTGGAAACATGCAATGGTAACCGATGAATGGGTTGTTAGTTCCATCGTTAGCCTGTAATATCTGAACCTGTCTATGATTCTAGGGGTCGGTCGTTAAAGTGTTTTAAGCACCGTCTCTGGCGGTCATCCGGGATTCATAGAACCGTAGTTACAGTCGTAACTTTCGTTTCTGAGGAAGCTGGTTGGCATGTGACATCACTGGTGAATCTCTAAGGATTCTTGAATCCATTCAGGTTGGCTTGGAGGAATCCTTCTTTGACAGTTATTCTGCACAGAAAATAGGTAAGAGATCCAAAAACGTACTCTGACAGGTCTGATAGGGTTCAGGCAGGTTCAATGAACCAGAAGGCAGAATGAGGACAGAATCAGCCAGACAGACCATTAACAGGAATGCTGGACTAAACTCACCAATGGCTTGTAATAATCTGGCACTAGTGAAAGCTGGTTATATGGTCAGGTGAGCAAGTGAATCTGATGGAGGCTGATTGGAAACAGGAAAGAGCTGACAGGTGTGTGGAATGATGAATCAGACTAGCACTAGTACCAAGAATCATCACAGGTATACTTTAAAGAAATTCTTGATTATGCAGCTCTGCTTGTCATAATTGTGGACATGGAAAATGAATGCAGCTTCAAAACATGGGAGATATTACCAATGATTACCGACGGTTCCACACATCAGATTTGATTATTGTCAAGATTAACGGGCTTTTGTTGAAGAACAAGCATCTCAATAAGCCTTAATGAAGTAGTGACTTTAGCATCAGGGTTAAATAATAATACTGATTCAGTTAATCTTTATTTAAGCTCAGCACTTTATACACTATGATTTTCTAGTTTAAAATTTGGACCTATTAACACAAGAAATCCCTAAGATACGAGAATTTTCGTCAGCCTCCAGTCCCCCAAACAGTACTTCACAACTCATGAATCCCTTTTCAGATGTAAATGCCCCATTAGCGCTGTGGCTGGAGAACCATTCCACAGATTCAGTTTCGGTTTTGGCTCAAGTTTCTCTCTTTGAGAGCGTTTTACCTGAGAGCAGGAAGGGGAAAATTATTAAATATAACTATGTCTACGTCATCAGTGTTGCCAACACCTCAATGACTATTTATGCAATAATGACCATGATCTGCCCTATTTACTACGGGGCAAATATAACTCTAGCAATCTCTCCTCTCTCAATCTCTCTCTTCTCTCCTCCGCTGCAGACATGCAGACAGCATCATGAAACTGCAGTAAAGTTGACAATATATTCACAGATTTGGCTTTTCCGGATTAATAACCCGTCTGCGGATGATTTATTCTACAAAACAGCACCTCTCCACAACCACAGCAAGGCAGACAGTGAGCTACAACTGTAGTTTCCTCAAAACGAGTCTCCTATCGCACTGGGAGAATTACATTGGACCCTATGCAGTAGGGCTGGGCGATATAGAAAAAAGCTTATCGATAAAAAAAAAATGCATATTGATCGATATCGATAATTATTGAAAATATTTGAAACCATATTTTATGTGCAGCTCTGCCTGGACTTTTTATAATATTGCTAAATGATTTAATTTTAATAAAAAAAACACAAACACAGACTTCGAATTAAATCTTTATTTAACCAACTTTTTTAACCATAACAGAATTGTTTTAAAGAAAAATACTTTAAGAGACCTGAGTTATGTTATTAAATACTGACAAAGAATAAACTAAAGTGACCAGAAAAGTGACAAAAATAAATATAACAAATAAATAAATGCCTCCCCACCGCCGCCGCCGCCCCCGTTTCCTGCTTTAACCTGAGTTATTACTTTGAAGTTTCTGGCCCCTCAGCATTTTTATCTCAATTGTTAGAACTACGTGGGAAACTGCCCAGAACTGAAAATATATATATATTTTCCCGAAATTCCCGAAGATTCCTCGGAGGAGAGCCGGGTCAGGGCCTACACAGCTCGTACTCCTGCGGGTGTGAGCGGCTGAGATGATAAAAAAAAAAAAGTTGAGTGTTATCAGACTTGGTTTTCACTGGTTCCCTACACATTTTACAGATGACTGTGGTTTGTTTTTGGTCCGACTTGCCATGACCGAAATACTGCCAGACTGCCGAACTACAAAAACCCTTCTTTGAAACAATTTCCTCCACCTCTCACTGCATGAAAAGTGAGATTTTCGTCCCCGTAAACCCCCGTAAACTCCCGCAGATCTCCCTGATTTTCGTCAGTTTTCAACAATTTGCAACCCGCGCTTGTCCGCGTTTGTCGTGCCACAAATTGTCGGAAACGGACTCTGACGTATGTGGAGAGCGATCAGCTGTACTAATGGCCCTAATTAGCATATGAATGCAGCAAACCCGCGCGGCTGGCCAGGTCTGGCTTGAATAACCTACTCAGTATTGGCTGAAACCACTATTCTCAAACAAGTGAAACCGCTCGTGATTGGCAGCAAAACCACACGTGGCCACGCCAGGCTTTAATTTTCTTACTGAGTATTGGACAGAACCACTTCTTTTTAAACAAGTAAAGTCGCTCGTGATTGGTTGGCATATATATATATTTACATAAAAATTTACATATATATATATGAATATATATTTATTCATTCATATATTTATTAATTCATATGCTGTGTATTTATGTTATCCTACGCTACTACGGACATGAATGAATTTATACAGGAAATGAACATTTGCCAGGAAGCTGTTTATGCAAAGAAAGAGCTTTATTAAAACACACACTACTATATACAACGAGTATCCAAACACATGCGTATCTAAAAATTACAACTCTGTGAACGGTCCGTTTGCTTCCTCGGGGTTGGAGGTAACTGGCAGCATTCCCTCCGAGGCAGGTCCGATGTGCAGACTTCCAGAGTTCCACTTCCTCATCTGCTAGCACACTCTACCTCGCTTTCAGCAGCTGAAAAAAAAAACAATGAATCAGCGCACTGCGTATGGACACAACACATCTATCAATGCACCTGAAAAGTAGTCACCAAATAAAGTCTTACCCTCTTTCTTCTGGCCCGACTCAGAGCAGATTGCTTGGCAGCAGAGATGGCAAAAGTACTCACTTTCCGTACTTGAGTAAAAGTACAGATACTTGTGTTAAAAAATACTCTGGTAAAAGTGGAAGTACTGATTAAACTTCTTTACTCAAGTAAAAGTAACAAAGTACAGGCTTGTAAATTTACTTAAAGTATAAAAGTAAAAGTAGAAACCACTTTTTTCATTTTAAATGGATGTCTGCCAATAGGACTAGATCTCAGTTGTGTTCATTTTCAATCATCTCATCGTCCATGCTACTATGCTAACGCCACCGCCACCAAGCTGCAATGATTTGCTGCGAATGAATACCGCCGAGTCTGTCGATTCATCTTGTAGTGGTGCGTCAAATGCAACGTAGATTCCCATCCAATTAGATTGAATTTGGTATTGATGACGTGAAAAATAATAACGGTAACTCCATTGAAATGATTCAAAACTAAAGTAACGAGCCAATTTTTTAAAATGTAAGGAGTAGAAAGTACAGATATTTGTGTAAAAATGTAAGGAGTAGAAGTAAAAAGTCGCCATAAAAATAAGTAGTAAAGTAAAGTAAAAATATCAGAAAAATCTACTTGAGTACAGTAACGAAGTATTTGTACTTCGTTACTTCCCATCTCTGCTTGGCAGCCTCCGCACGCAACATGTTGGCTGGCTGCGTATATCTGAAGCTCCTGCGTACCGTCTCAAAATACGTCTTACAGGCAGCTGGAAAACAATTAAATGAGAGTGGTATGAATAAAAAATCAATCACTTACACACAATGTCGTCTTTATCAACATCGTGCAAATCTGGACTTGCTGATATGGCTCCTAGCAAATAGGAGGTCTGTGAAAACAAAATGTAAAGCTATGATCGGTATCTATCCGTATCCATTGCCTTTTACCACAGAATGAAAGCATATTCTTTAAATCTTACCCTTGCTCCGGTTCATAGCGCCTGCAATTAGTCTCCGAGTTGTGAAGACGGCGTACTGCTTCCTGTGAATCACAAAAAATACACTTTAATAAAGCTTGTTCTTGCAAGGCTACTATTAGCCGTAGCTTTAGGCTAGGCTGTTATTAGCCGTAGCTTTAGGCTAGGCTGCTATTAGCCGTAGCTTTAGGCTAGGCTGCTATTAGCCGTAGCTTAGGCTAGGCTGCTTTTAGCCTAGCAGGCAGTAATCGAACATATATTTACCACTAGCATCTCTTCTTTGAGTTCGTCTTGTTCGATGCAGAGTCGCCATCGCGTCCAAGAGGAGTTTTACCCTGAAATCCCACATACTCCGCTCCAGACCGCCTGCACAAAGCAAAGCATACATCCTCCACTGTGGCAGCAGACCGCGCCGCTCTGAGTTTCTTGGAGATCGTAGAGAGCATGCGCGAGATGAACCAGGGTTTCCGCGGATCAATAAAAATAACTAAAAAATCATTTATTTATTTTTTTTAATCAAGGCCTTAATTGGCACTAAAATTATTTAAATATGTTTATCGAAGTATTTATAATTCTTTAATAAAAAATGCTTATTAAAAACAATTTCGTCAGATATATTATATCGCTCCAGGCGGAGAAAAAGCTAGAGGATATATATATACGTATATATGTGTGTGTGTGTGTTTACATACATACAGGAGTCATGGAACTGTGCTTACAGCTCCTTCATATTTCATGTACACTAATATCTTGTTGATGGCATTAAAATCATTTCTAATAGCATTAAATTAGAGTCACTCATTCCTGTATGAACCCTGTGAGCGCTTAATTTAATATGACATATTAAAAAAATCCCACAATCATCCAGCACATGTTCAGTTTCTGCCCAAATATATATATATATATATTTTTGTAGATTTTTGTAACGGGGATAAGGATAATTCAAAACATTGATTAAAGTTTAAGTCCCTCGGTATAAAATAAATATTTTGATGGAGATGAGAAATCTGCTTCCTCATTGGTGAATAACCAATAGTTTGGATCCAATCATTTAAATAAACGGTGTTAGATTTTTTTTTGTATATATAAGAATTGTGCTATAATTTCTAGTCACCGATCTGTTGCTGCTATATTTTAATTTGACGAACCGGAATTTGTCGATGTTCTTTTTCCTGTTTGGTGCGATTGCAATTGCGGATCTTGACCTGGCCGGACCTTATGACCACAGTGTACCAATCTTCTGATGGCTACTTCCAACAGGATAATGCGCCATGTTATAAAGTGAATCATCTCAGACTCATTTCTTGAAACCTTTTCACTTAAGTAATTGTGAATTGAGCATATTGACAGACATTTTATTTTTTATCTTAAATGCAATTTTTTTTTTAAATAATTACTGCTCTAAATGTATTGCTCTGTCAGCTAAAGATCTGTTTTGGTCTCTATACTTTGATTAAATAAATCAATTCAAGCTAAAATGTAAGAGGTTATACTGAGCCTGATCTCTTTGTATCAGAGATTTTCTTACCTTTTAGAAAAAATTCACTTGGAGTAAACCCCCCCCTGCAACCCTGATTTGCATTTGTATAGCTCACAGTATGTTCATTTACATGTTAAAGCCTCCCCTAGAATTCCATGGGGGGGAGGCATGGGGGGAACACTGCCTAAGAAAGTCCACGTCAATTTCTGACAATTTACGGGAGTTTTCGGCGAAGCCTGCAAATTGCCGTAAACTGCCGCTAACCTGAAGTTCCACGACAATCTACAGTGCCGCATATTGACGAAAATCCCACTTTTCATGCAGTGTCTCCTTGCTGCGACATCTTCATGTGCTCTGTGTTGTGGTTTGAGAGGGCGGCGCTTGGTGACGGCATGCCTGGGTCCGCGATTGTGATTGGTTGGGAGGAAGCAGTGACTAGCATAAACCTACATGCTAGGCTACAATGAGAAGGAAGGAAAACTGCGTTTCTTTTTTAATTAACTTTTATCGACCCTCTTTTTTTCTATTGCGCCACACGTCTATCGATCGATATATATCGTTATTGAATTATCGCCCAGCCCTACTATGCAGAGCTCGCTCCCCCGCAAAGCTTAGGGACCATCTGCAAATTGCAAAATAATCAGAGAGAAATATTCAAAAGCAAAGACTCCTCCAACTATTCGCCGTTGAGGAATGGACGGGTGTTGGAATGCAAGTGGCTGGATCGCCAATGTGATTTGACGTAGCCATGGAGGATCGGCCGGCTGGTGACAGAGAGGAACGCGCGCTGGAGTGGACTGCACGCTGGAGAGGACCCTTGTACCAGCTAAGAGTTCTTCCTTTTAAACCTACTCACTCATTGACTCTGTTGCTCCTGATTGCCCTGTATTTTATTGGTTTTTTTGTGGTTTTATTCTTTTTAATAAACTATTGTAACTTTTTACAGACTCGTCCTTTTAAAGCTCTGCTCACAGTCACCGCAGTTTGTTTTGTTTTTATATAATTACATCTCTCGGGTGCGACACTTGTACTGTTAAAAAAAAATTGCAAGAGAAAAGAGATGAACTGAAAATTCAGCAGCGCAGTGTATTTCAGACAATCAGTTAAATAAGAATGTTTTAGTGACTGCTATAACTTTGCAGTCCGATTACTTTAAAAATATTTGTTTATTCCATTACGTCAATGACAAGCAAATACACAGACACACTCATATATCACTATAATGATCCAATTAAGTAATGTCTTATGCGGTGTCTTCTACCACTGTACAAGAAAATGTCATAATAAAGCAGAAACTTGTGTTGTGTCAGAGCAACAGATTTTTACTTGGCTACAAACCCACTTTGGTTTAACCAACTATTTACCGACTTCCAACTCATTTGAAGGTTTAAGGCCAATTTAAACACAAAACCTGGGAAAGCAAGGAAAAGTACACACCAGCCTGCTGTATTTATAAAGGACACACTTCATGAATAATGAAACACTGAGCAGATGTTCCTTTTGTCTCTTAATGAGGATGTCCTAAAGGTTTTATATTTTAGCTGTACAATGTTTACTCAAGTTCACTGAAAATGTGATGCTCATATAAGATGAGCTGCAATATTTTATCTTCTCTTCTACAGGTGAAGAGTCTACAAATTTCTACTTTTAGTTTGTCTATTAGTTTAAAACTCTTTCTGAGGATTCCTTGTGATTTCTCAATAAACAAAAAGTTACGTTTTTTTAAATTGAAAGGTACAAGTAAAAAGTGTACAAATTTTTTTTTCTTTAGTTTTATAAATAAGTGAAAAATTAGAACTTGTTTGTTATCTGTTTTTAGATATATAATCTGACAAAATTAGAATAATTGTAATATTCTTTTTATACCAGAAAAAATTCTTGAGAAAATAGTTGCTAGTTGCCAAACGTATGTAATAATTTACACCATATTTAAATTTTTGAAGAGTTGCAATCTGGTTTTAGAGATCATCATAGCACTGAAAAAGCTCCGGTGTTCAAGAACCTCTGGTTCAAAATGTCCCCACTTTCCTAGATGGGTCCTTGGCTGGTACTATGCTGGTCCTTGGCTGGTCCCCTACAGTTCTTTTTTCAAACATCAATCTTTGTACAAATACATTCTTTCTGTAATGATTTGTGGACATTAAGATATAAAGAAGAGCGCCATCTCCTGGCCAGACCTTGTAATTCAGTAAAAAGGTGAAGTCAGAGTAAAAATAATATGCAAGATGGGGTCACTCCAGTGGCTGAAAGTTGGAGGGGATTTTGCTAGGAGTTGGAGGGAAGTGGGGTGCCATTCGGCAGGCGTTTGACAGAGAAGGGCTATTTTGAATGGCTGCTACTGTAAATCTTCCTCATGCTCCAGGGTTAACGGTGGAGTACCACAGGGATCAGTGCTAAGGCTAGTTAGACCGCATGATATTAATTTCCACTGTTATGCTGATGAGCTATATCTGGCTATAAATCCAGATGAAGCTAACCCATTACATAGAATACAGGCATGTCTGAAGACATAAAAACCTGGATGACTCTTAACTTTATGCTTCTGAAAGCAGACAGAACAGAAGTTATAGTCTTTGGACCACTTCATTTGGATAGGATTTCAGATAAAGTAAAAAATCTTGGTGTTGTTTTTGATCAGGACCTGTCATTTAAATCCCAGATCAAAGAGGTTTCTAGAAATCTGAGGAATATTGCAAAAATTAGAAATCTCCTGTCCAGGGGTGATGCTGAGAAACTAGTCCATGCATTTGTTACTTTAAGGCTGGACTATTGTAATTCTTTACTATCAGGAAGTCCACAAACTGTAGTTAAAAGCCTTCAGCTGATCCAAAATGCTGCAGCCAGAGTTCTGATGAAAATGAAAAAGAGAGATCATATCTCTCCTATCCTGGCTTTTCTTCATTGGTTTTCTGTTAATTCCAGAATAGAATTTAAAATCTGCCTAACCTATGATTAGAGTGGCTCAGGTTATCTATATCAATCTCTATAGCTATTCTGCTAGTTAGATGTTGTATAGATGTTGGAGCTTGGCCTGTTTTTCAGTGTAGTCCTGTTTCTCTGAATGTGACTAACTGGGTGTTCTCTCTTCGTCCTCTGGCATGGTGTGTGTTTCCTGGACGGGCCGCCTGTGGAGCTGGTTGACAGTTGCCTTTTGTATCTATGCTTCTTTTTCTATGTCTGCTTCTGTCTCATTGAACCCCAGTGGGCCTCAGCAGATGGCCGCTCACACTGAGCCTGGTTCTGCTGGAGGTTTCTTCCTGTTCAAAGGGAGTTGTTCCTCTCTACTGTCTCTACAAGCATGCTTAGTGTGAGGGATCGCTGAAGAGTCAATGAGTCGATGCAATCCTCTGGTAAATAAAATATAAATAAAACTAAATTGAATTGAATTAATTCCACCACAAACCCAGGGTTCCACAGATGGCTTGATAAAAAAAAAAAAAACTGCTTGGCTCATAGGAAGACTGAATACGTATATATACATAATACTGATGTTAAACTAAAATCAGGTGAACATTAACTTATTAGGTCCCATTTATTAAAGCAAAATGTTTGCACAGAAATGCATTTATGAGTATGAGAGAGAAAGGAGCTAAACAACCATCTTCTGCCACGTTTTCCATCTTGGTCACGTTTGGGCAGATGCCCATCTACACTAGTTAATGGTCGAAAGGCAGGGTACAACTTGGACAGGTCTCTGTTACGCTATTCAATCAAAAAATAACAAAACAATGCTCTGGTAACATTTCATGAGATAGAAAGATTTTTTCATAAATATTTCTAGAATAAAATGCGCTGCTACAGGCTCCTTCCTAATGCATGTTTACACACATATACAATACAGTTCTCCTGATGCAACACTAAACCAATCTGTTTTTCTGTTCAAATTTTCCTTCTCCTTCATTAATGGCTACTGGCTGTGAGTTGTTCGTCTTCTCTGCTAGCACCACCTCCACATCCCCTGAAAATCTTCTGTCACTTATTTTATAAACCAGCCTTGGAGCAATCTTGGTCCAGCTCCATATGGCAGGGAGCTGAGGCAGCAGCTGGTGCTTTATCTCTACACAGAACCTGGCCAGATTACACACTAACACACTTCAGAGAATTAGAAATAAAATACAGCACACAAATGCAATAAAGCATCACCACCTGCATGCCTGTATACCCTGGCTAGATTATACAATGCGAAACAAACACACACAGCACAGAATTTACATGGAGGATGACATGAAGCGCAACGAGAACATAGGATTTATGTGAAAGCACACTGTCAGCAATGTGGCACTGTCAAGTGTGTGCTTATTTTAACCAATAAAGACCAACCTCATGCATGTTCAGACTCGGCTTGTATGGTTCTCTTTACTACTGTCGCTTTTTCTTTCTGTCAAAGTTTTTCGTTTTGCATTTTGTTGAAGACGCCGCCACTTCAGAACTAAGGAGCCTTCTGTGCTTTCCCCATCTGTCATTTTCAGCCACTCCACATTTTGCTCAAAGAAAGTGAGGAAGTGCTTTTTGTGTCTTGGATTAAAATTACTTTCTTTGGCCTTTAACAGGCTACACACAGGCTTGCAGCTGTTTAGGCATCATTTGACCTAGAAATATATTTCTCTTTGCATATGCCAATCATAAATGAATGGCAATATGTGTCAACCTCATTAAAGACCCTCATCAATTCTGGAAACTTAAAAACATTTCTGACTTCCGGAAGCAAATTGAGTAGACGGGTGTGCCAGAGCCTCTCTCCCACCTTAATTTCAAAATTCTCCGTTCAAAACTCGTTAATCCGCTCACTATTTAGATAAAATAATTTATGAACGGAAGGAGAAACATGTCGAGCCACAAAAAATCGACAAAAATGCCCAAAGCTCAGGATAAAAGTGCCCAAGCAGCTCAGGCTAACATGTGTCTGAAGCAAGCTAGCGACAACGTGGCTGGTTCGGACGCTGAGAGCCCTGGAACGAACATGGACTCGGAGGGAATACTTAAGGCTATCGACGATTTGAAGACTGCTTTAAAGGGTGATAATGCAAAGCTGCAACAAAATATTGACCATCTGGGGCATGAGATCAACGGTAAGCTGGACAATATTGCTACCGAGGTCCAGGGCTTGACAGAGCGGGTTGACGAGGCGGAGGCCCGCGTTCATCAAGTGGAGACCTGGGCAAAGGAGGCAACCGAGGCGCTGTGCTTTTGCATCGAACAACAGAGGAGAACACAGCTTAAGGTGCTTGATTTAGAGTCTCGCTCCAGAAGAAACAACGTCCGTGTATTTGGGGTACTAGAGGGAACGGAGGGGAACTCAACTACACAGTATATCGAGACGTTTCTGAGAAGCCAGTTACAACTACCGGAGGACCTGGACTTGAAAATACAGCGCGCACATCGCACTCTGGCAACTAAGCCCCCACCCGATTCACCACCAAGGGCGATTATTGTCAACTTTTTGGAATTTTCCACAAAAGAAAAGATCTTAAGAGAAGTGTGGAAAAAGGGCAAGATCCAGGTGGGCTCTTCTATTATTCACTTCGACCACGATTATGCACCTCAGATAGTGAAAAAGCGCAGAGAATATAATGTTATCAAGAAAGCGCTCAAAGCGAAAGGCATCCGCTTCCAAACACCGTTTACCAACATGAGGATCCACTGGGAATCAGGAACCCGCACATATGCCAGCGCTCGGGAAGCCTACAACGAGCTGAAGAGACGCGGAATCCAGTCGGAGGAACCGGTAGTAGCTGACGGTGGATCCAGAGCGGAGTGGAGTCTCCGGGAGCTGCTGGGCTGGCAGCCGGCGGATAGCAGCGGCGCTGCAGTTGCGCAGAGAGCCAAGAGCAAACTGCAGGATTTCCAGCGGAGCATAGTCGAGTGAAAATAGGCAGAATGACATAATATAACGCAGCATTATTTCGACTGGGCTCTGATTTACTACTTGGTGGGAGAGGACACTGTTTTTTTTTCTACGTTGGACTAATAGGATGGACGTGTTTTTTCCTAAAGGCGCGTCTACTGTCCTTTTTGGGCCCTCTCAGTTTGAGAGGTTTAACCCTCGACTTGCCAACGGGGTCACGAGTGAGAAGAGGGAGCTTCTCCTCACCTTGGAAGTCAGTTTGTTAATGTTTTGTTCTGTTACTGTTCGTGTTCTGGATTCAGGGGCCAAATCAGTCAAGGTATTTCTATACATTACTGCCATATAATTTAAAAATTGCTTCCTTGAATGTAAACGGTTTGAATAATCCAGTGAAAAGAAAAAGGGTCTTAGCTAAATTGAAGAAAGATGGGATACAAATCGCTCTTTTACAAGAGACACACATGTCTAAACAAGAACACGATAAGTTTAAGTCATTTGGTTACCTGAACACGTTTTATAGCTCCTGTAGAAACAGTAGAAAGAGGGGGGTGATCACCCTAATTTCTAATTCATTGAATTTTGAATTGATATCTGAGAAGAGAGATAAAGAGGGCAGATTTGTTATAATAAAAGGGAGAATTGATGATGTTGTGGTCACAATTGCTAATATATATGTACCGCCAGAGAGCGACAGGTCTTTCTTGAATACGTTCTTTGACACCATTATCTCATTTAGTGAAGGAGTTCTTATTTGTGCTGGAGATTGGAACACAATCCCTAATTATACCCTAGATACAACAAGCAATAGGAAACAAAAATCTGGTCGGTCAAAAGACCTAAATATCCTAATTAGAGAGATGGGCCTGTTTGATGTTTGGAGGGACCTTCATATTAAAGAAAGAGAATTTACTCATTACTCTTCTACCCACAAAGTCCACTCCAGGATTGACCTGTTTCTGATGAACACCATTGATAGATCTAAAGTGAAGGAATGCTTAATTGGAACATCGGATATTTCAGACCACAACATTATATATCTGACCATCGGTTTGTATAATAGGCCTAAAACAACATTATGGCGCCTAAATATAGGCATTCTTAATAATGAAACCACAACAAAGGAGATTAGAAAAGAAATAACGGAGTGTGTAAAAGACAATAGTAATGGGCAGGTAAATCCCACCTTAGTCTGGGACACTGTCAAAGCAGTAATGAGAGGGAGACTAATTTCTAGAACTGCTTATCTGAAAAAAATAAAAAGGTTAAAATACGATGAATTGGAAAAAACATTGAGGAATTTAGAATTAAAACAGCAAATGACTAAAAACATTTCTGGTCTCTCAGGGCTTTAATGCACTGTTAAAACATAGATACTTCCTCTGCTGTTAATGGGATTACCTAAGAAAATGAAGCAATATGCTACAAAGAGTACACTGGTATATGTCATGATGGGTTTCAGGTGCCTAGCCCACATGCAGAACACACTCTGAGACGGGAGGAAAGTTTAACAAGTTTATTGAAGGCTCAAGCACGAAGAAAGTACAGATGACTGGATGTGGTCTGGGGACTGGTTCACTGGAGTCTTGGAGTGCACAGATAAGGCTTTGGGAGAGTCTCTGTCGGATCTGGAGAAGAGTTCATCAGCAGAGTCCGTTTGCTGCTTCAGCGTCTCACGTCCACTAAGAACAGACCTTGGCTTTGGGATTTCCCAGCTCTAGTCCAGAGCTGCTTGGAGGTTCTCTGAGAATCTTCAGGTTTGGCTCTGAGGGTCGGCTCGGCAGGTTAGCTCGTCCTGAGCTTTCTCTGAGGAGACACAGGTTTCCTAGAAGACAGAGATAATGGTTAGAATCCAAGCTGGATTCAAAAGTCATGGAGTTACACTGTGGATCTAGGCTTAAGCGCTGACCAACTGGAGCAACACTCTGGCAAGGAAGGGAAGCTCAGCAGCTGCTTATAAAGCTGATCTCCTGATGACTGATGGATCACAGGTGTGGTCCTCAGCTCAGCGCCAGGAGACCAAGGGGCGCCCTCTGCTGGAGGAAGGGGGACAGACCTCCAGATCCCAACAGTATCCCCCCCTCAAGGGCGGATACCAGACGCTTCAGAACAAACCTAAGGAAACAAGGGAACAAAAAACAACCCACCAAGGTGGGCGGAGGGAAAAAAAAGAAAAAACAAAAACTGAGTCCTAGAACAAAAAACAATCCACTTATGGTGGATGAAAACAAAGAAAGTCTCAGATAA
Source organism: Cyprinodon tularosa (assembly GCF_016077235.1). Classification (NCBI taxonomy): domain Eukaryota; kingdom Metazoa; phylum Chordata; class Actinopteri; order Cyprinodontiformes; family Cyprinodontidae; genus Cyprinodon; species Cyprinodon tularosa. The sequence goes on along the minus strand of NW_024039505.1, from coordinate 294,259 downwards.
TTTTACCGGGAGAACACCGGTAGCAGCTCAGAAACAGGTTCAGAGCGGGGCCACCCACTGCGGCACAGGAGCAGATTCAGAGGGGACCGCCGACTGTGGCTCTGGCCGCAGCATGGAGAGAGCCGCCCATGACGACTCTGGTGCAGCCTCCGAGGAATCCTGGGGCGCCCACCGTGGGTTCCTGGATGCTCGGAGCGGCCGCAGAGGGACTCCTGTAGGTTCGGCGGAGCGGGGACTGGATGACCAACTGGAGGCTTGGCAGGAGGAAGACCACGATTCAATGTGTCTATGAGTCCAGTTTATATGAGGGTTGTGTCGCTCCAACCACTCATAACCCAGAACCAAGGGAGAACAGGCTGAATGGAAAACAAAAAAGGTTATGGTCTCTCGGTGACTACCAGAAACTTGTAGCAGAAGAGGCTGAGTCTTGTGGGTAACTTGGTGTAGACTCCTTCCATCAATGGCTGAGACATTGAGAGGCTTCCTCAGAGGGATTGTCTCAATGTTCAGCTGTCGAACCAGGTTAGAGTCAATGAGGTTTCTCTCACAACCAGAGTCTATGAAGGCTGACAGAGTGACAGTCCGATCGAAACAAAACAGAGTTGCAGGTAACAGAAGATGAGGAGATCTTCTATTTAATTGACGCTTCACCTGATTCCTCAAAATTTCAGAAGAGCCCCAAATCCTTTTCTTAGCTGGACAGGAAGAAACAAAGTGTCCAGGTATACCACAATAGATGCAAAGCTTATTTCTATACCTTCTTTTCCTCTCATCGGGTGTGAGCCTAGTGTGACCAATCTGCATTGGCTCCCCCTCAGTTGGTTCAGAAGCAGGTGGAACAAAATGAGTTTTAGAGATGGGTTCAGATTCAGGCTGGGCACGGCTCTCAGATTTGAACGCCTCTTCGGGAGAAACAAAGGAAGGGGTGTCCCTTCTCCTAGCAGTAGAAACAGTCACTGGAAGAACATGATTCTTAATCTTGGACTTGGATCTAGTTCGAAGACGGTTGTCCAAGCTAATTGTCAACCTGATGAATTCCTCCAAAGTTTCAGGTGTCTCGAGTGTGGCGAGTTCATCTTTAACGTTCTCGTTTAAGGCGTTGAAAAAAGCACTCTTAAGTGCACACTCATTCCAGCCTGAGGCTGCAGCTTTAACCCGGAAGTCAATGGAAAAATCTGCTACTGAGGAATTTCCCTGTTTAAGATTCAACAGAGCACGAGAGTCAATTGTTTGGTCAGAATCATGGTTGAACACTTGGGAAAACTCGGAAACAAAATCGGAAAATCACATCTGAGGCTGTCTTCAGAGGCAAACCTTGCCTGCGCCCACTCAAGGGCACGTCCGGTTAGTTGGGACAGAATAAACGTTAATTTTTGGTGATCAGTTGGGAAACTGCCAGGAGAGTTCTGAAAAATAAGTCGGCACTGAAACAAAAATCCCTTACATTTGCTTGGGATACCTGAAAATTTATCTGGGAGAGATGGACGGAATTCTGGAAGTGACGTGACTGGCTCCGGTCTCAGAGGCGGATCTGGTACCGGAACAGGAAGTTGAACAGGCTCCGCTCTAGGAGTTGATTGACTGCAAAAACCGACAAAATTCTGCAAAAACGCATCAAATCGTGTGTTAAACTCACGAGAGATGTTTTCCAGTTTCCCCATTAGCCGATCGTGGACATCATGAATGGCGCTCTCAAATCTCCTAGCCTGATCATCGTGGCTCTCACGGAGGGAGGTTTCGAGGCTCTGAATCTGAGCTTCCTGATCCTTCAGCATCCTCCAGAGTGGTTCCGCTGGGTTAGTTGTCTGGCCAGAGTGTTCTGTCATGATGGGTTTCAGGTGCCTAGCCCACATGCAGAACACGCTCTGAGACGGGAGGAAAGTTTAACAAGTTTATTGAAGGCTCAAGCACGAAGAAAGTACAGATGACTGGATGTGGTCTGGGGACTGGTTCACTGGAGTCTTGGAGTGCACAGATAAGGCTTTGGGAGAGTCTCTGTCGGATCTGGAGAAGAGTTCATCAGCAGAGTCCGTTTGCTGCTTCAGCGTCTCACGTCCACTAAGAACAGACCTTGACTTTGGGATTTCCCAGCTCTAGTCCAGAGCTGCTTGGAGGTTCTCTGAGAATCTTCAGGTTTGGCTCTGAGGGTCGGCTCGGCAGGTTAGCTCGTCCTGAGCTTTCTCTGAGGAGACACAGGTTTCCTAGAAGACAGAGATAATGGTTAGAATCCAAGCTGGATTCAAAAGTCATGGAGTTACACTGTGGATCTAGGCTTAAGCGCTGACCAACTGGAGCAACACTCTGGCAAGGAAGGGAAGCTCAGCAGCTGCTTATAAAGCTGATCTCCTGATGACTGATGGATCACAGGTGTGGTCCTCAGCTCAGCGCCAGGAGACCAAGGGGCGCCCTCTGCTGGAGGAAGGGGGACAGACCTCCAGATCCCAACAGTATATATAAATCAGAACATTGATCTAAGATGTATAATAGCAGATATAATATGGAGCTGGTTGACAGTTGCCTTTTGTATCTATGCTTCTTTTTCTATGTCTGCTTCTGTCTCCTTGAACCCCAGTGGGCCTCAGCAGATGGCCGCTCACACTGAGCCTGGTTCTGCTGGAGGTTTCTTCCTGTTCAAAGGGAGTTTTTCCTCTCCACTGTCGCTACAAGCATGCTTAGTGTGAGGGATTGCTGAAGAGTCAATGAGTCGATGCAATCAGCTGGTTTTCCTTAGATAGAAAATTTTGAATCAATCTGACTGGATGATCTGGTGAACTGGAAAGTGACCTGAGATGACATGATGTGAATCAGAGCTATAGAAATAAACTGAATTGAACTGAATTGAATTTAATACGACTAGCTTTTGCTTATGTGAAGGTTTGTTTTTCAAATCTAACAGGATTAATCCTTTATCAAACTATGTAGTTTGTGCACAGCATTAAAATCTGAATTTGTATATTTGTTGTGAGCTAAAATCATTGTCCTTACTAAGGAGCATTAGAGGTTTGATCAACCTTTAAGCAGCATGACAGACAGTAAAAATGCAAATAGTTTTTATGGCAATTCTTCTTATTGTACATCAGTTCAGATTAAGGCAGTTTGTACTGATTTCCACATTGCAGGAACACTTCTTAATACGTTTGCACATTCTTTATTCTTGTTTTAATCCAGTTTTCACCCATTATGTTTTGACAAATTTTATATGAAGGCTCCTTTGGAACTATGTAAGCCTATAAAATATTTTTTTTCCAAATGTATTGTGACTGCAGTCCATACTGAACAACCTTATTTTTATCCACAATGGTAGAATTAAACATTTGATCCCCTGCTGCAGTCAGAGGTGTCAAGTAACGAAGTACAAATACTTCGTTACTGTACTTAAGTACACTTTTTAGGTATCTATACTTTGCTCCATTACTAATTTTTCTTCTTACTTCTGACTTCTACTCATTACATTTTCTCACGAGTATCTGTACTTTCTATTCCTTACATTATTAAAACAACCGTTACTCGTTACTTTTGGCTTCGGTTTAATGCAGAGGTCACGGATTAGCGGACCGCGGTCCGGTGTTATGCGGAAAAGTGCATCCCTGCTGAATATGCATTCCCAGTAGCGGGAGCGTGCCTCGCTCTGTACAACCACATACCAACGAGGGAAACTGATTAAACTATGACCAATGGAGCTACTTGTTGTTATATTAATGATATAAAAACGTTTAAATATTCCTCTCCTGGGGAAAACATTTGTGATTATATGGAAGATTCATTTAAAAAATATATGGGTGTTATGAACAACATTTAATCCAAAGATTTTGACCGAGGTACGGCTGATTTATTTTTTCTAGTCTCTTGTTTTTCACACACAACAATAAACAGTGATGCCGACGGGAGTTTGGAAACTGCAAAGCTTTGTCTGAAGCGGAAAATCAAACGCGCATCAACACAGCACAGCGTTCACAGACCAGTGTGATGCATTCACGAGCATCAGATAGCTATGGTGCATTCAGGAGCATGGGACATTTCATATTTTCAAGGAAAGATACATAAACGGAACAGAACTTAACTAATACAATAATGTATCTATTCAGAAACAGTGTGGGCTTTTTTTATAATACTGATTGCTCTATAATTGTAATTCTATTTTTTGTTTGATTGTGCACATCTGCTAGTTTTTTATTCTAAAAAAATCTGTAATATTAGCAGCAAATTATCAAAGTTTTTCAAAAGCCAGTTTAGAAGCTCCAAATGAGGCTTCAGATCAGAAAGCGACAATTACGCTGTTATTGTTTTACAGGTAGAATTTGCATTTGCTGACCCTTGACCTTTAACTACTGATGGATGTATAGGAATACAGATATATAAGTGTCAACTCCTCTGAGATAACACAGGATGCAATTTTTGGCAATTTTTTTTTTTTTTTTCAATTTAAAAATTTAATGTATTTTCTTTATTCAGACCCACTGATTTTTATTTGGTTACCCCTGGTTTAAATATTTATTTCCCGTCATGTGCTCCATCCAATGCAGATCATTGGCTCCATCCACATCTAGTGAAAACTAGTGTGATTGGATGAGTCATAGAACGCAAACACTCATGGGTTAGCTAAAGGAAATCATCAGAAGCAAGCAGGTGTTCTTCAAACTGCTAACGTGAATTGTCTATGCCATACTACAATGTGGGATTCAGAAAAAGATGTTGAAATGTCTGAAAGGTCAGACACAGGCGAGAGCGTATCGGGAGACGGAGACCAACAAGACCTCCCTCATCCTTGGCCCTATCTCAGAGAATTTTTAGAAATAGTCAAAAAAATTATCTTTAATATTCATATAGCGGCATCTGGCTGTTTTTTTTTAAAGGTTACTTTATACTTTTATACTTTAAGTAGTTTTTGGAGCACATACTTTTTCACTTTTACTTGAGTAAAGAGGTCAAGTTGATACTTCAACTTTTACCAGAGTGTTTTTAAACTGCAGTATCTATACTTCTACTTAAGTAACCAATGTGGGTACTTTTGACACCACTGGCTGCAGTCAATCCTTTTGTGGGTGCCCTTCTCAACTCTTGACACATTGGCTGCTGTCTGTAACAGATCGGCCTGAAGCTGAATCATCCAACTGTCTCATTTAATAATCAATTACTTGATTTCTGCCTTGTCGTGGTCAGATACATTGATACAGTGAAGGCTGACACTGAAAGCTACATTCTACACATTATCAATACGTCTGAGCTAGAGGCTAAGTTGGCACAAGCCACAACTAAAGATATATGACTAAGGGTAGCCCATTAATCAGACCAATAATATACTCTCTAGGTTGGTTGCTGACTGACCACAGACAATTCCTTACCTGTATTTTGTTCTGTAAAAAAAAAAATTGTTCCATAGAAAAAAAATTCAGATTTAATCCACGTGTTTGAATTTGTTTTGCACCATTTCTTTTAGATTACCTGGAATGAAACTGAATGGAAAACATTTTTGATGTGTAACTCACACAACACAATTTGTGTACTTGTACTTTAGAATTTAAAGAGGTTTAACTTTTTATGTAATTGTGAAAGGTAGAAAAAGCTCTAAAATTACAAAGCTCTAAAGTGAAAATGTACAAATAGTTTTGATTCAAAATTAGCTTTATATAAAAATACTTGCTTGTAAATATGACAAACTTATAGTTCTAAAGTTGCTTTTGTGAACGACTCTTAAAAATAAATCCCACAAAACTTCTCCCATTAGCCAGTGTGTTTTCATTTTAAGCTGCATGCAGCCACTTGTTTTAGGTTTTAAACGCTCAAGAAGTGAAATCTTATTAGCAAATAAACTAAAAGGATATATATTTATTTCAGAGGCAGAGAGGAACAGTAAGGTGTGGAGCCACTTCATGAAGGATGTGGGTACCATCTGCAGTGTTAAAGGTACTCACGGCACCAGGATCAGTAAGGCAAAAATCACCACCAATTTACGATGATAGCTAAATCAGAACCAGAAAAAAGTTTGGCATTTATAGTCTACTGTTGACACTGCTCAAATTAAAGTAGCTTATTTTTATTAAATGGTTCTATGTTCTTTTTCTTTGTCTTGAATCATATTTTTGGTTATTATTGACAGTGCATGTCCCATGTATATCCATGTTCCTTTCTTTCTAATATTCTGGCCGATGTATATTAGATAACGGCCAATATCAGATATAATTTTCTTTAAAGCTCCCAACATCGATATCAGCAACTTTATCTATCTCCACTCCACCAGTTTCAGGCCTAGGGGGGAGACAGCCCTGTTCTTTGCTCCTGTTCATGCATATCTATCAAATTCAGTGCTATGTTTCTGGTCCAAGCTCCTAATTGTCCTTTCTCTTTGAGTTTTCCAGATTGAAATAACCAGTTACACAAAATTAAATGTCCACAATGCATAAATGCATCTAGCTTTTATTTAAGTAGTATATGCTATTTTTTTGCAATAAATAATATAATTTAAAAGCCACTGTTGACCTGTCCATCTTGTCCCCCGCCTTTTGCCCATGAACTGCTAAAAATAAGCACCCGCCACCTATGACCCTGACGGAAAAGAGGTTAAAGACGATTGGATGTAAAATCTGATAAAATGTTTTTCTTTTTACTTGTTTTTCAAATAAGTATTTGTAGAGCACACTGCAGCAATGATCCTAAAAATAAACCTTCTTATGATAACAAATGTACAGATAGTATAAAGCTTTGAATCTATTATTTTGACAAACTACAGTAAAAAATGTATTAAAAACATTTTCTATACCTTGTAAAGGAAGCAGAAATAAGGTTTAAGCAGCATTTGCAGAGTTTTCTTTTGTCGATCAATATGGAAATGATCGCTTTGCTCATCTTTCATGAAGAAAGACACGTGGGAAATAAGGGCAGAAAGAGAAAGGGGGAATAGCAGAAATACCTTATTCATAAATTCATCTTGAATGTGCATGAGTCTTCATATCTTACTTAAAGTGGTTTAGGGGAGACAAGGACCTAGAGTTGGTAAATACATCTTTCCTGTTATAGACTCGATGCCATCTATGGAGAGGGCCAATTATTTTGCACACATTGCTTCAAAGATTTCCCCCTGCCCTTACAATCTTTTTTTTTTTAACCATCAAATCAATACTCAAACTCGTTATTCACGCTTCCTGAGCAATCTACTGTTGGACATGTTGATTGTTTGAGCTTTCTTCTTCAAATATTGATTTAATAAATTTAAAGCATCCAACCTATGTTTAATGAATGTATGCTGTGTTGCTATCTTTAAACATTTTTAAAGTCTCTCCTTGTCTGATATTTTCAGCATTGCTTGTCATAACCAAAGCAATCTCCATTTCTCTGCGATTATATCTGTTATTTCCCAAACATGTCAAAGATCATTGATTACCCATATTAAATATACAGTTTCTGTCCTGCTAATGGAATTTTCCCGTCCAGTTCAAAATATGCAGTTACAAAAACAGTAATTGTCCACATAAGTATGTGCAGATCAGTGTGTGTGAGTGTCTCCTCCACACAGGGTGGGCTTGGCAGGTGTATGCCTCACAGCTGCAATTTATCAATGCTCAGTAGGAGTTTAAAGAGTTGCCGGTTCCCAAAGGTTTGATGCCAGATTGTTTTGCTGTTGCATGAGTGGTAACTGGGCTCTAATGTTTTAGTCTCAAGTGACAAAAAATGGTTCCTATCTTCAATGACAGATTGCTGTGTTGCTGGTGGTCCCTTGCCTCGTTCACAGGATCTGTTAAGAGGAAAACTACCCAGATCATCCTTTTTCCTCTCCTCCTATCGTCTGGCAGCCCTTCTGATAATAGTGACTTGGGTTTTAATCACTGAAATTGCTTTACTCATCCAACCATAGTAGTCATCTTCCCACATCATAATGCTCCTCACCACCTTAAAGGGAAGCGGCATTTATTACAACTCTGCCATACAGCAATCTTTTACTAAACTCAGTTCTGTTTACTGTCTCACCTTTACCTAGAATGTAGTTCTCCTTAGCATTGGTAGGATCACCTAACCTAGTAAACTAGCTCCACCCGCCAGCGGCCAAAATCATTTTTGCCAGCGAGTTTGGTGTAGCCTCGATCAATGCCCCAGGTCCTAGAACTGGCGGGACAATCACAACACAGAGATGCGTTTTGAATTTTTGGATGCAGAGTGGGTGGGGTTTTGAGGGCGTGACGACAAAGCTGTGCGACACTGGAGAAAGCACAACAAGGAAGATGGCAACAACTATTGAAGAGAAGAATGCACTGCGGCGGCAGCAGCTTTCTATGGAGCACTCTGTTGAAAGTTAACAGTTCTCTTTTCTGTTGCTGTTATTCAATAAAAGTAAGTTTTAAGATAATTTGAGGCAAGAATATTATACTTTAAAGCACCACTGTATGGTCCATTTACCGATTTAATGCGTAATTTAGAAAACTATTTGTGAAGCGACCCTCTCTCAGCATAGCGTGTGTGAAGGACCGCTGGCTCTGATGGCGATTTTTGACTCAGCTTTGGAATCAGGTTTGGAAGGATTAGACTTGGGGTTTGCATTGAAACGTGAGCAGGAAGAGGCTCTGCGATCATTCATTTTTGAGAAGGACGTATTCGCCGCTTTACCGACAAGCTGTTTGTTTACACCCACCAGCTTTCTGTCGCGCTTCCTACATCACAGTCAGTTGTTGGCCAATAGGCACAGACATGGCTTGAAAAACAACACGAACAACTTGTCTTGATGTCTATTTCATTGGGGACAGACTAAATTACACACTTAATCTCACAGTCTGGTTTATCAGGCTAAAGATCACCCTGTTCCTCATATCAGATCATTATTCATTTTCTCTTCTGGTGCTGTCCTGCAGTCAGATTTGATCTTTGTACATTTTACACATAAGCCATTTTTTAAATTGTCACCACTTTGTAAATAATCATCCAGACAGTCATGACACTAATCAAGAACGAAAATCTTGTTAAATCAAATTTTAACAATGACAGACGGTCAAACGTGTAATTGGAAAACTTTCGTCTTTTGAATGCGTCTTTCAGACATGACGTGGTTTGCTTCTAGCTTCCAGTAGAATTCAGAGTATTTGACCGACGCTGACTGGATATGCAGATGTTTGTTTGTTGTCAGCAGCAAGGTGCTAGCACTAGCCACGCTAGTTGGAAAAAACAGCAAAGGAAAAAAAAGTCTGTGGATGCCCAAAACCTTAGATCCAAAGAGCAAATCAGATAAACATCAATCATGATCCTGGCGTTTGAGCTACTTTGATGAATTCTGATACACAAAGTACACAAAGATTTTCTTTACTTTATTTTTTCCTCGTCTTTCTCACTTGCTATTATATTGCACAGTTTCTATTGGCCAGCTTGTGCAATTTAAAGCACATGGGAGCTCACAAAGATGTAAACAGGATGTAAATACGATAGTGTATTTAATGTAATGTTTATTTTTCTTTAAAACAGGTGCACTAATTTAGATCCCTCCCTGTGTTTAATTCCTACATAGCCTCATCTACTGTGTGCACCTCTGCTAACTGTCTTTACAAAGGGAGCCACTTAAAGTTTTAGCCTACCGCTAGAACCTGCAGAGCATGCCAGCTGATGGCCAGTGACTTTCCATGCAACTGGGACCACCTATTGCTGTGAAGTGGTAGAAAACACTTCCCACTGGTAACACCTGCTGTCCTCTGGTTGGAAGTTGAAAATGTAAGGAATTATTTTCTATCCATTAAGAGAAACAGTGTTTCATGAATCTCAGGCTTTTGCATTGATTCTACTCTGTGCTACTCTACTCTAAAGTGAGTTCTTCCTAAAATTACAGGTATTGCAATCACCTGTAGCAGTGCCTCTTCTAATGGTCTGTAAATATGGCCAGATTGTAAGTTTTGTTTTCTTCTTTCTTTTTTTCATGAATGGAAAAGATTGCTAAGCCTTTGAAGGTACTGGCTATACATTGAGATAATATACAAAATTCCTGACAAGTTTTGCAAATCATGTCCTAAGAAACTCAAAATATAATACCATGCCTGTGTTGTTAGCACTGGTGATTATTTAAAATAGTTGTATTGCAGATAAAAACAGTATGAACTGAAAAGCACAGCCGTATTTTCAACATTTGTCAGCTGTTACTGAAAAGTTTAAAATCATGTGGAGGTACTATAATTACGGAGGTTTTTGCGAGAAAACTAGTTAATTTTCTCATTATCTAAAGATAACGAAAGCCATTTTGATGGTGCCAGTGTGCGAGGCGGGCCGTCAGCTGCTCCGATTGTTGTGCGTGTTTCTGTTGTTTGTAACACATGTTGCACATACTGTCAACACTCTACGGGTGTATGATTGGCAAATGCTCTTAAATCTGAGAATCTACGCCAAATATCTTGTCAACTTGAATTATTATGGACAAAAAACTCTGCCTCCTTTCCTATCGGACCTCCCGACATAGCTCTGCCACACTCCAGCACCACCCCCGCGGCAAAAACGGCACCGCTGTAAGCGTGGCTGTGTGGTAAGGCTGAAGGCCGGGTTGGTACGGCCTGATCGAGGTGAATATGGAGTGGGGCCTCGCCTTTGTATCTCTCGACGTTCCCTGTGCCCCGTCGCTGCCTGGTGGCTACCAGTGGCGGGCTAGGATGTGATGTTGCAGCCCCGCGGACTCTGCTCTCTTCGTCTCCGCTGGCACGGAGTAAATCTGGGGAACCTGCGGCCCTGTGTCGGGCCTCCCACTAAGCTGTTCGTCCTGACCCGCCAGCTCATGCTAGATTTGGCCTGGTAGACGCCAGATCACTTGTGAATAAATCTTTTATCCACAAGGATTTCTTCATATCCCAGGATTTGGATTTCCTCTTTATCTCCGAGACCTGGCTGAGGGTTGGTGAGTCCAGTGTCTTCACCGGACTTCTACCTGATGAGTGCTGTTTTTCTAACTTTCCTTGGACGTCTGACCGAGGAGGAGGAATTGCAACTGTTTTTAAGAGTGACTTTAAATGTAAACAGATATCGCTCTTACCCTCCTTCACCAGTTGAACTCGGTTTGTTTGAGCTGGGGCCTTCTCATACGGTACTATGGTCTACCGGCCTCCCAAATATAACAGAGACTTTTTAACAGACTTTTCTGTAATATTCATGTGTGTTGCCCTGAAAGCCCTTTGGCGCGAGACTTTTTGAATATCATTGACTCTTTTAATTTTGTGCAGTCTGTATTTGGGCCTACACTTGAACATGATCACATATTTGATCTTGTTTTATCTTATGGTTTGCCTGTTCTTAACCTGGAGGTCTGTGACGCTTTTTTCTCAGATCATATGCCTATTCTTTTTGAAGCTCCTGTTTGCTGTTACACAGTTAAACCTCGTGCTGCTGCTCACAGAATTAGAGTAATTAACCCTTCCACTGCTGCTCACTTCTCCGCAGTGTTCAGTCAGAACTGCGTCATTCCCGATTCTGTGTGTGAGGATACAGAGGCTCTTAACTCATGGTTTCTCGACACCTGTCAAACTGCCATAGACATTGCGGCTCCATTAAAGATCAGGCAGCAGAAAGCTAAATCAGAGCCTTGGCTGAATGAAACAACCAGGACTGCCTGACAGGATTGTCGAAGAGCTGAGCAAAAGTGGCAAAAGGACAAATTGCAGATATCTTTTCAATTACTGAGGGATTGTTGGCGTCATTACAAATCCACTGTGAAAGAGGCTAAAAGAAGATATTTTTCTGGAATTGTTCTTTTAAACTTTGTTAAGCCTCGTGTTTTGTTTAAAGTTATCAACTCTGCTCTGAATGCACCACAGACCGGAATTGAGGCCTCCCCTGCTGTGTGTGATAACTTTCTTCACTACTACATTGATAAAGTCACTTCTACCAGAGCACTTATTTCACCTCCTGCTTCTGATCCTTCGGTGTTTGTCCCCTGCTCTGCTGTGTTTGACATGTTGGAGCCAGTAACCCTGCCTTTTGTGCAGGAGATTGTGGGTCACTTGAAGCCTTCAGGGTCTCCAGGTGATACTGTCCCGCCCCGATTTTTTTCCCACTATCGGGCCATCGTGTCTCACAGTTATTAATAGCAGTCTGTCCTCTGGAGTAGTCCCTGTAAATCTTAAACATGCAGTTGTGCAGCCTTTATTAAATAAAACCTGGGTTGGATCTTACTGTTCTGTCAAATTTTAGGCCTATCTCTAAATTGCCTTTCTTTTCTAAAATCTTAGAGAAGATTGTTTATTCCCAGCTCATGGAGTTTTTAAACGAACAAAATGTTCCTGAGATTTTCCAATCCGGTTTTAAAACATTGCACAGCACAGAATCAGTGCTTTTAAGAGTTTTTAATGATATCTTTTTAGCTACTGACTCTGGACACTGTGTTGTCCTTGTACTTTTAGATTTGACAGCAGCATTTGATACAGTGGACCCTGAAATTGTCATGATGGGTATTAGTGCTAGCCCAAGATGCAGAAACACACACGGAGAAACTGGGTAAAAGTTCAAATGTTTAATAAAGTTCAGACACACAAGGTATAAGCACAGGGACTGGAATGGATCAGAGGCTGATTCACTGGAGACATGTCTGGGACTGGAGACTGAAGATCAGCAGAGTTCATGTGAAGCTAAGCACTTAGCTTCAGGCTTAGCCTGGCAGTTCTGAGTTTGAGCTTCCAGCTCACAATAGGAAACAACAGGGAAAACACGAGGGAACCTTCAGGCTGAGCTTCCAGCTCAACGTAGGGAACAACAGGGGACCTCCATATGGGAACCTCTAGGAAAACTCCTCATTGAAGTCGTTAGGTTCACACCATGTAGAGATCTTCGGGGTGGCTCACCAGGGCAGATAGCTGGTTAACTCTCCTAGAGCTGCAAGCCAGAGACAGGTTGCCTGAGAGACAGTTCATCCAGAGCTTCACAAGGAGACAGAAGGTTAAGCCCATCCAGAGCTTTCACGAGGAGACAGGTGGTTAAGCTCATCCAGAGCTTTCACGAGGAGACTGGGGTTAAGCTCATCCAGAGCTTTCACGAGGAGACTGGGGTTAAGCTCACTCAGAGCTTTCACGAAGAGACAGGATTCCTGTGAGGCAGAGACAAGGAAGAATTAGATTCTGATCTCACACTAGAGAAAACAAAGGATCTTCTGTAACAGAGGCTCAGGAAGCTAACCAGCTAAGATCAACACTGCGGCGTGGAATCCAGGTCTGAAGGTAGCTTAAATACTGTGGTCCTCCTGATTAGAAGATCAGCCACAGGTGTGAGAGAGGCTCAGCTCAGGAGGACCCACGGCGCACTCTGCTGGAGGCAGAGGGTAATCTCCAGAACCTAACAAAAAACAAAGAGAGCAGAAGAGGATCCTCGGCGCCCTCTGGTGGGCAAGCCTGAGGATCCCAACAGAGCCCCCCCCTCAAGGGCGGATACCAGACGCCCCCTGAAAAAAAAAAAAAAAAAAAGGTCCAAAAAGCAAAAGGCAACCCACCCAGGGTGGGCGAAGGGGGAAACAGGCCAGGAGGGCAGAAAACAAAAACAGAGTCCAGAACAAAAAACGATCCACTTATGGTGGACGACAGCAAAGGAAAACCCAAAAACTTTCTTGGGCACAGTCTCTGGTGGCCGGCCGAGGGACCGGCAGCGGGACAGATTCTCTGGTGGCCGGCCGAGGGACCGGCAGCAGGTCACAGTCTCAGGTGGCCGGCCGACGTTCTGGCAGCAGGACACAGACTCAGGTGGCCTGCCGTGGGACCGGCTGCAGGACACAGTCTCAGGTGGCCTGCCGTGGGGCCGGCTGCAGGACACAGTCTCAGGTGGCCTGCCGTGGGGCCGGCTGCAGGACACAGTCTCAGGTGGCCTGCCGTGGGGCCGGCTGCAGGACACAGTCTCAGGTGGCCTGCCGTGGGGCCGGCTGCAGGACACTGTCTCAGGTGGCCTGCCGTGGGGCCGGCTGCAGGACACTGTCTCAGGTGGCCTGCCATGGGGCCGGCAGCAGGACACAGTTTCTGGTGGCCTACTGTGGGGCCGGCGGCGGAGGCGTAGTTGCTGCTCAGGAGGTCGAACGTTGAGATGAAGGTGGAGCAGCGTCTTAGGGTGACCACCGCCGGGCCGGAGACACGGTTGAGGTTCAGGAGACCGACCTACGATCCGGCAACGGAGCAGAGTCTTAGGTGGCCGGCAGCGGGGTCAAAGGCGACGCTGACACTCTGGGGGTCTGCCACGGGGTCGACGGTGAAGATGATGCTCCAGGGGTCTGCCGCGGGACCGGAGGCGAAGCTGACGCTCTGGGGGTCCACCACGGGGCCGGAGGTGAAGCTGACGCTCAGGAGGTCTGCCGCGGGGGCGGAGGCGAAGCTGACGCTCTGGGGGTCTGCCACGGGGCCGGAGGTGAAGCTGACGCTCAGGAGGTCTGCTGCGAGGCCGAAGGCGAAGCTACGCTCTGGAGGTCTGCTGCGGGGTCGGAGGCGAAGCAGCTTATCAGGAGGATGACGCCCAAGCTTCAGCAGGTACCCCCACGGGGTACCCCGTCCCCTCCTCGGCAGCTCAGGCTCCGTAGCGACTGCCGACTGAGGCTCAGGAGGAGGCTCTGGGGAGACCATCGAGTGCGGCTCTGGAGGAGGCTCTGGGGAGACCATCGAGTGCGGCTCAGGAGGAGGCTCTGGGGAGACCATCGAGTGCGGCTCTGGAGGAGGCTCTGGGGAGACCATCGAGAGCGGCTCTGGAGGAGGCTCTGGGGAGACCATCGAGTGCGGCTCTGGAGGAGGCTCTGAAGAGGCCGCCGACCGCGGTTCAGGGGCAGGGGAGCCCGCCGATTGCGGCTCCCAATCAGGAACAGGGGAGCCCGCTGATTGCGGCTCCCGGTCAGGAACAGGGGAGTCCGCCGATAGCGGCTCCACCACAGGAACCTGCGGAATCTCCGAATGTGGTTCAGTCTCTGGTGCAGGCGATACCACCGACTGTGGTACAGCCTCAGGAACTGGGGAGGCCACCCATCGAGGCTCAAGTTCAGTCTCAATGGTGGCCTGAGGCATCGGTGGAGGGTCCTTGGTGATAGGTGGCCTCTGCTGAGGGAATCTAGGTGGCACATCTTCACCAACGCTAAAATCTGAAGCCCTTCTAACCTCTAGCTCAGGGGTTTCAAGAGGGCACAGGACAAGCTCAGGTGTCTCTGGACGGCACAAGGCTAACTCAGGGGTCTCTGGACGGCAGGGGGCTAACTCAGGGGTCTCTGGACGGCACGGGGCTAACTCGGAGGTCTCTGGACGGCACGGGGCTAACTCAGGGGTCTCAAGACAGCTCAGAGCGTGCTTACGGCGACGCCGTCTCTTACATCGGGGGGTCTTAGAAAACAGGCTAACAGGTTCATGGACTGATCTAGGCAACGAGCGATCTGATGTGCTAGTGGGTTCTGGTACCGGTTTAGTTGGATTGCTATCAGACTTAGAAATGGAACTAACAGGTTTACTAATGGATGCTAGATCTGGCTGACTGCAAGAAAAATGAGGTGACCTGAAAGGAAAGAGATCTTCTCTGTCCCCATAATAAAAATCCCAGAGGTCTGACTCTTGAATGTCTGGAGCATTAACCGGCAAGGATTCAGAGGTCGGAGACGCAGAAAAGCTAATTGTCTCTGAAACAGGAAGCACGGTATTACTTCCGGGTTCTGACGCTAGGGAATCTGAAACACAACCGGGTTCGGAAACTAATGGAACAGATGTGTCAGCTGAGTCTGGAAGATTAACGGATTCAGAGGCTACAGGAAACGGTATGCCAACGGACTCTGAGGCTAAGGAAACTGGATGGCTAACGAGTACCGGAGCTGGAGAAAACGGAGAGCAGGTAAATTCAGAGACTAGAGAAACAAACTTAATACAATGTTCTGGTCCTGGATCTGACTGGCGTGGAGGTCTAGCTAATTGAGGTTTGATTAATGAACAAAATCTGAGTTTATAGACTGAGGGTGCTAACTGTTGATCTGAAAGGTGGCTGATGAGGCGGAAGGAACTGACCTGGCGAGTAGATGGACTGATTACTGCTGCTGGCTGGACTACAGGGAGGATGGAGGCGTCAGACTGACCCACCGGAGAAGGAGTGGAGGCATCAGGCAGAACCGCCGGAGAAGGAGTGGCTTTCTTGCCCCGGCGGAGGTTCCTACGCCTGGACGAGGCAGAAGGCAGAGGCGAACCCGCAGAAGCAGCAGATGACTGTTTGGACTTGGAGGTAGGTGGAGGTTGGTTGAATGGTAATTTAGAAAAAGCGTCCTCAATATTCCAATAAATAAGATCTAGGTAACCGGCTAGTTGAAGGTTATTGTAGAGGTCTGGATATTTCTTGAGCTCGGAGATAATGATGTCAGCAGATGATATCCGTTCACGGGGTGGAGAAATGGAGGAAAGGTCATCTATGGACTGTTTGAAAAAAAGGAGAACTCGATTGAAGGAGTCTGAGGATGTTTCCGCAGGGCTAGCTTGTTGGCCGCAGTGTTCTGTCATGATGGGTATTAGTGCTAGCCCAAGATGCAGAAACACACACGGAGAAACTGGGTAAAAGTTCAAATGTTTAATAAAGTTCAGACACACAAGGTATAAGCACAGGGACTGGAATGGATCAGAGGCTGATTCACTGGAGACATGTCTGGGACTGGAGACTGAAGATCAGCAGAGTTCATGTGAAGCTAAGCACTTAGCTTCAGGCTTAGCCTGGCAGTTCTGAGTTTGAGCTTCCAGCTCACAATAGGAAACAACAGGGAAAACACGAGGGAACCTTCAGGCTGAGCTTCCAGCTCAACGTAGGGAACAACAGGGGACCTCCATATGGGAACCTCTAGGAAAACTCCTCATTGAAGTCGTTAGGTTCACACCATGTAGAGATCTTCGGGGTGGCTCACCAGGGCAGATAGCTGGTTAACTCTCCTAGAGCTGCAAGCCAGAGACAGGTTGCCTGAGAGACAGTTCATCCAGAGCTTCACAAGGAGACAGAAGGTTAAGCCCATCCAGAGCTTTCACGAGGAGACAGGTGGTTAAGCTCATCCAGAGCTTTCACGAGGAGACTGGGGTTAAGCTCATCCAGAGCTTTCACGAGGAGACTGGGGTTAAGCTCACTCAGAGCTTTCACGAAGAGACAGGATTCCTGTGAGGCAGAGACAAGGAAGAATTAGATTCTGATCTCACACTAGAGAAAACAAAGGATCTTCTGTAACAGAGGCTCAGGAAGCTAACCAGCTAAGATCAACACTGCGGCGTGGAATCCAGGTCTGAAGGTAGCTTAAATACTGTGGTCCTCCTGATTAGAAGATCAGCCACAGGTGTGAGAGAGGCTCAGCTCAGGAGGACCCACGGCGCACTCTGCTGGAGGCAGAGGGTAATCTCCAGAACCTAACAAAAACAAAGAGAGCAGAAGAGGATCCTCGGCGCCCTCTGGTGGGCAAGCCTGAGGATCCCAACAGAAATTCTGATTGCTCGTTTGGAGCAGTGGGTGGGAATTAGTGGCTCAGCACTGGAATGGTTCATGTCCTACCTGTCACATCGGACTTTCTGTATCAGCCTTGATGACTCCGTGCTTGGCCCTTTTTTATTTTCTCTCTACCTACTCCCACTTGGTTCCATTCTCAGGAAACATTGCATTTCCTTTCACTGTTATGCAGATGACAGCCACATGTATGTCCCCCTCAAAAACTCTGGTTCCTACTCCGTTGCTAAAGTGTTTACACATCCTTAAAGCTTGGATGTCTTTAAATTTTCTGAATTTTAATGAAGAAATAAAGTCATGGTCTTTGGTGGCACGTCTGTTAACCCCCCCCCCATAGTGAAAGCTAGATTTTTATATATATACACACATCCATCAACACAGAGGTCATATAACTTGCTTTACCGTCAACTGTTTGGATGAACGGTTTTTTATAATTTTGTAGAGCTAAGACAGTTGCTGAGCAAAAGTTCTGCTTTTAGCTTTGTGAATTGCTGTTCTGCTTCTGGGGTCCATTATATTGTCTCTGACATAGCTACTGGTGTGTCATAAATAAAGCTTAAGAAAAGCCGATTTTTTTTTTCATAATGTGGAATCTAAGCTCTGCAGTAATTGCACAATTCTAAAAAGACATTTGTCCTTTAGTTACTGGCTTACACTCTTGCTGTTACAGTTTTTCACTCTTGTAGCTTTTTACCTTCCTCTGAAATAACATGGCCCAAGCAACAGACTTGTTTCTGCACCCGCTAAATTTTTATAACTGGATTTATACTTTCCTTTGCTTCACATTTTAGCAGATATTGTTTTATCCTTGGCCTGTATTACGGTTTAGGAACTATTTTAACTGGATCTACAGTTGTCAACAGTCCTACATTAATTTTGCCTGTAGACCACAAAGAATTTGGAATATCTTTGAAATCATTTTCATCATATTGTGATAGCAAAGAATGCTAAGTTATTTTAACACATGCTAAATCTTGAATCTGGGGTTTTACATCGAACAGAATTTTATAAGGGTGTTTCCATAGTTGGAACAGATAGACATGGAGCAGAGATGGTAAGCATGTTGCATAAAACACAGAAGGATTTAGCTGCAACACCATTACATGTATTATTTATACAGCCTTCATTCCCCCCAGCGTGGAGAAAATTGCAATGCCTAATTTTCCATCAAATCTCGCCCTAACAGATTAATGGGGTGAGTTGGTGATATTACTCCAAAAACATGCAACCTTGCAACCTTTTTTCTGTTTGAAGGTCTTCTATTTCTATTGCCCTTGACAACCATTCCTAGGATGTTTGACCATTTGCTGATTTTACAAAAATTAGCATTTTAGATAGTTTTAGCATTTACATTATCTTTAACACAAGTATTACAGGCTCCTGAATCGCATATAAGTCCATTAACTGCTGGAACTATTCATGTTTTTTCTTTTAATGCATTTAATATCCCCCATGCTCCATGGACATCTACTATTTTAATTGCTATCCCTATTTCCTCTAGCACCTAGTCACACCTCAGATGAAGAACTGCCCTGTGGACTCTTCCTTCCTGGTCTGCTTTTACTGGTCTGGGCTGAAGGCCCCCTCAGCCCCTAGGACTGCCCCTGCATCCTTGATGCCTATTGACATTTTACATGCTTTTGTTAGTACATCAATCTCAGCAGCTTGCACAGAATATGATGATTTTAAGGCAGTACTGTAAAGGGTTTTTTGATCATCTACAATTGCAAAACCAACTAATTTCTTTCCGGAAGCTGACCCATCCTCATACAAATTTATATGACCCTCCTGTGGTTCATCTTTTCCCCTGGGTGGTTAGATCAGGGAGTAAAATGTTTTTGGGAATGAGCCTAAATATACAACATGTATGTCATCTGTTTCTAATTCTGGTGTAGCATAAAATCTGTACATTTTTGCACTCCCATCCCTTTGTCTGTAGGCACCAACGCTAATTGCAATTTCCTTAACAAATCTCTGCCTAATAAATTAACTGGACAGTCTGGGCTTAACACAAAACCAGCTTCCACCATGAATCCCTCTTCATCAGTGACCAATTGTCTTTCAGAAATGCCACCATTCTCCCATTAGCAGAGACTACTGTGATCCATTTTGGTCCCGGTTTAATCTGAGGTAATTTGTCCCTCAGGACAGATTTATCAGTCCTGATGTCACACAAAAATTTCACTTTTACCCCTTGTATGTTTAAATGCCAGTATGGTTTTTCTGAGGTGTTTAATAAAGAAAAGAAAATTTGCTGCAGGTCCAGGACCTCCACTGGGTCCACAATTAACTGCACTTCATAGCTTTTTGTATTTTTAGCTTGCACAATCCACTTATTTAACCCCCAAATTTTTTTTTCTGTATGTAGCTTGCATGACTAAAATAATTTTGTGGCGGGTTTTTTTTTTGGCTTTGAATTTAATTTTGTTTGAGACCATGCAGGTGCATTAGGAAGGCTGTCAGCTGGATCAGTGCTGCAGTCACTGCTCCATTGACGAACCCCCCCCCCCGCTGCATATTTAACCCATTTAGGCCGGGAAAGCATTACTGCATTTCTACCATTCAAGCCGGGGGCACTGTTGCGTAATTCTACCATTGACGCCGGGAGAGCATATAAGTCAGTTTCCGTGTATACAGGTTTTTGCACCGCCTGTCGGCCTCTAGGCCAATGAAATGCATCAGAATAGAGGCAAAGGAGTGACGTAATTACCCGCTGGTCATTGTTTGGGAAGTAAAAGTAGGTGGGCCAACTGTGTATGGTTGTAAACAGTGCAGCCTGCCACTGCACATTGAGTGCTTCGGCAAGCACTATCGTCGTTACATGTGAATCAGACTGTTTAAGTCATCAGTATGTTCTGTTCTTGTTCTTAACAGTTCATCAAGTCACTGACACAAGTTGATATTTATTATTTTCTTACTATTTTTGATTGAAAATATTAATGTTCACTTTACTTTTACATTGTTTATTTTTGTGAAGGAGTATCTAAATAAACTCAATTTCCCAGGAAAGCCACAGGTGTAAGCTTTCAAATACTTTTTGAATTTTGTTTCTATCTGCTACAGAAGCTGAGATATCAATAATTTACTAGGCGTTGACACAGTTGCTGAATTTACAGAAAAACTTCAGGTTTTAGGGGTATTTTTTAAAATCGGCCATAGGTTTTTAAGGTGTTTTTTCCAGGCGTTTTAGGACTAAATGGGTTAGGCTGTCTCCCTCTAAACGGTGTTTCATTATCTTTTGGATGCACCAACAACTTAAAAGACCCACAAACATAACTTTAAAGACGGAAGAACATAACATTAAAAGACGGACAAACACAACATTAGATCTTTTTATTTAATTTTTAATAATAACATTGTATCTACTTTGTGCATGCATTATACCAACACCTCGCCATTTGGAGCTCATTTATTTATTCATCTATATATTTATTTATTTATTATTTTATTTTATTTATCTATTTTTGCACTACTACTGGTCACCTCACACACTTTCACACAGTCACTACTATTTTAAGGCCTACTTTATTATTTATATATTTTTAACCAATATAGACGCAAAGCTCCTGATGCTATGTGTACACTTTGGAGTCCCAGACGCAGGCCCTTGCACGCACCAGATACCCAGATGCCATATCCGTCCACAAAACTTGGTTTTGTCAAATATCCCTGCTGCGGCAGCTGCAAACCTTACTATCTCGAGAACAACACAGAGTCCCAGACTCAAACGCACAGAATACCCAGATGCCATATCTGTCAACAAGACTTCGTCTCGTCAAATATTCTTGCGATTTCAGCTGTAACTTAAATGTAACGTTTGATCAAAAGCTTTAGGCCTACCCTTTGCCGTGTAGATCAGTCCTCAGGGAGTCAGTTTTTTCACACTCAGTAGCTTCACTCATCAGCTTGCTTTTGCACACCCTTGCCCAATATCCTTTTCCACACCTGTTATGAATGGAGTTGGTAGCTGGACACTGATCAGTGCATGTGCATCTGATAATATCTGTATATGCATCTGGAATGCATAATGGTGCTTTATTTGTGTGTGTTTGTGTTTTGTTCACATGTGCACATGGAAATCTGTTTCTCAGTGTATGCATATACAGAGTTTTGTGTACAGATTCCTGTGCTGGTGCTCTCACTGTGAAAAGCTCTTCTCATGGCAAAATCTCTGATGTATTCACAGATAACACATAATCAAGAGTCTGCACATATAGACAAATGAAACTCTGGCTAAACTATTGAGCAAGGTCGATCAGCTAAATTTTGGCACAGCAGAGTATTCCATAGTTCCTCCAACTTCAGAATAACATGTCTAAATGTTCTACACATAAATGTAAACTAATATTTTCTGTCTAAACACTTTAACTCCAAGGTGCACCCAAATAACCTAGCTACCACACTGTGTGTTGTTTTCCCCACATAATCCACATCTCTTTTTCATTTTCACAACCTTTTGATCTGTGTATTTCTCTGTGCGGCTGCCACCATTGTGCAAGGCCTGCGGCCATGATGCTGCACTACCTCCTGGGTTGCCCAGAACCGTTAGTTACCTGCACTGTATCGTCATCTCTAAACTAAGGTTCAGAATGAGTTTCAGCTTCTCAGAGAGACTTTAGTCTAAAATGCAAATCACTATCTTCTGATTTGCTCTATTCAGTCTCTTATTTGCTCTTCCCAGTTTCTGCCAAAAACACATTATTCTGTAATGGATGAAAGTCTCTGCTTACTCCCAATTATGCTGTGTCCTTTGGCTGAAATATGCCCATTCATGGATAACGGTCCGTTTTGGAACGGAATAGGCATTCACTTTACCAGGACAACATCATAATCCTCTTAACTCTTACCCTCTTCAAAGGTAATAGAGCATAATGCCACCCTGAACCGGCCATACAATAATCAGAAACTGCAATAAAGCCCCCCCACACACATTTTAGAAATACTGAGATGAGGATGTAACGTCTTTACTTTAATAAGCATAAAAGTTGACAAAGTCAATTTGCTTTTCAAACTCCTGCCAAAGAATTTGGCCTATTTGATGCTATGGTATTTCACTAAAATTAATTACAGATAAAGCTAAAAAGGAAAAACGTAATTGTTTTGATACAGAACGCTGTGTATGTCTTTTCAGTCTTTCTGCGACATTGAAATTTCTGTACTTAGTAGGATACTATTTTTCTTCTCTTTGGAATTTCCTCTAGACTCATATTTGCATACTTTTAAACAGAATAAGCTCGTTTAAGGGCAGAACACTTATTCAGTGCCTTGAAACAAGCATAAAAATATTTGTAAGGAATTACATTTTGACTGGATTCCAAATATATTTTGATTTCAACTACAACTAATCTGTAAAGACAGATTTCTTTTGCATAGGGAAACTTAAGCCTTTTGAAGGCCTTTTTTTAACCTTTATCCCTTACAACAGCCGTCTCTTGAAACAAATGAACTTTTTTTCTGTTGGGGAGTTTCTATCCAGACCTTTCACCAATTTCTATAACCAATAAATACTTGCAGAACACTTAAGGCTTGGCTGAGTGAAAAAGTTACATAGACAGATGGACTCTGCAATGTTGAGAATTATGTTGGCATGAATATTTTGGCACTGATCTCTGTATCTACTTTAAAGGTATAAAGGAGGATCTTTTATTTCCGGGTGGATCATCTAAATAAGTGGTCCTCCTATTTGATGATCATTCTGCTAGTGGTGACATATAATCTATGTTATCCTACCCCATGTGTAGATCAGAAAAAAAAATATATAATTTTTGTAAATGTATCCAATAATGTTGCACAACGACTTCTTCCTGTAAAAAAACTACAGAGAACTACATGAAGAAAAGATATGGAATGTGATATGTATGAATGTTTTAGCCAGCACCATTGTTTCCTCATAGGTCATATGAGTTTAGAAAATTTTAAATTCTCTTAATCGCTTATTCCTGGTTAAATTCACGGCTTTTGGGCAGATACATTGGCACTGCCAGCTGCTCATAAAGCTTTTAAGGCTTCACTCTGTTAAAGGCTGAAGAAAATAAGCTAAATTTAAAATTGGGTTTGAAAAGTGGATGGCTGTGTTTATATAGCAGAGAGGGTTTTGTGAAGATTTTTAGAGTGCAACAAAAGACAGATAAACACATTTGGCTCACAGGGTGCAATCATTGACTCCCAGATTGGAAGATGAGGCCTCAGAAAGACACAAACTGAGAAGACAGTGATGGACAAACACAGGCAGAGAGATAAAAACCCACAAACTGAGAAAGATCAAAGTATTACAGTGGTTGGAATGGAAATACAGCATGTTTATATTTTGATAAAATTGGAAAGTGATGTTGGAAAGTGAATTAGCATTTAGAGCAAAACAGCAGTGAGGAGCAAAACTGTAAAAAAATATATTTTTTTATATCTGAATGTTTAGTGCTCTGTTTGTGGCCTTCCTGGAACGCCATCTTGGTCATGACACTAAAAAAAAAAAAAAAAAAAAATGGAATCCCCAAAAAACATTTTTCTTGGCAAACAGCCAAACATTAAGATAAACAATCCAAACAGCTTCAGTCATCCTTTTAAAACTAGATTTAGAGTCTACCACCGTTGATCTGTCTAACCTCTCGGTGGACATCCTTCTTTGTGTTTCTACACCCATGAAATTTCTTCCTATTTTCCTTCTTGGCTATTCTTTATTACAGATCCTTTGTCAGTATATCCACTTTCCCTTTACTAAATATGTGCAAACATCTTAGCTTGCCTATCTATCATTGTTTCACTTATATGCATGGAAATTGTTTTACAATTTCTAGAAGTTAAAAATTGGATTTAATTATGATTTTGAATATGTTAAATCAGTTATTTTACAATAACTGCAGCATCTTAGTAATTGAGAGATAAATCCTACTGTATGTTTAGTCATTTGGCAGACCTATTTAATGTGATTATTCCAAATTATTATGCACCTTGAAGGCATTTACACCTTGAGGTGTATTTTTAGCACGCTTCAAATAACCCATTTATAATAAAAGGATTTAAATGTTCTACAGAGTAATAGTACATAATATTTACTGTACTTGGCTCATGTTTCTTAGACTTTGATAAACTTTCTAGTCATTTTGTAGACAGTGTATACAAATCGAAATTTTGTTCAGTACAGCTCTCAAGACATTTCCATTTCTTAAAGTGCAGCAGTGATAACATTTAAATGGTGATCAAATATAAACTAAAGAGTGAGATATGATTTACAGTTTTTCCTTTTTTTTATTCAAGATTCATCAGTGTGATGGCGGTGGGGAAGAAACTGTTGCAGAACCTGTTGGACCTGCATTGAATGCTGTGAAGCCTCTTCCCAGAGGGCAGCAGGGAGAACAGTCCATGGTGGGGGGGTGAGGGGTCATTGATGATGTCACAGGCTCGGGACACGCAGCGCTGGGATGAAATGTCTTTAATGTAGGGAAGAGGAGCCCCCATGATCCTCTCTGCTGTTCTCACCTTCTTCCAGTCTGAGGTGCTGCAGCCTCCACACCACACAGTGAGACAGCTGCTCAGAACGCTCTCTATGGTGCTTCTGGAGAAGGTGGGGAGGATGAGTGGGGGCAGGTGGGCTCTCCTTATCCTCTGCAGGAAGTACATGCGCTCATGTGCCTTTTTAATTGCTCTGAATGCATCTTTGATGATAACTTAAACCAGGTCTAAAGTGTTTTTACCCCGAGTTGCAAAGTCCACATGTTGGTAGAAAGTAGGAGAGTAGTCTTCTAGTTAGCCTGGTTAAAATCCCTAACAATGATGAAAATGCTCTCTGTGTGCAGATTGGACCTCAGAGATAGCCTAACTTTGGCTACGCTCACACTGCAGGTCTTGATGTTCAATTCCGATTTTTTTGTAAAATCCGATTTATTTTGCGTTGCTGTTCACATTTCCAAATATATGTGACTTGTTTGTGATCTCATGTGTGAACTGCAGTCATACAACGCAAGTGTCCCGCAAGTGCAGTAGAGGACGTAATGACGTCACAGGCCAGCGTGCTCTGTGTTTATTGAAGTAAACATGGATGGTTGTAACGGCGCACATCTAGCGATCTTTTCCAACCATAAAAATTCAATGTTTTCAATATGGTTAAACATAAATACTTCTCTCCGTATCATCGTCTGCCACGGTTGTTGTTTTTCTTGCCGCTTCTGCGTAGCAAGACACAGAATAGTGATCTTTGTCGGGTGTCA
Organism: Cyprinodon tularosa; assembly: GCF_016077235.1. Classification (NCBI taxonomy): domain Eukaryota; kingdom Metazoa; phylum Chordata; class Actinopteri; order Cyprinodontiformes; family Cyprinodontidae; genus Cyprinodon; species Cyprinodon tularosa. The sequence continues at coordinate 268,649 of NW_024039505.1, read as the reverse complement.
ATCGTTCAGTTCGGATGAATCAGACCTGGCCGTTCAGACACAGGTCGCATTGAAAAGATCTGATTTGTATCGGATTCAGAGCCAAGTGGCCTGGGTCGGATTGGAAAAGATCGGATGTGAGTTGTTTAGACTGTCATGAAAAGATCAGAACCAGGTCGCATTTGGGCCAAAAAATCGCATTTGGGTCACTTTAGGCTGCAGTGTGAGCGTAGCCATAGTCTTCATGGCCTCTAAGAACTCTTTCCTCAAAAACTCTGCTAGTTAATGACTTGATTTGTGATAATCACATTGATTTATGTTGTCTTACAGAAACTTGGCTGCAGCGTGTGAGTATAAATGAGGCAACCTCTTCTAGTTATATACATTTTTAAATACCCAGAAGTTCAATTCAATTCAATTCGGTTTATTTAAATAGCACCAATTCACAACACAAGTCATCTCAAGGCACTTTACAGTTCACCAGATCATCCAGTCAAATTGATTCAAAGTTCTCTATCTAAGAAAAACCAGCTGATTGCATCGACTCATTGACTCAAATACAATCCCTCACACTAAGCATGCTTGTAGCGACAGTGGAGAGGAAAAACTCCCTTTGAACAGGAAGAAACCTCCAGCAGAACCAGGCTCAGTGTGAGCGGCCATCTGCTGAGGCCGACTGGGGTTCAAGGAGACGGAAGCAGACATAGAAAAAGAAGCATAGATACAAAAGGCAACTGTCAACCAGCTCCACAGGCGGCCCCATCCAGGAAACACACAGCCAGGCAGACGAGCTCCGAGCCAGCTCCCATGTAAGAGGATGAAGAGAGCACATCCAGTTAGTCACAGTCAGAGAAACAGGACTACACTGGAAAACTGGCCGATCTCCTGCATCTATAAACAAAGGTGTTGATGGCAGCAGCACAGCTGATATTTCTCTCCAGGATGGAGTCACAGCCAAACAGGAACAGACCAGATGAAGCTACTATGAGAAAAAGCAGAGAGAGCAGAACGTTAGAGATTGAACTAACAGATTCTGCAGAATAGGAGAATAGAGAGAAAATGATGCAGAATGATGAAAAAGGGGTCCCTATGTCCTCCAGAAGTCTAAGCCTATAGCAGCATAACTATAGAGATAGCTCAGGATAACCTGAGCCACTCTAACTAGAAGCTTTATCAAAAAGGAAAGTTTTAAGCCTAGCCTTAAAAGTAGACAGGGTGTCTGCCTCACGGACTAAAACTGGTAGTTGGTTCCACAGGAGAGGAGCCTGAGAACTAAAAGATCTGCCTCCCATTCTACTTTTAGAAATTCTAGGAACCACTAGTAAACCTGCAGATTGAGAGCGAAGTGCTCTGTTAGGAACATAAGGAACAATCAGATCTCTGATATCAGATGGAGCTTGGCCATTTAAGGCTTTATATTTGAGAAGGAGGATTTTAAATTCTATTCTGGATTTAACAGGAAGCCAATGAAGAGAAGCCAGGATAGGAGAGATATGATCTCTCTTTTTAATTTTCATCAGAACTCTGGCTGCAGCATTTTGGATCAGTTGAAGGCTTTCAACTACAGTTTGTGGACTTCTGAAAGAGGAGGAGGAGTAGCACCAATCATTCAGACTGACTTACTGATTACTCCAAAGGCAGTTAATACTTAAAACTCTCTTGAACTTTTAACACTTAATTTCATTCATCCAAATCATAAAGCAAGAAAACCTCTTCTTTTTGTAAATTTGTATCGTCCACCAGGTCCTTACTCTGAATTTTTAGATGAGTTTTCACAGTTCCTACCTGATTTGGTGTTAAGTACTGACAGGGTCATTATAGTGGGGGATTTTAATATCGATGCTGATATTGAAGGTGATAGCTCAAGAGCAAAGTTTGATGCTATCTTAGAGACTATTGGCTTTGTTCAAAATGTGAACAGTCCCACACATTCTCATCTTCATACGCTGGATCTTGTGCTGACATACGGCATAGAATGTGAAGAAATAACAGTATTTCCTCACAACCCGGTCCTTTCTTAACCACTTTTTAATAACCTCAAGGATTACTTTAATAGAGTTCTCCTCCCCCAAAAGAACGTTTCACTTCAGCATATCATTATCAGATAGTGCAGTTATAAATTTTAAGGAATCTGTTTCACTGTCTCTCTCCTCTGTGGTGCTGAGCAGTGCTGCAGAGTGCAAAAGCTTCACAGGTTGATTATTTTATTAATGGGGTTGCTAGTTCTCTGCATACTGCCTTAAACAACACAGCCCCTTTGAAAAGGAAAAAAAAAACATTAAAAATAGAAAGCTGGCTCCTTAGTTTAATGCAGATCTGCGTAGTTTGAAGCAAAATGCTAGGAAACTAGAGGATATCGCGTTCCACAGGCCTACGGGAATCCTACCTAATCTGGAAAAATAGTTTACTGCTGTATAAGAGGATCCTTTGTAAATCAAGAGCAGCATACTTCTAATTATTAATAAAAGAGAATTAGAATTATCATAGATATCTTTTTAATACAGTTGCCAAACTGACTCAGAGCCATAGTTCTGTTGAACCGTCCATTCCACCTGCTCTTAGCAGTAATGATTTTATGGGATTCTTTATACATAAGATTGATCTAATTAAAAATAAGATCATTAGCACTCCTCTATCCGCGATTGGTTTATCTCTGGAAGGTGAGGCAGCATCTCAGGCAGCCATAAAAATCTGAACGGGGTTTGGACTGCTTTGATCCAGTTGAACTTTCAGAGTTAGCAAAACTATTGTCTTCACCTAAGCCTTCAACTTGGATGTTAGATCTAGTTCCAACCAGATTATTTAAAGAGGTATTCCCTTTGATCTCCTCAATTTAAGATGTGATTAATCGACCTTGGATACAGGGATATATACCAAAGGCTTTTAAGGTTGCTGTATTTAAACCTTTTGCTTTAGAACCTGTCTCTTGGCCAAGATGACCTGGTCAATTATAGACCTATATCCAATCTTCCTTTCTTATCTAAAATTCTTGAGAAAGTAGTTGCCAAACAAGTGTGCGATCACTTCCACCATAATGAACTTTTTGAAGAGTTTCAGTCTGGCTTTAGAGCTCATCATAGCACTGAAACAGCTCTGGTGAAAGTCACTAATGATGTTCTCATGGCCTCAGATAATGGACTTGTATCTGTGCTCGTCCTAGTGGATCTCAGTGCTGCATTTGATCCAGTTGATCATAATATTCTTTTAGAAAGACTTGAATATTTTGTTGGAATTAAAGGAACAGCTCTAGACTGGTTTAAATCTTATCCATCTGATCGATTTCAGTTTGTTCACGTTAATGACAAAGTTTCCTCATGCTCAAAGGTTACCCGTGGAGTGCGATAGGGATCAGTGCTAGGACCAATTCTCTTTACTATATATATGCTCCCAATCAGTAGAGTTATTAGACAGCATGAGATTAATCTTCAGTTATGTTGATGATACCCAGCTATATATCTCTATAAATCCAGATGAAAACATATACATACATCTATGCACACACACACACACATCTAAGGAAATTGTATAGGTGCCAATTAATGTAACCGTCATGTTTTAGGATTATGAGAGGAAGCCGGAGTACCAGGAAACGATCCCAGAACCTTTTTGCAAAAAAGCAACAGTGCTACAAAATGTGTCACTGTGCAGCTCTAACACAAGAAGGATCATGATTTAAGAAAATAAAAAAATAAATAAAATGCATACCACTCTATTTAATAGTCTGAGTACCTTGAAGAGCCAAAATGTTGTTGTTCTGGGAGCATACTGAAACATCAACATTGAAGTCCACTCTGGATTTCTTTTAAAATAATTATTCACAGAGAGAATCCCCTCAGATTCATGGTAGCACTGGCTGAGAAAAGAGTTTAGGCTGCTATATTCCCCGAGCTGTTTCTGAACCAATGCCATCTGTTAATGTGTCATCTCTGGTCTCATGGTAATTACTGCTCCTACATCACATTAACACTGTTGGTATTTATTTATTTATCCTGACAGCTTTGGCAGCAGCCCTTAGAAAAAGAAAAGAAAAAAAAAATCACAAATCCTTCCCGATGGTCATATAGTGTAATCTTTGTTCTTTCCCAGCCGATTATCTAGGATAATAAAACAAAGCATTCTGTCTAGAAAATGAAGCTCATACGAAGCTCGTTATTTATACTCTTGGCACCTTTCCTTACCTTTATATCTGATAAGTGAAATTCATCTGGGCAGAAATTTGATACAGTTAGTAACATGCTAGTTTCTAGATGTTTCAGAGGTATTTCAGTACAGGCACCAAATTGTGGACAACATTGTTTGGTTGATTCATTTTGGTTGGATTGTAAGGTTGTTTTTCCTAAAAGAGAAACTGTAAATATCAGTTCAGAGGTCATTCAATTACCAATTTGACATCAAGGACATACTGGAAAATCTGTAAAGTAACTTCCTGAAAAAACAGTTATAAATGACATACACTATATTGCCAAAAGTATTTGCTCACCTGCCTTGACTCACATATGAGCTTAAGTGACATCCCGTTCCTAATCCATAGGGTTCAATATGACATCGGTCCACCCTTTGCAGCTAGAACAGCTTCAACTCTTCTGGGAAGGCTGTCCACAAGGTTTAGGAGTGTGTTTATGGGAATTTTTGACCATTCTTCCAGAAGCGCATTTGTGAGGTTGCACACTGATGTTGGACGAGAAGGCCTGGCTCTCAGTCTCCGCTCTAATTCATCCCAAAGGTGTTCTATCGGGTTGAGGTCAGGACTCTGTGCAGGCCAGTCAAGTTCATCCACACCAGACTCTGTCATCCATGTCTTTATGGACCTTGCTTTGTGCACTGGTGCACAGTCATGTTGGAAGAGGAAGGGGCCAGCTCCAAACTGTTCCCACAAAGTTGGGAGCATGGAATTGTCCAAAATGTCTTGGTATGCTGAAGCATTCAGAGTTCGTTTCACTGGAACTAAGGGGCCAAGCCCAGCTCCTGAAAAACAACCCCACACCATAATCCCCCCTCCACCAAACTTTACACTTGGCACAATGCAGTCAGACAAGTACCGTTCTCCTGGCAACCGCCAAACCCAGACCCGTCCATCAGATTGCCAGTTGGAGAAGCGCGATTCGTCACTCCAGAGAACGCGTCTCCACTGCTCTAGAGTCCAGTGGCGGCGTGCTTTACACCACCGCATCCGACGCTTTGCATTGCACTTGGTGATGTATGGCTTGGATGCAGCTGCTCGACCATGGAAACCCATTCCATGAAGCTCTCTGCGCACTGTTCTTGAGCTAATCTGAAGGCCACATGAAGTTTGGAGGTCTGTAGTGATTGACTCTGCAGAAAGTTGGCGACCTCTTCGCACTATGCGCGTCAGCATCCGCTGACCCCTGCTCCGTCAGTTTACGTGGCCTACCACTTCGTGGCTGAGTTGCTGTCGTTCCCAAACACTTCCATTTTCTTATAATACAGCTGACAGTTGACTGTGGAATATTTAGGAGCGAGGAAATTTCACGACTGGATTTGTTGCACAGGTGGCATCCTATCACAGTTCCACGCTGGAATTCACTGAGCTCCTGAGAGCGACCCATTCTTTCACAAATGTTTGTAAAAACAGTCTGCATGCCTAGGTGCTTGAATTTATACACCTGTGGCCATGGAAGTGATTGGAACACCTGATTCCAATAATTTGGATGGGTGAGCAAATACTTTTGGCAATATAGTGTATATAAAGAAATGCAAATGGGGCGTTTAAACCCCTCACCTTTATCCCTTTATTGACCACATATGTCAAATCTTGCAAATCATTGTCATCACATACTGTGAAAACACTTTTGAATTGAAATTTGGAAGATGTTGGTGGTTAAGGTAGTTTTTGACTCGGCAAATGTCCAAAGGTAACTCCTTGTTCCGACTCAGAGATAAATATTTGGTCTTATTACTTCTGGCCCTTTAAATGACCGTTTTTGGGTTGGTTCTTAATTTTATTCTAAAGAGAACTTAGTAATAAAAGAGGAAACACCATGAGAAGCTAAAGCTTATTGAGTACATTGCTTCAAGAAAGGTGCAAAAAAGCACAAAACTATTTTAAAAGTGAGATATTTTCTTCATCATCGTTATGCTCTCCCTGCTTTTCTCATAGTAGTTTCATCTGGTCTGTTCATGTTTGGCTTTGACTCCATCCTGGAGAGAAATTATATATATATATATATATATATATATAATAGGGGTGGAACGATTCACAAAATCCACAGTTCGGTTCGATTCACGGTTTCTGGTCACGGTTTTCGGTTCGATTCGATACATGTTGATTGTTACACCGAAATTCCATAAAAAATTATGAAATTAATGAAAAAATCCCCCCAAAAATAATGGATTGTAATTATTTTAAATGATCCGCGGAAACCCTGGATCATTTCTGTATGTTTTGCTGCTTTGAATTTAATCATCTGGCACATGCTCTCTAACCTGACAACAGCCAGATGCATGTCTCGCTCCGCCACATGCATCTGGCTGTTGTCAGGTTACATGCTCTCTACCATCTCCAAGGAACTCAGAGGGGAGTGGACGAAGCCACAGCGGGGGCTGTAGGCTTTGCTTTGAGCAGCCGGTCTGGAGCGCAGCGGGGCGGAGCGGGGGTTGCTGACGGAGTATGAGGGAATTCAGGGTTAGCATGACATGTTGCTTTTAGCATAAACAAAACGTGTTGCACAATGCTTGCACACTGTTGCACTTTTATCCACAACTTTCTTTGTGCTGTCATCGTAGGTCACTCTAAATGCAAAGCGCTCCCATACAGCAGACCTATAAAGTGCTGCTGGCGCGTCTTCCAACTCCAGTTCTTTCCCACTCGCCAGTCCGACACAATTCTCCACAACAACTGATTTTTTTCCCTGCTACACCCGGCTAAGCTGCTTCGCTTCTTCTTCTTCTTCTTTACTACTGGCGGTTGGCTTTGGTCGCAGTACCGCCACCTTCTGCTCTGGAGTGTAATCGCTTCCTCTATGAGAAAAAGGAGCAGTGCATGAACCGAACGAAACACACGCGAACCGAACCGAGACAGTCGAACCGAACGATTCTGACGGTTTTCATAAATCGTCCCATCCCTAATATATATATATATAATATGTTGGATATTGGCCTATTTTTCCAGTGTAGTCCTGTTTCTCTGACTGTGACTAACTGAATGTGCTCTCTTCATCCTCTGACATGGGAGCTGGCTCGGAGCTCGTCTGCCTGGCTGTGTGTTTCCTGGACGGGGCCGCCTGTGGAGCTGGTTGACAGTTGCCTTTTGTATCTATGCTTCTTTTTTTACGTTTGCTTCCGTCTCCTTAAACCCCATTCAGCCTCGGCAGATGGCCGCTCATACTGAGCCTGGTTCTGCTGGAGGTTTCTGTTAAAAGGGAGTTTTTTCTCTTCACTGTGGCTACAAGCATTCTTAGTATGACCCCTAGATTCCACATACTTGTCAGTCATGTTAATCAATGAGAGCCGTTCCACATCCACCACTACTCCTCCGCACGTCTTCGGCCATGTACATCATCTCCGTCCTTCACCGTCAAAATACGGAGCCGAGCTATTTTTTGCTCCGTTCCAGCCAGGTCAAGATCCGCTATTGCAATCACACCAAACAGAAAAAAGAAAATTGAGAAGATCGGGTTTGTCAAATTAAAATATAGTAACAACTGATTGGTATCTAGAAATTAGAGCAAAATTCTTATGTATTCCAAAAAAACTAAGAGCGGTTAATTAAATGATTAGATGCAAACTATTGGTACTTCAAGATACCAGGAAGCAGATTTCTCATCTCCATCAAAATATTTATTTTCTACTGAGGGGCTTAAAAGTTTAATCAAATCCAGTCAAAAGAAACTTCTTATGCAGGAATGGATGAAGAGATGCAGAGTTTGAAAGCAGAGAACAAACATAGTTCATACAAAACATGTATGATCCTGGTTATCCCTGTCACAAAAATCCATAACAAAAGAAAATATTTGGGCAGAAACTGAACATATGCTGATGGGGATTTTTTTAAATTAAATTAAGCGTTCACAGGGTTTATACAGGAATGAGTAACTCTAAATTATTGCTTTTTAATGCTCTTTTAATGCTATTAGAAATAATTTTAATGGCATCAACAAGCACCATATACACAAATTGTTAGTGTAAATGAAATACAGTGGGGGAAATAAGTATTTCACCCCTTGCTGAATTTGCAGGTTTGCCCACTTACAAAGAATGCAACAATCTATAATTTTAATCATATGTACATTCTAACAGTGAGAGACAGAATCCCAAAGAGAATTCCAGAAATTCACATCATATGAATTTATAAAAATTTATAACCATCTGATGAGGAAAAACAAGTATTTGACCCTCTACCAAACAGCAAGTATTCTGGCTCCTACAAGCCAGTTAGTCTTTCTTTAAGACACAGCCCCAATCCCAACCAATTATCTACATCAAATACACCTGCCTCACCTCGTTACCTGTATAAAAGACACCTGTCAACACCCAAACAACCAGTATCCAAGATCACCACCATGGGCAAGACCAAAGAGCTTTCTACGGACATCAGGGACAAGATTGTTGATCTGCACAAGGCTGGGATGGGCTACAAGAGAATTGGAAAGCAACTTGGAGAGAAAAGATCAACTGTCAGTGCAGTTATCAGGAAATGGAAGAAGCACCACACCACCGCCAACCTCCCTCGGTCTGGGCCTCCACACAAGATCTGGCCTGGTGGGGTGTCCCTGATCATGCGAACGGTGAGGAATCATCCCAAAACCACAAGGGTGGAACTGATGAATCAACTGAAGGCAGCTGGGACCACAGTTACAAAAGAAACGGTTGGTAACACACTACGCCGTCAGGGATTGAAATCCTGCAGCGCACGCAAGGTCCCCCTGCTCAAGAAGAAACATGTACAGGCCTGCATGAAGTTCGCCATTCACCACCTGGAAGACTCAGAAGAGGCCTGGAAGAAGGTGATCCATCCTCGATACTCATGCTCCTGTAATAACCCGGACTGTCACATTCACACGTTCCGCTCCTTGGTTCACCAAAGAGCTAAGGCAAAGGAACATTGCAGAAATTATGCAACAGCCCTCTCCAAGGCCAGGTCCAATTACTACTCCTCGCTCATCAACAATAACCCAGGTAATTCCAGAAAACTCTTTTCCACAATCAGCCATATTCTCAAACCACAGGTCTCCTCCTTCTACAACCACACAGATATCAACTGCAACCGGTTTCTGGATTTCTTCATATCAAAAATAGACAGCATCCGCTCTTCACTTTCACCTTCAAACAGCACCACTATTGATACCCCTGAGACATCTCCCACACAACTCCTATCACACTTCTTTCTGCCAACGCAGCAGGAGGTCGAGAACATCATCTGCAAATCTAAACCATCCACCTGCTCTTTAGATCCCCTCCCATCCCCTCTGCTCAAAACTCACCATCAATCCATTAGTCATCTCATAACCAAAATAATAACCAGTTCCCTGGAAACGGGTACCGTCCCATCTACCCTTAAAACTGCCCTCATTAAACCCCTCCTAAAAAAAAACACCTTGGACCCTGAAACTCTGTCAAACTACAGACCCATTTCAAACCTCCCATTCATCTCCAAACTCCTAGAAAAAGTTGTTTCCACCCAGTATGAAAAATTCCAATCTGGTTTTCGCCCCTTCCACAGCACAGAAACAGCTCTCATCAGAGTCACCAGCGATCTGCTGATGGCCTCTGATTCCGGTTTCACGTCCCTCCTCATTCTTCTCGACCTCTCTGCTGCGTTTGACACAGTAGATCACCACATCCTCCTCCACCGCCTCCAGCATTTTATTGGTCTCTCTGGCACTGCCCTCCACTGGTTTCACTCCTACCTCACTGACAGGACCGAGTACGTGGCCCTGGGGGAGGCAAAATCCAGACCTCACACTGTCACCTGTGGGGTCCCCCAGGGCTCCGTGCTTGGCCCTACCCTGTTCACCATCTACATGCCCCCCCTTAGTTGTGTCGTCTGCAGGCATGGGATCAACTTCCATTGCTATGCTGACGACACACAACTTTACATTAAAATGACTCCTCCCAGCTCCCCCGCCAACTCTGTCACCCGCCTTAGCTCCTGCCTGGAGGATATAGAGGCGTGGATGAGTCAAAACTTCCTGCAGCTTAATGCCTCAAAAACAGAGGCCATCCAAACTGGTACTCCTCATCAACTTCGTTCCTTTCCTCTCACCTCTGTTTTATTCTGTGGTCATACCATTCCCCTCTCTCCCTCTGTTACAAGCCTTGGGGTCAAGCTTGACCCCCACCTCTCCTTTGACAATCATGTCACCTCCATCTGCAAAACGTCTTTCTTTCACCTCCGTAATATTTCTAAACTCCGCCCCTCCCTATCCCTCCCTGCTGCAGAGAAGCTCGTCCACGCCTTCGTCTCCTCCAGGCTGGATTACTGCGACGCTCTCCTCGTCGGGATCTCTGGCAGGAGCCTTCAGAAGCTCCAGTATGTACAGAACAGCGCTGCCAGGGTCCTGATGAGGGTGAGTAAACACCAGCACATCACTCCCATCCTTCACACTTTACACTGGCTGCCCATTCACGCCCGTATAGAGTACAAGATTCTTCTGCACACCCATCACTGTGTGAACGGTGCGGCCCCCACGTATCTCACTGAGCTGCTCACACCACACACCTCTTCCCGGACCCGGTCAGGCCAACAGCACCGTCTGGCCCCACCCAGGACACGGCTAAAAACAATGGGCGATAGGGCCTTCGAAGCCGCAGCTCCCCGTCTGTGGAATGCCCTCCCAGACCACCTTAGGGCCCCACAGACAGTGGATTGTTTTAAGAAAGGACTAAAAACTTTCCTTTTTAGAAATGCCTACAATTGTTGATTTTGGATTTTTTTAATAGACTACGTATGCCCTTTAATGTATTGACTTTAATGACTGTCTTTTTACTCTGTTTTAATGTTATGGTCTTTTAAACTAGTTTTAATTTTCCCTTTTTTAATGTAGCACTTTGAGATTTGAAGTCAAATATAAAGTGCATTACAAATAAAATTCATTATTATTATTATTATTATGTGGTCAGATGAGACAAAAATAGAACTTTTTGGCCTCAACACAACTCGTCGTGTTTGGAGGGCAAAGAACACCGAGAACAACCCAAAGAACACCATCCCCACGTGCTTTTCAGCCAAGGGGACGGGACAACTTCATGGTATTGAGGGGAGGATGGACAGGGCCATGTATGGTGGAATTCTGGACCAACATCTCCTTCCCTCAGTGAAAGAGCTGAAGATGGGTGGAGGATGGGTGCTTCAGCACGGCAACGACCCTAAGCACACTGCCAAAGCACAAAAGAGTGGCTGAAGAAGAAGCACATCAAGGTTCTGGAGTGGCCTAGCCAGTCTCCAGACCTGAATCCAGTGGAAAATCTTTGGAGTGAGCTTAAAATTCCAGTTGCCAGGCGACAACCTGGGAACCTGATGATTTGGAGGCTGTTTGCAGGGAGGAGTGGGCCAACATCCCTGCTGAAATGTGCACAAACCTTGTCACAAACTATAAAAACCGTTTGACATCTGTGCTGGCCAATAATGGCTTTTCTACAAAATATTAACATGCTGTTTGGTAGGGGGTCAAATACTTGTTTTCCCTCATCAGATGGTTATCAATTTTTATACATTTATATGATGTAAATTTCTGAAATTTTCTTTGGGATTCTGTCTCTGTTAGAATGCACATATGATTAAAATTATAGATTGTTGCATTCTTTGTAAGTGGGCAAACCTGCAAAATCAGCAAGGGGTCAAATACTTATTTCTGTTGGGATCCTGAGGCTTGCCCACCAGAGGGCGCCGAGGATCCCTTCCTGGGGATTTTCTGTTACTGTTGGGATCTGGGGTTTTCTGTCTACCTTTCTCCACCAGAGGGCTACTGGATCTCCTGAGGCTGGAGCTGACTTCACCAGCTGTTCTTCATCTGCTCATCAGGAGACCAGTATTTAAGTGGGCTGAGGACCACACTCCGGCGCCAGAGTGTTAGTCAATCATGGTACACCAAACCCTGAGCCAGTCCTGTCTTCTGACCACAAGACCTGAACCTGATCCCTATGTTTTCTCTGCTTCTCAGGTTGAACCTGTCTGCAACCCAAAGCCCCAAAAGAGTTTTGCTGTTGAAGATCGATCTGTTTGATCTCAGCAGAACCCTGGAGAACCAAGCCGCAACCCTCAGCCTGCCGTCTGCCTCTGAACCCTCCTGGTTCCCTCCTTCAGCCTGCTCAGCTCAAACCTCAGCCCTTAGTGTGCCGTCTGCCTCTGAACCCTAGACCCGAAGATCACAAGCCCCAGCCAAGCCAAGACTCCTCCAAGTCCTCAGTCTGCTGCCAGCCTCAGAACCTTCCTTGGATTAATCCCCTCTGCTGCTCTGCTCAGTTCCAGGTCAGCAACCCAGCCGTGACCAGCCCTGAACCTGATGACATCCTGACCTGCTTGTTCTGTAATCAATAAACCTTTGAACTTTTTCCCTGCCTCCCGAGTGTATTCTGCATATGGGCTAGAATCCAATACCCATCATGACAATTTCCCCCACTGTATGAAGGAGCTGTAAGCACAGTTCCATGACTCTTGTATGTATGTATGTATGTATATAGATATATATATAGATATATATAGATATATATATATATAGATATATATATATATAAATATTTTCCTCGTTTTCCATCCACTTTTGTTGAAATTTGTACTTTCCCCATTCTCTTGCTTTTTCTCCACCTATGATCTACTGCAAGCAGTTCCGCGCAAATTAATCGCGATATAATATTTCTGACTAAATTGTTTTTATGAACATTTTTTTAAATAAAGCATTTAACATACTGTGCTAATCTCATTTAATTAGTGCCAATCAAGGCCTTAATTTAAAAATAATAATTTAATGATTTGTAATGATCCGCGGAAACCCTGGTTCATTTCTGCACGTTTTGCTCCTTTGAATTTAATAAAATCACGCAGGCTCTCAAACTCTGAGGAAGTCGGAGCAGATCAACACATGAGGAACAGCGGAGGATGTAGGCTTGCTTTGCTCAGGCGGTCTGGAGCGGGAGAGGGGGCAGTGACGGAGGATGTGGGATTTCGGGGTCAGGAATTGCATTCGAGTCAATGAGTCGATGCAATCAGCTGGTTTTCCTTAGATAGAAAACTTTGAATCAATCTGACTGGATGATCTGGTTGAACTGGAAAGTGACCTGAGATGACATGATGTGAATTGGAGCTATAGAAATACACTAAATTTAATTGAATTAGATTGATGTATAGCTAGATAGATTTCCAAAAGGTTCTCCACAAATAAATTTTCCTTACACTCCCTTCTTGTTTTTTCTGCTTAATATTTTTAGAACATTATAAAAACTTTGTGTTTTTTAAACTTATTTAAAATTAGACAAGGGAGAAAAAAGTTCTGTTCAGAGGATGTTTAATTATCCCTCCTTTCTTTCTGTGAGTCTTTAAAGTGGCCTGGATTAATTGCACTTCAGGTTTAGGTTCTTTCAAACTTCTCTTTAATTCAAGGCAATAAACTTTTTTTTAGAAAGAGCTTCAGTAATAAAAAGTTTACATAACGATTGGACAAGAAGAACTCATGATCCTGCTGAGCTGTTGTGATGTTTTATGCTTTTTTAAGCTCTGAAGAATTTTTGCCTCAATGTGTTTCTCATTTGGTGTTGTGTCAGGCAATTAAAGAAATCAACAACATATATTATTTAGCTAAATCAATAGAAAATACAAAATATTAAAACAGTTTGATAGACTAATTGGAGTTAATCACTGACAAAATGGTCGGTAAAGATATATATATATATATATATATATATATATATATATATATATATATATATATATATATATATATATATATATATAAAGGACTGAGAGATTGGAGGTGGACCAAAATGCTGACAGGAACTCAAGAATGACAGGGTGAGTTTATTAATGCAATAAGAGAAGTTGCAAAGGAACACTTGGAGAACATAATTTGGAGGAGAGAACCTGAGGCAAAGGGAACTGGAACCATTGAGCAGAATAATGGCAGAGGAAATAAAGGCAGGTTAAAAACAGCAGAGAATGAGGAGAAAAGATCTGGAGACACAGGTGGGAGAAATCAGAGTGATTTGTAGGCACAGGTGAGTAGAATAAGCTTGAGTGATATTCTTAGGTTGCAGTGCAGGCTGAAGCCAATCAGCGGCAGGTGGTCAGAGCGCGTCCCGCACTTCTATCCCAATTTCTAACACGGATTACTGGTTTTGTTGGGAGGAAGGACGTGGGAGGAACGTTGGTCGTTTGGTGCATGGCGCGTGTTTTGAAGCTGCTCTGCTTGTGGAGAAATGTCCTGGGCCGTGAGTAGTGAGGAAACAGGAAGCGATTCTTGTGGGATGGAAGAGGGAAATAGTGACAATGAAGGTTGGAAGATAGCAGCATCAAAAAATGAGAAAAAGCGGAAAAAACAGAGATCAGTTAAAGGGGAATCTAGTTCAGAACAATCCAGTGATGATCAATCCATACATTCCACAGCACAACAAAATGAATTCAAAGTCATATTCAAAGTCGTTAATCAGGCAGACTCTTTTACAAACTGGAATCCGGTTCACTTAACAAAAACCATCAATAAACTTGTTGGAGAAGTCAGAGGTGCCAGAATTCTGTACAGTGGAGACCTGCTAATTAACTGCAGAGACAGCGCCCAGCAAGGCAAAGCAATACGTATTAACAAAATTGACGGGATAAGAGTTCAGTGCAGCCTAATGGAGAACAAAAAGATCAGCAGGGGAGTCATTGGAGGAGTTCCTCTGAAAATTTCTGAAAAAGAGATTCTGGAAAACATAAGCGGTGCAAAAGTAAAAGAAGTAAAACGGTTAAAAACAACAAGAAACGGAGAAAGATCTGACAGTTTATCTGTACTAATTAAATTCGAGGAAGAGCAATTACCAAGCAAAGTATTCATCGGTTACATCAGTTACAATGTCAAAATCTACAATCCACCACCATTGAGATGTTTCAAATGTCAAAAATTCGGACACATTGCAGCAGTTTGTAAAGGGAAACAGAGGTGTGGAAGGTGTGCAGGAGAACATGAATATGGTAAATGTGGAAAAGAAGCTAAAATAAAATGCTGTAATTGTGGTGGAGAACATACTGCTGCTTATCGCGGCTGTGAAGCAAGCAAAAGGTCTGAAGAAATAAAAAAAATGAAATTTGAGCTTGGAATAACTTATGCTGAAGCTGCAAAAAGGATCCCATCTCAGTCAGAAAAACCCAAACCTTCAGTTCAACACACGGCAAATTTCAAACCTCTAGAGAAATCTCCAAAAATTGATGAAGACTCACTAATTGTTAAAAAGACAAATTTTGTTCTTTTCATGGTGGAAGTGATTAATTGTACTGCTCAGACGACAAAAAAAACAGAAAAAATCAAAATAATAGTGAAGGCTGCAGAAAAATATCTGGATGTTAAAGATATGAACTGGGAGATGGTTGGAAGCATGATGGAAAGACCAATGGGACCATCAGAAACTGGCAGAGGTACGATGACCTAGAGTAAATTAAAATTATACGGGCAAATGTAATTTAGTATAATTTAGTATTATGTGGGTTTAAGTTACACAGGTTATTTTATTGTATTTTTTTTTTTTTTTTTTTTTTTGGGGGGGGTGAATCGTTTCCTGTTTCCTTGCTTTACTCCATATCAGTTGGTGGCGGTAATGTACATTTCACAAGTTTGCCAACCGCCATAAAATCTCATAAGAAGAAGAAGAAGAAGGTTGCAGTGCAAAGAGAAAGCTGGGCAGCTGATGGAGAGATTGACCCTATGAGCACAATAGATTGTGGTCTCTAACTTCTGTTCCTAGTGGAACTACAACCCTCGAAAAAAGAACTACAACAAAAGAAATGCAACTTACACAAATGTAGTGAAGCCCTATATTATAAAACCCCAAACATGTGAAAGTGTGTACATTTGCCTGTCCCACAGAGTGCATTTGAAGAAGCAATGTATTTTTGTTGAACTCAGTTAGGTGGGTTGATCCTTTATGTTTGGTTACTTAAAGGACTGAGGGAATCTAAATAACCTTTAAGCACCGGACAGGAACGTTGGGAGGTCACTATGCAAAATGAACTATGATAGGAAGCATTCACCTTCCTTTTCTTACTTCCATCACTGGAGGTGAAATAAACTGACAAGGCAAAAAGCAAATGACAAAAATAGAACCTGCATTTTTGCATTTTTGCATTTTGTCTGTTTTGTTTAACGCAATAGCTTTCAAATCCTGTCTATCTGCTGCAGATGGTTTTCTTTGCTTCTTTCTGCAACTTATCCACCTCAATTTTAGACACACACTGCATAAATGGTCCTAAAATTAATTGAAAGAGTAGCCAAAAAACCCAATAGACTTTAGGCGAGTCCAGGAAACTACTAATGAAAACGACTAACGCTGCTTTATACTTGGGAAGCCAGATCATTATGACCAGCAGGACACAGGGTTTATCAAGCGTATGAGGACTGCAGGAGGATTGAAAAGATTGAAAGAAATTCTGTCTGCTTGCAAAGGAAATATGTAAAAAAAATAAGTCTGTGTAAAAACTTTGCACTGTGCTATAGTTTTACACTAAGAAGTTTATTTAAAGCATGTGGAAGTTTTTCTTGCTCCCTTTTTAAAATGAAAATCCCTCTTGAACTCTCCTGAGTCTAGCCCTATGATTGATTGCTGCACTCTACGGATAGCCAGAAAAGCTGAACATTTATATGGGAAGCATCTTATGAGAACAGTAAAGTGGAACCATAAAACAATTGTGCCTCTGTTCCATTCCTCCGCCCAGGGTCCCAGTCATGCCTTATATTATTCTCCTCAGTCTTGCGATGTGCAGCTGTAATTTCTCTGGTGAATTACCACCTCTTGACCTTTCATGGCATTAAGAAAGGGCACTTTCACACATAAACTGTGTGTGGAGACTTCATTCAGTCTCTTTATCAGAAGCAAAAGAAAGCAACTGCTGAAAGAATGATTTATTAATGTAGTTTGTACATGAAATATGAGCAGTTAACTACTGTTTTTGTCACAGGTATTCTTTGGGGGCACTGTCACAAACAGCAATTAAAAATACTTAAAGATTTCTATAAATTTTCAGAAAAGACATGAATACAAAGATGCTGAAGTTATGTTATAGAATTTATTTTTTTGTTCAAGTCAGCCTTTTATCATTTTCATACTCATTCCTGAGGATCAAGTAGCCGTCTGAAAAGTAACCCCAAATAATAATAATAGAATGAAAGAGACCACCAACCGAAGTAATTGTTTAAAAACCTTGTTAAAGCTACAGGGTGTAATTTTCAGTGGCCTCTAATGGCCAGACTGCAGCCCAATCATACGGAGGCTTCTGCAATGTCCACTTTACCTTTCCTGTCAAGTGATGACAAGGTTTGTTTACACTGTTATCTCAAGTACATTCACAGGTATAAAAATTAGGAGATGAGAAAAAATCATGAATTGACCAGTTTTAGTGAAGAAGGCAGAAAAAAACGTAACTTTTTAAAAATCAAAATGGATGCTGTTAAAATGCTGTTAAAGAAGTAACTTTTAAAAAAGTAGTTTTAATTTAGTCCTAGTCACCGTTCTCCCTCCAGCAAAGACACTGACCAGCTGCTACTCCTTCTGTTGCTCAGTCCATCTGCAGGCTTCTCTGATTTTTGTTGATGGAAAAAAATTGTCTTCTTTAACAAGAATTTGAGATCCGGTGTTTCTCCATTGAAGCCGGCATTTATTATACCTTCCAGTTGAAAACAGATACAGTCATTTCTATTGTTTCTGCCTGTTCTGGTCACACACGTTGGTCTACTTAAAAAGCACAGGGAGAGATTTTCACAGACAAAACAGACAGTTTCTCATAAACTGAAGCATTTGTTCAAATAACCTTGAGTCTAAAGGAATCTAGCCTCAGTTAAAAGTAAGGTAATAAATTCAGCACACAAAATTAACAGAAGGGATGTGATAGTAAATTGATTTTTCTGACGATATCCTCAGCCGTCCTTCCTCTTCCAGCGGTTAGCCTCTAGCCCCGACCTGCCTTCATCTGCTACTGCTTTGTCTCCCTGGGGGGCTTCTCCAATCACAGTAAGCTGTCTGCCACTCTCCGTCTGTCTGCCTGGTGGACCTATCAGATCTCCCACCTTTCTGCTTTGATCTTCCACTATTAGCCTTTATAGCCAGCCCCAGCCCGCTGTAGCCTCTCTCGGACCTTCAGAACTCTTTTCTCAACAGGCTTCTCCAACCTACCTCGGTGCTCCTCAGCTGTCCTCCTGAGCTAGCAGGCGTTAGCTTCCTCTTCTCCTGCAGTTGTTCCATTGCTCTATAGGGGGGCCATAGCTGGCTGCCTCGTACTGGTTTTGGAACTGTGTCAGTCGCTATTCTAACACAGGTGCTGCGTTCAAACCAAAAGCATATTGAGCATAAAAAAGGCTTAAACCGCATTTGGACGCTGCGTCAAATGCTGGTCAATCTGCTTTGAAGCTTCAACGCTCTGGTTGCTCGGCGCCAGGGCCGGCGATTGCTATAGGCGAGCTAGGCAATTGCCTAGGGCGACAAATGTGTTGGGGGCGCCCTCTAGCGTCGCCCTTAGGCTTATGTAACCTGCGCAAGAAACCCGTATTTCCACCCGTATTTTATTTTGGCGGGTCAAACTGACAGCACCCTTTAAGTTCTGGGTCACAGGTGACTTGGATATGAATCGCTGTTGCTGCTGTCTCTGTGGCTAGCTGCTCGTCTCGGCGTCTTCTAAACTTATAGAAGAATACGGCTGGATCGAGGCTTACTAAAACGGCCGAAGGATTAAATTGGGTGTTTTCTGCCGACCGCTCGACGGTGAGTCGTTTAATTTATGTATTTTGTTTTTCTTTAGAAATAGAAGTGCGGTGGCGACACGCCCACTTAGTCTGTGCATTAATGACTGAAAAGTTTATTTATTGATTTAAAAGGTCATTTTCTTTTGTTAATTTTGTGGCCGAATAGATTATATATTGTTAAAATATTAAATAGGCCTTTTGATTTTTGTAGATTCGTCCTTTTAGGACAGTTTTAGTTACTTTTTATTAATTTTTGCTAACGGCCTATGGAACTCTGGGCTTGGTCATTTTTTTGTGGAGTTGCGCAACGAAATAAGAGAAAAAAAAACAATTGTTTATTGAAATGATATGGAAGTCAATTAAGTTTAATTGACTGCGTCAATTAAACTTAGATATAATTTGAAAGTGCACTTTAATTTGATCTGTACTGGTAACTTTAATTTGGTCTGTACCGGTAACTTTAATAAGGTTAGTTAACTTAATTAGTTAGTTAACTTTAATAAGGCTAACCCTTTGATTTGAATCTGAATGTAACTTCAAATTTGATCGCGATCTTTAATTTGAAATTCATTTGAAAAATTCATGAGAAACACTTTATGGAATGTAGTTATTTATTTATTTTTTTGTAATTGTTGAATGTTTATTTATTTTGGATAACAGTTTAACAATGTTTAAACATGACAGCTAATTTGTTTTATTTTTATTTATGACCTTGTTTAGGTCAGGTTTTTTCTCCACCCCCTGTGTCACGTCAGGATGGCGAGCTACCGGATCACCGCAGCTTCGCGGTAGGATTTAAATGAACCAAGCTATTTTTTCATTCTGGACCTATTTGCCCTGGGTCATGGACAAACAAAACCCAAAACAATCAATCAGATATTGATTGATGGACTGTTGATCACCCTGGATTCATGAATGGACCAAAATAGAAACTCTTGGGTGACATCAGGGTTTATTGTTTTTGTTGCTGAGCTTTTTTTTTTTTTTTCCTTGTTGTGTTTTTGGTTATATTATAGAAAATCACTGTTATTATAAATATTATTAATATTGCATATCTTCCTATATATATATATATATATATATATATATATATATATATATATATATATATATATATATATACACTATATTGCCAAAAGTATTTGCTCACCTGCCTTGACTCACATATGAGCTTAAGTGACATCCCGTTCCTAATCCATAGGGTTCAATATGACGTCGGTCCACCCTTTGCAGCTAGAACAGCTTCAACTCTTCTGGGAAGGCTGTCCACAAGGTTTAGGAGTGTGTTTATGGGAATTTTTGACCATTCTTCCAGAAGCGCATTTGTGAGGTCGCACACTGATGTTGGACGAGAAGGCCTGGCTCTCAGTCTCCGCTCTAATTCATCCCAAAGGTGTTCTATCGGGTTGAGGTCAGGACTCTGTGCAGGCCAGTCAAGTTCATCCACACCAGACTCTGTCATCCATGTCTTTATGGACCTTGCTTTGTGCACTGGTGCACAGTCATGTTGGAAGAGGAAGGGGCCAGCTCCAAACTGTTCCCACAAAGTTGGGAGCATGGAATTGTCCAAAATGTCTTGGTATGCTGAAGCATTCAGAGTTCCTTTCACTGGAACTAAGGGGCCAAGCCCAGCTCCTGAAAAACAACCCCACACCATAATCCCCCCTCCACCAAACTTTACACTTGGCACAATGCAGTCAGACAAGTACCGTTCTCCTGGCAACCGCCAAACCCAGACCCGTCCATCAGATTGCCAGATGGAGAAGCGCGATTCGTCACTCCAGAGAACGCGTCTCCACTGCTCTAGAGTCCAGTGGCGGCGTGCTTTACACCACCGCATCCGACGCTTTGCATTGCACTTGGTGATGTATGGCTTGGATGCAGCTGCTCGACCATGGAAACCCATTCCATGAAGCTCTCTGCGCACTGTTCTTGAGCTAATCTGAAGGCCACATGAAGTTTGGAGGTCTGTAGTGATTGACTCTGCAGAAAGTTGGCGACCTCTTCGCACTATGCGCGTCAGCATCCGCTGACCCCGCTCCGTCAGTTTACGTGGCCTACCACTTCGTGGCTGAGTTGCTGTCGTTCCCAAACACTTCCATTTTCTTATAATACAGCTGACAGTTGACTGTGGAATATTTAGGAGCGAGGAAATTTCACGACTGGATTTGTTGCACAGGTGGCATCCTATCACAGTTCCACGCTGGAATTCACTGAGCTCCTGAGAGCGACCCATTCTTTCACAAATGTTTGTAAAAACAGTCTGCATGCCTAGGTGCTTGAATTTATACACCTGTGGCCATGGAAGTGATTGGAACACCTGATTCCAATAATTTGGATGGGTGAGCAAATACTTTTGGCAATATAGTGTATATAAAACTCAAACTTGAATACAATAATTTAAACATACTTTTGTCTAACGGTATTTTGTTCACACCCACGGGCTCCATAGACGAACCTATCTGAGTGCCTATTATATTTGGCTGTAGTCAGGCGCCTAGCCTTAATTAGCGTTACACTTACTTCCCATTAATCATAGAATTAGAAAAAAAGCGAATTAAACCGGTTATGAAGCGTCCGTCAGTTTCCTTACAGATGGTTAAAAGTGTTTTTGCACAGTCCTAACTTTGAGTGTGTAATAAATTATTTAAAATAATAAAAAAGAAAAGGTACTGAAACCTATTCTGGTATTTGTCTATGCATCACTCCAGAACAAACACTGCTTTGCACTCAATTGCAATTTTCTAACACACTTTGCACAACTGTAGGCACAATTCACCGCACAGCACTCTTTGTGGAACTTTAAACACAACTCAATGAAGCACTAAACGGATGCTGAAAACAGTACTGGTATTTCGCACGGCAAAAGTGGGGGGGGGGCGCAAAACTCAATCTCGCCTAGGGCAACCAAAGGGCTAGAACCGGCCCTGCTCGGCGCACTGGTTGTTTATCGGCTCTGTTCTGTAGTTCCAGCTGAGCTTGAGCAGCTTGGTTTTATTTACTTTATGAGTTGGAAAAATAGTTTCCGACACATTTTTAAGTAAGAAAGTCCACTTCCAAACATCTGTGCAGTCAGTTGGACCTCTCAACGCCGACCCCCATACACTTTTTATGTAAATTAGGCTCTTTGATGCTGAACTCGTGCCTAGTCTGTTCCTGCCTGAGCTCAGGGAGGTTATTTGACATAATCCCTGTTGTCCAGGTGATTCATCCCCATCTTGGGCTCTCTTACCAAAACAAACATGGACCGAGTGCAGGAGAAAAATGTCCACTTAAAAAAATTCATCAAAAACTTAACAATCTACACTTGAAATTGGTCATGTTCATAATGACCAGCCAGTTGCCTGTAGTGGCCATTCAGACTCTAGTTTACGTAGATATGTTTATAAATAGTAGTTTATTAGTCTATGTAGATTGTATATAGGCTGTGGGCACATTTTAATAGCAATCTCTATAGCTATTCTGAAAAGTGAACCCACTCCTATGTAATTGTTGGGAACTGGGTTTTGGTTTCTCCTTGTGGATTTTTTCCTGTTTGCCTGTTGCTTTAACCTTCAGCTACAAGATGGCGACTAGAGGCTGAATCTGGAGGGGCCCACCCGTTGGCTCTGTCTCTGCACCTGTTACTCATCACCAAACCATCCTGGAGCTTAAGAGGAAGCAGACTGCCAGCACCTTGTTGCCTGAGTGTTTGCCAGTTGTGGTAATCAGAGATACTCTCTGTGTTCTTATCCTGTTGACAAACTTTTAGTAATCGACTCTTATTGTCTGCCTTCTCTCAGGTGTTTCCTCATGACGCCGTGAACTGTCCTTGTGAGAACCTTTCTCTGGTATTCTGGATTTTCTCTCCTTGTGGATTGTTACCCACTGGTTGACGTGTCCCTCCATCATGTCCGCAGTTTGATCAAAAGCAGTTCCTGCATTCTCCAGCTGGCAGTCGGATTGCTCCTCTTTCCTCCTCCAAGCCTGAGTAAACCTGCCCCCCCTCCATCGCAGTCTCCACATTATTAACCTGAACTCTGTCACCTCTCTGCAACCTGGACGCCCACAAAGGAACCAATATCAAAACCCACTTCCCCCTCCCTTCTGGGTGAAGGAAGAATTCAAGCCAAGGAAGATCAGTTTGTTAAACTTCTCTCTAAGATCCTCCTGCTGTCCACCTTAAAACTCATCCTCTCCTTTCCTCTGCTCAGCCGTGTGCAGACAACTCTGTGAGCCCTCCCTCCAGGGACCCATACCACTCCCTGAACTATTTCTACTGTTAAAATAAACTTCATTTATCTGATGACCTGATCTCCTGTTGTTCTGCATGTTGGTTAAGAAACTGGAAACCAACATGACAGTAATAATAAATAGCAATTTCTAAGGCTGGTGAAGATTCTTAGGACCTCAGTCTTTCATTTCACATTTGATAATAAATAACATGCATATGGATGATATTTAATTTCTCAGTCTTTGATGCCTAAATACCTTTTGCTCATTTCCCCTCAACCTTCTGTTGTTTAGTAATATCTCATCAGGAGGTTCATATTGGTCCAGCTGCAGGAAAGCAAACTCTCTCTCCAGGAATTATCATTATTATTTATAACAAAGTACTTTTTA
Source organism: Cyprinodon tularosa (assembly GCF_016077235.1). Classification (NCBI taxonomy): domain Eukaryota; kingdom Metazoa; phylum Chordata; class Actinopteri; order Cyprinodontiformes; family Cyprinodontidae; genus Cyprinodon; species Cyprinodon tularosa. The sequence continues at coordinate 245,193 of NW_024039505.1, read as the reverse complement.
AACATTAGTTACATATTGTTATTGTAACTTCCCGGGGTAAAAAGTTTTTAAAAACAGACTGTTGTTATAATAGACTGTGGTTTAGGAGCATCTTTCTGAAGGACACCGCACTATCTGAAGAAAACAAAAAAAAACAGACTTTGATTTTATACATTTATTCAGAGATGGTCAAATGTAAATCAAATAAATACTTTGAACCACATTACAAGTTGGATCAAGAAATTATTGATTTGGTACATGTCAACATTAATTGTATGATCATTATTAAGTTCCTTTATTATTGTATTTGAACATGATTTCTATTTTTAACACTAATTTGACTAAAGTAGGACAACAGTTCAATTTAATAATACTTAAATTACTTTATTTAAATAGCTCCAATTCATAACAAGTCATCTCAAGGCACTTCTAAATGCACCTTTTTCCTCTTTGTTTGCACCTTCTTTAATTACTATGCCAATATGTGTGAATTCCTCCGCTGTGAGATCAATAAAGCTCATCTAATCTAATCTTACAGTTCGACCAGATCATACAGTCATAAGTGTCTTTCAGTTTAAGAGTCAGAGAGCTACAAGCTTATTATTGTTGTAAAATAGCTCCAGCCCCCTTAAAAGGGGACCATTGGGCTTAAGAGGTTAACCAATGAGCGCTTGATGTTCATATTTTGATGCTGTTACCCTGCAGGCACCAAATCAAACATTTCACAGTCAATGGATCCATGCTTTGTGTCACTCATTTACATTCATTCTGCTGCTCAGCAGACACATGTTCAATTTCCCGTATGTAATTTTCTCTCGTTTAACCAACTGGTGCTTCTTTATTGTTCCCTGTTTCAGCTGATCTGACGTCTTTAACCTCTGACACAACCTCTGACACAACAAACTGTAATTTCTGAACCAGTGGAGTGTCACACTAATCTATTCTAAACCCTTGACCCTGGTTGTCTTGCATGTTAAACTTAAGGGAAGAATGGGGAAGAGAATTTTCTGACCATTTAAAGATTAAAGTTGATCCAGCAATGTGTTTGTGTCTTTCATCCAGAGTTAGAACTATGTAACATCCAATTTATCTCTCTTTTCTTCAGGTGGCACCACATCTTAGAAAGACTATTTCTGTATTATTAATGGAAGAATTTGTTTTGGGAATTGAGGCTTCAAAATCCGTCCTCTTATGTCAAAGCATCAATCTGAGAGATGCTTACAAGGGGAGGAAAAAAAACAGCGAGGTAATTTGGAGAGCATCAAAGCTGAAGGAAATGCTAGTATCATTATCCTCCGATAGCAGAGCACTGATTGACTCCTCCTCGCTGAAAGCCATTAGCAGGGCTGATTCAGAGAGGAATGGGCCATGAATTTACTGATAAGCAATTACCGAGGTGTCATTCTGTCCCAATGAAGTAAGCCATGAAATCTGCTCCTGAAAGTTTTAATCAATGCTAAAAGGAAAGGAAACACAAATATAGCAAGCTGTACGAAAAAAGAATCGTAAAAGAAATGTTCACATAAGACAGATTTTTAGACTGAAACAGTCTCCAGATGTTCTTCTGTTCCAGCCATCCATTATCTGACACGCTTATCCCGAGTGGGGTGTCAAGGCGTGCTCATGTCTATCTCCAGTTGTCTACAGGTGAGAGGCGGGGTCCACCCTAGACAGGTCACAAGTCCATCACAGAGACAAACAACTGTTAATGCACAAACTCAGACCTAAGGACAATTTACAGAAGCCAATTAACCTAACAGTCCTGTTTTTGGACTGTGGGAGGAAACCGGAGTACCCAAAGGGAACCCACGCATGCTCAGGGAGAACATGGTAACTCCATGCAGAAAGACCCCAGGAAAGCCAGGAATCAAACCCAGAACCTTCTTACTGCAAAGCAGCAGTGCTACCCACTGCGCCACTTCGGTTCCAAATCCTAAAAATGCAGTAACAGTGCCGTGGACGTTCCTTTACACAATTTCATCTTACATCCAAAATCTTTCTGGTTCTCAGGGCATAATTTTGAAACTGAGAGAAAAGGGACAATGGGTTCTAATTAAACCACTTCATGAACCTCAGGCAGCTGGTTTGTTTCCTGTGTTACTCTACTGGATGAAGTAATTGAACCAGGTGTGCCTGAAGTCAGTGACAATGATGACAATGGCCAGTCACAGCTGGATTAATTAGTTCATCCAGTAGAGAAGCGGGAAACAAATAGGCTGCCTTTAGTTCAGGAAGTAATAATATTGTGCATAGAGCCCATTACTGTAGTTTAAAGATCTTTTTAAATAAAGATCTGAATGAAGTATCATGCAAATATTTCAAACTCCATTCCTTTGATAGCTGTGATGTAAGTCAAGTCAAACCAATTAGCTTTAGAAGTGACAATAGTATATTTGTAATTTTTTCTATATTAGTATAAATCCAGCTGAACAAACCATGAAGACAAAGGAAAACATCAGACACAGGATGAAGCTCTAAGGATGTTTAAATTCCATGCTTAGGAGAACTGAATCAATCATCTGGACATAGACTGAGAATGGCAGAACTATGTATCTATCAAGACATTGCCTTTCACCTAACATGGCTCACTGGGTCAAGGGGTTGATAAAAGATGGAGCCAAAAGGCCCCTGGTAATCTGGAAAGATAATCTGTTTAGGTTCGGGAATTTCTCCACAGTATTTGTCCACTCAGCATTAATGACAGAGTGAAAGAAGGCATTTTAGTTGAAAGGCACATGTCCTATGTTTCATGCTCTGGTCAGATGAGAGCAAAAACAAACTTCAAAAACGTCTATGTAAAATACTTTTGTGATGTGAAAAGTGAGCATCTCCTTTAATAAATCATATCCATGGGGAAATATAGCAAGTTCTATACCTGCTATATCTCCCCATGGATATGGTCATGCTCCAGAGCTGTTTTGTTTTATTTAATTTTTTTGCAGGGAGAGGGGAGCAGGACTGAGCTGATAGGAATATGGATTTAGCTTAATTTAAGGACAGGACAATGACAATAATCACAAAGCCAGAGCTGAGATCACAGGTAAGAATAGTCCAGTCAATGTTAGAGTTTTAATCCAGTTTAAAGACTGGGTTGAAAGTCTCGCTGTACTCTTCATGATGCTTTAGCTATATAAAAAAAATGCTAAATAAAAATGATGCTAACCAGATGTACAGCTATAATTGGACTAAATGTTTTTTCTATGACACAGCAGAAGGTTACTGAGAAGCTCCAAAGACTATAAACTGTGCCTCTACATCAGAGGTGACTAAAGCAAATATTGAAATGACTTTTAATCAAGGTATTTTGCACACATCAGATAAGAAAAGAAAAGTTTGAATGAAAAACTCTTTTTATTAAAAGAAATCTCTTCTATAAGGAAACCTTTCATTGGCCACTGGCTTCTAGCCAACTTTGCTAGGTTGACATTGATTTAACCCATGGCTAAAAGAGGAATAAAACATATCAAATACTTTACACTACTACCCGTTACCCTCAAACAGTCCTGAGTTTAAACAGCATCAGGCAACTGAAACCTCACAAGAAGGTTCTTCAAATGACGACGTCCTAAAAACTGTACTAGAACTATCTGGTCGCTTGCTTTAGAGCAAAAAAATATCTATGAACACAGCAGCCATCCCTACTGTCTGATCAGCTGAGCAGAGTGGAAATGGTTCTGCAAAAGACTGATGCAAAAAAGTATTGGTGCAGGTGATAAAAATCCAGCAAAGGAGTAACTGAGCCTGAAAAATACAGCAGATGCTGGAACCTAAGGCTGTATGGCAAAAACGGAGAAAACATCAGAGCAGAGATAACAAAGCTATTTGCTGGACATGCACCTAAGGATAAAGAACTGATGGGCCTGTTCATTGGGGTTGGTGTACCTGTCATCATCTGATTTACCATGCAATCCTTCAGAAACAAGATCTAGAAGATCTCCTGGGCCAACGAAATTCTCAAAGATCAGCAGCGGTTAAAAGTAGATCTGACACAGGCTGACCAAATGGAAAATAATCGGCTATGGCTGCTTTTGGGGGCTGAAAGGAAAGAAGGAAATGAGCTGGTTTGAAGCAAAAACAGATAAATCATTAGGATGTTAACATTGAGGGTTATAAATGGTTCCAGGTGATGCTGTTTCAGCCAGCTGGTTTTCCTTTGATGGAAAACTTTGAATTAATTTGCCTGGATGATCTATTTGAATTGTCTCTGTAAAGCAGGCATCCCCAAACTCGGTCCTCGAGGGCCGCTGTCCTGCAGGTTTTCAGGGTTTGCCTGCTTTAGCACAGCTGATTATCATGAATGCAGTAGAGCAGAAGCCTGTTAATCAGCTTTCAATTAAAATCAGCTGTGCTGAAGCAAGGAAATCTCTAAAACCTGAAGGACAGCGGGCCTCGAGGACCGAGTTTGGGGATGCCTGCTGTAAAGTGACCTGAGATGACGTGTTGTGAATCGGTGTTATATAAATAAACTGAGTTGCTCTTTTATTTTTAAAGCACTAAATGTATATTGTCTTAATGTCAAAGGGCATAAGAGAAAACAGAAGAAGAAAAGCAGAATTGTTATTACTAGAAGTTGTAATAAAGACATTTTTTGTCTACAAGAAATGTATTTTTGCAAAGGCGATTAAAGGTTTAGGAAATCCCAACCTGTGTCTCAATGTTTCTCTTCCAAACCATTCTGCTGCTGTAGCAATAATGCTAAATTAGTTTGATGGTGATATTTTGGAGTCTGTATAATCAAATAAGTGGTGTTGGATTGTGCTTGCTGTGAAACAAGAATATTTATATTTGATCATTGTTTATGGGTCAATTAATATAGATAAAGAAAAGATAATATTTGTACAATTTCTCTAATTCCTTGATGCTGAAATGCAGTGACTCTGTAATCATAATAGGTGGAGACTTTAAAAATGTGCTGAATTTTTTATTTAAAAGTACATTCTCACACAAATGGGTGGAGATATATGAGTCCAAATGTTTCACATTAAACATGGATTAATTGGAGCAGGAGCTTCCAGTCTTGATTAGACCTGTGGTTAATGTTACCACAGACATTCTAATATTTCATGGATGGTGCTCATTCTCATCAACAGATCATAAACTAATGAGGATTTAAGGAGCAACCAAGACTTAGAGGTTATTGGAAACTTAATAACAGAGTTTTGGAAGATTACAAATTTAAATAAAATGTTTCTCTACTGACATTGTTAACAAAAAGGAAAGTAATTAATAACAAAAGTAGAACAATGGGCTAAGATCCAGTTAATAATACTGATTACATTACCTCATTTAATACTTATATATATTCCCCAAACATTAGTTAAACAATCATTGACTTTTAGTTGGATCATATCAAAACTTATGCAGCAATAGTTTTAAAAATCGTTAAAATTTCACCTGTGATATGAACTTAATGAGGTGGTGCATTCACTGAGCTTAGTAAAGTCACCTGATAGCGACGGACTTATTATTGAATTATACTTTTTAGGAACTGATTAGAGATCATCTCCTGTTAATGATTAAGGAATTTATTAAAAAGTAGGAAATGAAAACATTTATAATTAAATACCTGAAGCAGACAAAGACGCTTTAAATTGGAAAATATCTTATTTCTAAGTATTGATTCTAAAATGATGGCTCTTGTTTATGCCAAATTATTGTAGAAAGATTTAGAAGAGTTCACGAGTGATTGGTAATTGCTTTTGAATCATATTGCAGTTGAATTATTTTATATCTCTTTATGTCTGCATGGTTTCCTGTTTTGAGACGTGTGCAAAGGTTGGCCTATTTCTCGGTTTCTATTTTTGATTAACAATGAACTTTTACTTCTAAATATGTTGCAAAACCCAAATATCCATGGTTTAACTATTGACATAAATGACAAACTTTCCCTACTTTGAAAACAACTCAGGAATTTTCAGATGGCCCAGGTCTTAGAATAAATTTTGTCAAAAGTGAAATCTTTAAAATGAATTGTATATACAGAGGTATACTGTAGATATGTTTGATCACTTTTTGATGAAAAGAGAATATGTATAACTATGCAGTCCTTTCCAGTAAAGTATAAAGACTTTTGTCAATATTGTAAAATTCCTCTTTGTATGGTTGAGTTTATGAAAACACATCTTTAGTATATTAGTATCAGTTTGTAGAAGCCCTTTTTAGAGAATTGGGGAATTGTCATAATGCGTAATAAATGCACAAATCAGCACATAAGAAAGCTAGAAGCCACCTCAAATTCTATATTATTGAAATTATATTTTTGGGGGAATTCACGGTTTATCAATACACATAAGAAAGAGGCATGGATGATTCATTTAATTATTGCAAACAGAGTAAGAGAGCTCAGAGTGAAGATTTTGCCCAATATTTATCACTGTACAAAAAAACTTTCTGTTTTTAAAGACTTGGATGTAAACTACACTTTTTGTCCAGCTGAGCCAGAGAGTGTAATAATTTAATTAATTTATTTTTTTGACTGTCTTCCTTCTTCTGTGTTTCCAGCAACATGGAGGAATTCCTCAAGGTCAACTATAAACTAACTTTTAAATTTAAACCCACGATGTATGAACTAAGCCATAAGTTTGAGTCTAAAGATCAGACCTATGGGTCTATGATAAAAGTATTGCTCATGTTAGGCAGATTTCTCATACATAAGGCAACATTTTCTGGGTCCCTCCAAAACTTTGAGATGCTGTTATTGGACTTTTAACCAAACAGTCAAATAACAGCATATCATAAAAAGGCTGCCTTATTTCTGTAGATTTTGTATTTGTTTGTAACAGATGTGAAGTCTTTGAAAAAAATCTCTCTCTCTCTCTCTCTCTCTCTCTCTCTCTCTCTCTCTCCATCTCTCTCTCTCTCTCTCTCTCTCTCCATCTCTCTCTCTCTCTCTATATATATATATATATATATATATATATATATATATATATATATATGCATGCTATATTTTGCAAATCACTGTAAAAATACAACAAAATATTCAAGAAGACACCCTCTTAATTTAAATACTCAATTTCTTATAGTTTCTCTTCTGGAAACGTGTAATTACGTAGGTGGTAATTCTAATATAAAACTATTTGAATATTGATCTACTTGATCTGAATGGTTATAATGCAGGTTTATATGTGGTCCATGAAATCATCCTGCTTGGTCTACTTTATTAAAAACAAAAAATTGTTGGAATAACACTTTCAAAATAAAGTAACAATCTAATAAGCAAAGCAAAGTAAATATTTACAGTAATGTCGAGCCAGGAAATAATGTAATGTTTTAAGAATTTCTTTTTCTAATCAATGGATAATATATGTAACAAAGAAATGTAATTAAATAAATCTCACATTACAGAATTCTTTTTTGATATTGTGCCGAGCAGAATGAAAAAGGTTTTTAACAATTCAAATAATTGTAGGGATTACATCAAATTTATCTAAAGGTCTGAATATAACAATCTCCTACCCTGAATGTTGTGGTCCAGAAGAAATGTGGCTGACACAATCCTAAAACCTTTATCTGCAAAGCAATGATTGCATATTTCTTTCACAGTACCCCCTGCTAACATGAGAGGAAAATTTAGATCCACCTTTTTATAAGTTAAAAGTCCTCTACTTTAACCAAGGGATTTTATTTTGTGCCTTTAACAGCCTCAACCATGCTACTGAAATTATGTTAGCTGGTAATATTGCACATAAATGCAGTTAAAAAAAATTTTGTAAGTAAACTTTTAAATGTAATAAAGGTCTTTTATGTTTATTGATCTACATCCACAGTAATCACTTTCAATGAGAATCATAATTCAGGTGAACCAACATCTCATCAACTGTAGTCAAATATTTGTGTAACAGTAAAGTGCCCCACCATTATAGCACAGGGTTGATGTAAGCGGAATAAAAGCTGTAGGGAAGGATGGAAGCAGATGATCCAGGGAACACAACTGAAAGGATGCATCTTTGTTTACCTACATATTTATTTTCTCTACACTGTATTTCTTAATGGTTCACAACTACCAAAAAGGGCCAGTCAACTCAATTTGTTTAGACAGGAGTAAGCCAGAGAGCTTCAGTATGCCCAGGGACAGGGGCGTACACAGATAGACACTAGGGGGTGCTAGAGCACCTGCCCTTTTCCCCTCTGGACAGAAACGTGCCCTTCTTAAATCAATTTTGTTTTTTCAGTCTTTGGTTCTAACTACCATTTGTGAATTTAAAAGCCTATCAAACCAAGGCTCTAGAATTTTGTATTTTTTCTCCACAAGACATCTAGCACTACCTCAATAGAGCCTTGCCCTGATGAAGGGCCAGCAAACAGTCCAGGCAGCTAAACAAGTGTATTTACCTCCTTCACCAACCAAAGCTAAAAAGTTACCTTTTGTCCATTAAACATTTCATTTCATTTAAAAGCAAACATAAGGTCAAACATAAGGTCAAATGATCACAATTCGTAAAAATAACTTCAATAAAGTTCTATTCAGTTAACATGGGACATGTAGATTAAGTTACATTTTGAATTCTTCTGTTTATTGACAGAAACATTGGATTGCAAAGAGAATGACAAAATATGTAGAATTTTCTGAAAAATAACTGCATTCACCCCTAAGCTGAGAAGAAAATATGATGATCTGACATTGGAATAAGATTTTCTTTTGGTTTTTACCTTAAACTAGGATTATTTCTTATTCTGCATTTGAAATAAGATAGAGTTGTTGTTTTTTTTCATAATTTTTCAAATCTTAGTTCTTCTGCATATTGGTATATATACACACTGAAATCATGAGAAAATAGACTTAAAGGATATTCTGGAATCCCGGGCTTTGCATTAAACTTCTCCTCTACTACTATGTACGATGGAAAACTGCATGAGGTACTTTAAACAAATGACATATTTATGGAAGGCATTTATGAGTGCAAGTAATTGTTGATCATATAAACTCAACCCAGAGACGGAGACATTGTCAGACATTTTATTACGTCTCCAGAAGAAGAAAAACTTGAAGAAATAGGATCATCACACATTTAAAGACTTATGATAGTAGTTACTTATAAACTAGAGGCAATTGTGTTTTACAGCGTAACCTGATAACTCAGAGCTGTAAGTTCATGTCAATCATGTTTCTTTCTATCTTTTTTGTGCTCTAGCTTTAAATTGTATTTTTTTACATAAATAAATAAAAAAAAAGCTTCATGTACTGTTTTGTTTTTTTAGATGTGTCTATGTATTAGTGGATTTTAAATAGTTATTTATTTAATTGACACCAATGAGGCATTTCTACCTATTTTTAGTTTATCTTCTACCAGAAGATCACTAAACATCAGCATCAGACAGTGTTTGCTGTTGGCGGCTCCATACGATGTATTAAATTGGCCTTTTTCCAACCTGAGCATCTCCCCCCAAAAATGTCTCTGCATGCCACTGCCCGGGGAGAACATGCAAACTCTAGTAGTAGTCCCAATCGTCATTGTTTACAGAACCTTATAAATCTTTTGGACATCTTTTCAGAGCAATTTGGGCTTAAACTTGACTATGATAAATGTAAAATATTAGGGATTGGAAGTTGAAAGAAAACATCCTTTCAAATGAAATGTAAAGTGCCTGTTGTGTGGACAGATGGACCAGTTAACATATTTGGCTTGGTGATCCCAGAGAATCTGGAAGACCTACGTTCAGTAAATCATGATAATCGACAAAGAGAGCTGGATAAAATTCTGTAATTATGGAAAGGGAAATATTTAACCTTGTATCGTAAAATATCTATTGTTAATTCTTAAATCACTTCTCAATTTGCTCATTTATTTCTGTCTTTACCATATCCATCACATTTTTTCTTTAAGTTTCATGAACAGAAAACCTTAGATTTTATCTGGGATGGCAAGCCAGAAAAGACAAAAAGAAAAGTTTTGTACAATGACTATAAACATAGGGGTTTGAAACTCCTCAATCTAGAGATATGTGTTTGTCTTTGAAATAAATTGTTCCAAACATGCACACAAACGCTATGTTTGAAAGAGGAGTTATCTTTGTTAATGACATTATTAATGAGAACAGTAAAATTATGGAGCATGAGGATTTTAGAAATATATATTGTGATGCTTGTTCAAACTTTTCTTTTAACCAACTCAAAAAATAGGAAGAAAATAATTACCAATGGAACTACTAAACTATATGTTTGTAAGCCTCCAATAAGAAAATCTAATTGGCAAAAGGGAATTAAAATAAATGGAAAATGGAAGGACTATGTCTGCCTGCTGCCATGGGATAAAATATTCAAATGAATCTATAAAACTACTGTTGATGTGCAAAATCGTTATTTTCAAAAATAAAATCCTACACAATTTCTTACTCACTGGAAAAATGTTAAACCTATGGAATATGACAGTCAGATGATTTAATCCACCCTGCATTAGTTTTGGTTTTGTCATATTGTGTCTCTATTTTGGGTGGAATTTGAAAAAATGTGTTTAAGGATTGGTCTGTCTAAGAATTCTGATGTGGTTCCTGTTTTACTGGGAGAGTTTATAAACAGTCACTTAGTTAATGTAATCATTGTACTCCGTAAAAGGTTTATCTTTAAAGCCAAAAATAGATTTTTACTTAATATTAATTTCTTTAAAACATTTATTTAGCATTATTTACCTTTAGAAAGTTATATGGTTGAAACTGATGATGAAGCCAGAAAATATAAAAACCTCTGAGAAGTTCTTAAATGGACGAATGAATGTGTGAATATATGTGAATGAGTGTGAGGGGGTGAGGGTGAGGGGAGGGAGGCTTTGGGGTTAGTATATTATCTCTGTAAATGTATCCTGCATTGTCATTTATGTTGATTTAATAAAAAAAGGAAAAGAAACTCTAGTAGTAAACTACATCGAAAAAGCAATAATCATAACATTATTATGAGTTTCTTTGCTTCAATTATAAACAATATACTCTGGGCGGGTGTATAAACAGCAACAACATTAAAAGGCAAATACTTTGTCTGGAATAAAATAAATTGTCCTTCATGGAATTCTAAAGTATTTATTTACCACATTTTTGTGTCAAACCCCATTTTTATCATTGTATTAAAATATGACGATACGTCGTTTATGGACTCTCCTGACATATTCTTGTCTTGAACACGTTTAGTATTTTATTTTGAAAGTCTTATTCGGATGTGACATCCAAACCAAAATGAACAGAGCTTTTAGAGCTCTGCTGTTGCTCAGTCAGTTGGAAGAAACTTGGTGGAAACGGAGCTCCGTCTGGACCCGGCGGCTTGTTCAGCTCCTCTTCCCTGACAAAGAGAGCGAGATGCGGCGGAAAGAGAAGAGGCTGCTGCAGGTCACCGGCCTGCTGATCGCCGCGGCTCTTTTCTTTCCAAACGTCGGCTTGTGGTCTTTATACCGGGACAGACTGCTGGACAGCGGCTCGGCGGGCTCCGCAGACGGACCGAGTCGGATCTCAGAGCTGCTTCCGGTAGGCAGTGATTTTCTGTTCAAATAATCAGGATGATATTCGGACCTGCAGCATCTCCATGTGTGCGACTATCAGCAAAGAGAAATCAGACCTGAAATCTTTGTTTCATCAGATTTTCACTTGGAAATTCCGCTAAAAAAATGGCGTTGGAAAGTTCTCAGCGCAGCTTCAGCACCAAGGACAGCGCAACGACTGAACCAAGCTTCAGGGAGGATTTGATTATAAATGTTAATATTTGACTATAAATGCTAATGCTTCAGATTAATCTGTTTACCTCTTTCCTTACATTTCAAAACAAACTGCTTTTATAAGAGTTAAAACAAAAAGATAGTGACGTTAAAAAATAAGGAATTACAGAAAATAGATAAGAACAATAAACTATACAAATAATATTGATCAAATGAGCAAGCAATGTAAAACGACATGAATAGAAAGATTCAAAACCATATAGATAAGTCCAGTTAAAAAAAAAACTCTAAGAATGACCTTTCATGACATTCTTAAACATTGATAAACTTTAAACAAAACCATTAAATACATAAAAATATAAAGTGCAATGAAAGTAAACAAAATATATAGATTATAAAATTAAAGATGACCTAGGCCTAGAGTCAAGTAAAATCTGTTTTTAAAAAATGAGACAGCCACTATATTTCAAGTATCAGTCTAAGAAGATATATTTGCTTTTGAAATCATCCAAACTCTCCAACAGTGAAGGTTGTAAAAAATTAATAATGCTTCTTTTCTCAGAGGAGCTGAGGGTGGAGCACTAGTTAAGTAAAAGCAAATCTATTAAAAAGGGTAGACTAAAACTATTAATATTTCAACATTCAATAAATTAGTTTTTAAATGATTCTAAAACAAATAGTTTGCCAGTGGATGTACAGAATATATTGTCAATGAATGTCAGTAGGTCCAGGAGCATAAATAACATTATAGACCTTACTCAGAAGTTAGATGGATTCTCTTCTTGGGCAAAACTCACTGTTAGAAATGCACTGAAGTACTAAAAAAAACACCAAAAAAAAAACCCCACTCATAGATTACAGCAATTACATCAATTCAGTTTCCATCACTGTACATGCAATAAATACATATACAGGCATTTATTTGATTGAAAATTACTAAACAGGAGCAAATTATTCTTGAGGATTTCAGTCAATATTTTGAGTAAAATGTAATATTCCAAACACGTCTTAATCGCTTTCTTTTCTTTCATTTTATTTAAAGTTAGAGACAAAGACTGATGACGGTGCTTGTGGTTGTGGTAGAGAGATAAAGCAGAAAAATTGCTGTCACTCTGCTTGAATTATGTTAGGGAAATGTGTTTTCAATCAGGGAAAACAAGACTTCCCATATCTGGTTTCAGTTTATCCGATTTTGGTTTCTTTTCACCATAGCAAGAAAATCACAAAGCAAATTAGAAGACAAATGAAAGGACAATAAGTGTATACATGTTAACGCACTCCTCCTGGACTCCCATTGCTTCACTGAAGTAGATAAAAATCAATACCCTAATCCCATTTGGGTTTTCCCACATAGATCTTGTTAAAGACATTCGGAGCTGGCATTCTCTTCCTCCCTTGTTGCCTCTGTAACTGATTTGAATAAAACACAAACAGGATGAGCTCATTTGCACGCTCACTGATGTGTTTGATAAAGCAGAATTAGAATAAGAGTCTCAGATGAATTTACACACAAAAATGCTTGAAAGGGTCAGAAAAGCTAACTACAGTTTGACACAGAAATATTTGATTTGGGTGAAATACAGCTGCACATCTCAACAAAATGCCTTAAAAATGCGTATTCCATTCATAAGATCTCAATTGATCCCACTAACAAACATTAATCCCTTTTCTTGTGTTTTTTACTTCAGTAAAAAAAAACCTCTAGATTTGTTGAGTATTATGGTCTGTAGTCACTGCTGCCACCATCTGGTTTAGTGGGAACTGCTTGTTCAGTCAAATATCCTGATCGCACAGAGTTAGACGATCCTTCTACAAATTCCTGAATCCAGATTATGATCTGGATTATCACCAAAATGTAATGGATTGTTTCTTAGCATGAGGGACACCTCCGATAAAAATGAAATTTGAATCTGTCCATCAACCCCTCAAGTTATCCAGTACACAGACAGACAAACACACAAACTCTCTAAAAACATAACCTCCTTGGCGGAGGTAACTATTAAGTATGGCACATCATCACATAGTGCTGTGGACATGTCTGATAATTAAAGAAATGTTTTGGTCTTGATATGTTTATTGAGAATAGCCAGCAACTCTTTCAGTCCAGTGGTTATAGGTGGCATTAATACGCTTAAAGATGGTTTGCCCCACATAGATGGGAACAGGATGAATGCCGGATAGTCCTACCATAATGGAATCAGGACGAGAGAGGATTTAAGCCTGTGAAAAACTTTAGAGCCAAACATGTATAGGTGTGTAATTAGAACAAAGAACAACAGAAATAAAATCACGTTTTTGTTAAGGAAAAAAATGTCCTGCCTTTGGTGCTGCTAAGAAATGGTGAAATCTTTCCAGCTTTAATTTTCAACAGCTAGGGACTGAATTCAGACTGTTTCAGGCTTGTTTTGGAATCAGTGTTGATCGACGTTAATCTGAATCACGTTCAGTTCAAATATGGTTTATTAATAAGTCATGGAGAGGAAACTTACTGCAGGTCCAGGTCCCCTTTATTTTTACAATCCATGCCAGAAGTGCACTGATCTTTTTTCATTAGATAAAGTTTTCATTCACATTCGACCTTGAGGCTTTATTAAATAAAAGACCCCTGATTGCTGTTTGCAGAGATGTTTGAACATTGTTCTTTGTTTACTTGATCCTCTATATTTTAGCTAACAAAATTCTGTCAAACCAGCATCAAATGGGAAACCAGCATCAGTGGATTCAACATCTAAACCTAACCCCTCTGAGCACTAACCCTAATCCTGACTTTGGTGGATGACAAACATAACCCTAAAGTTACTCGATTTAATATCACTCCTTAGCTTAATTCCGGTGTGTGCTTCCATTATAGAGGACAAAACTTCCGTATTTGTCAAATTGTGGGATAGTTTCCAGTCAGTTAGCATAACTGACATCTGGATTAGTCTATTTTTTTTGTGGCAGGTTTTAGCTGTTCTTTTCTTCCTTGATTTTTATCCCTTTTTGTTTTGTGGATTGAATGATCAATCAAGTTAGCATTCTGTGTGCTAGGGTGGCGCTCATTGAGGAATTCATGCATGGCCAATTGGAACCAGACAGTCATAAACCGGAAAGACCAGACAGCAAAAATAAGGAAAAGCTGATACTGTGTATGTGTCTGAATTCACCAAACTGTATGATTGAAATTTATGATTTGAGTCGCTGTTGAAATAGAGATGTTTCACATGCTGGAACTCCTCAACCTGCTCTCTGGATCCAGGAATTTCTGCATGAAGAGCTTCTTCTTCCTTTCTACACTTTGATGCGAACAACTGACAAAATGACTAGACCTCACAACCCAGCCAGCGCAGAGCTGACCAGCTACAGCTGAGCTGACCAGCTCTATTGGAGCTGACCAGCCAGCACAGAGCTGACCAGGCAGGATGGAGCTGACCAGCGACCTCTTTATTAAAAACTGACCTCTTTTAGCTCTTTGATGTTGCTGCTGTCCACTAGAGGGCAGCACCCTTCATTCTCAGACTGCCTCACTGCTCTCTGCTAGTGAAGTGATGCCAGTGTGGAGGCATGCTAGAGCAGAGGCATGAATCAGTCGAGAGTTGTTTGCGTGATTATTGACACTGCTTAATGGCGAAAATGATGCACAAGGAACTTTATGTGGTTCTGTTTCTGGATATAGATATAAACAATCTGTAAGTTATCAGCTAAATTGTGTTTATTTCGGTATGCTGATAAACCACAGCTGCGTCGCTTCTTTGCTATCCTTATAAGGTGAGGATGTGATGATAGAAAACCGTAGGGCGCTACTTAAAACCTTTTCAACATGATTCAATGCAGTTTATTTATATAAAAGCAATTCAAAACATATCATTCCAGACACACACACACCAGATCATTCAGTCAGATTGATTCAAAGTTTTCTAAGGAAAACCATCTGATTGCATCGACTCATGACCTCATTGGCTGTCCAGCAGTCCTTAACACCAAGCATGATGCACGATAGAAAAAGACATGCTGACAATCAATAGCTGGTTGATCTGCTTGGTGGAAGATTCTGCCCATTAGGCTGAATTTAACTGTAACTCCCCAGACATAACAGACTTAACAAAACATTTAAACAAAAAAGAAGTTATTCAGAAGACCTGCACAACTTTTCAGACAAGTCAGCTTGTCATGTGGGACCCCATCAGTCTTAATTTTCTCCATACCTAATAAAGGTGTAACAAATAAATAATTACTTTAGCCTACATGTACCTTTTGGACAGGTCAAATATAACACAGCCTTGGGAGTGCTTCTGTGATGCCGTGGTTAGCGCGCACCACCCATGTACAGAGGCCTTAGTCCTTGACACGGCCAACCCAGGTTCCAAGCTGACCTGTGGTCCTTGGCCACATGTGTCTCCCCCTCTCCATACCCCTTTCCTGTCAGCCTACTGTTGAAAAAACAAGCCACAAGTGACATGAAAACGCACCAAAAAAAAGAAGAAAATATAAAACAGCCTTAATAACTGGACATTTGCTCAGTGGTCCAAAAACATATCTTGAGATGAAGTTGAAGTTTGAATTTTGTAAATTTTGTTCCCAGAATGTGTAGAATCCAAGTTTCTTAGAATGATTTGGGGAAGCCTGATATTAGTTGGTATTAGTCTACTGTGTTTTCTGAGGTTTAGACTCAAAGCAGCAATCTAACTGGAATGTTTAGAGATAAAACATGCTTTACTTTTGCTGAGGAGACCTTTGAATTTGCAGCAATGTACAATGTGACCTCATTGTAACATTAAAAACATTTTCTTTGAATTTATGAACGAAGGAGTAGTCAATAAATTGTATATGTACCTTTTTATTGGAAATAGAACTGCTCTAAATGACGTTATCTTTAATTAGCAGTAAGCATTGGTATCATTCAGGGAAGCTACTTTCCACTGCCAGAAGAGATCCTACTAGTTTCAGCCTGAAGGATGTTCAAACCAGTGTGCTTTTGTCATCTTTATTGACAGTATGGTAAATAAATAAAATCTAATTCACCAAAATTATCCCAAATTATCATTTTAGGCTTTTAATTTATTTAGGAAGAGGCCCTTACTAGCTTGGCTGTTTCAGATATAAGTCCTCAAAACCTGTGAACATTTCCTGCTTTCAGTATGAAAAGAAAATGATTTTCTTACACATCCCTTTCTGATAGAGACAGAAGTCCAGCTTTCCACACATGGTGGCTCTCTGGCTCTCTGTCCAATCTGCAGCTCTGCAGGATTCTGCATAATGGCTCCACTTTGGAAATAATGGGCTGTAAAGCGGTGGTACTGCGTTGTTTCTTCTGTGGTGTCTTGACTCCTTCTCTGCAGGATCTTCTGCAGCCTGGAGCTAGACAAAGAAGAAAAACTGTAACTTTGCTGGATTTAAACACATGCCGTTACTGGTTTGTGCAGCTGTGAGCAGATTCTGTTCAGAAGCTCTTCAGGAAATGCTGAAGGTGTCATGGTGTTCTTATCATTGCCATAATACTACTTTAGTGAGGACAAGTAAACTTAAACTAGGAATTTATATTTCTACATATTCAGGGTTGGAAATAATGTAAAATCATTCTACAGAAATCTAAAATTGAGTTTGGTCTCAAGGTAAAATATTCAGAGACTTCTAAATGTTTCCTATACTGTAGCTTCTTTAAGGACCAGTGTTCTTTAGCTTAGAGTTTAATGTTTCTATCTTTAATGTTAAAGAAGCTCTATTATAGCTTAATATGATAGGATTTAGCATGCTACTGGTCTAAACAGTGAAACACACTGATTCATTCCAGAATTTCAAACCACACCTTTAGACACTTCTCTTCATGACTGCCCATTTCATCTGATGTCTATTGCTTTGTCTATTTTAGTTGTTCATTGTTAATTATTGTGTTTTATGGCACATTGTCCTTGAGTGCTGATGAAGGCACCTTTATTAATCATGTTAATATTATTGCTGTGATGAGCAGTATTTGATACTGGTTATTATAAATGTATTGATATATTCCCAGTTGTTCACATCTATAAATGCAATAAAAATTGCATTTATAGATGTCTCCCCTCATTTACCTGCTTTTTGGAACCATCAACAAAATTTCATAATGATTTTGGTGGCATACAGTATTAACCACTTGTTTTTACAAAATTGACAGAAATCATTTAAACAGGTTTAAAGCATATGGTGGAGTTTAAGGGTTTATTCACACCTGCAGCCTTTGATCCATGTTAAACTGAGCAGACTTTGTTTAACTTGGTCCAGAGACCAAACCTGTTAATAAAGACCAGCGAACCATGGTTCAGACCAAACAGGCAGACAGACTTTTTCAGGTAGTCTTGGTCCACCTTCCACATGCACTCTGTTGCAGTTTGCTTCAGTATTAGTCAGACCCAAATGCTTCTTTGAACATAGCATCATAGCTGATTGCCATTGCTGTGCACAGATTTTTTGAAGAGCAGGGGCGGAAATAAAAATATGGTAGTATGCCATTGCTACTGTAGAGAGCACTTTAACATTTGGCTCCCACGAGGACACTTTAGCACACATTCAACAACTGGGCCACAAGGGGGAATTAGGGGACGGGGGGGGGGGGGATCCTGCCCATGGCACTGTTTCGCTGTCATGTTGCTAAGCAACACTGCTGCCAGCAAGCGATGGCTCTTCCTCAGCTTGAATTCAAGGATACATTCTTTGAAACCATCACAAATGTAAAAGTCTGGAGATCTATTTTGCAGCAACTTAGACTAATAACAGCATAAATATGCGAAACAGAGGTGCTGTATGAATGAGTCCCATAGTACTTTTCATCCATTTCTACGTTGATGCCAACCGCTGCCTTTTTCACCCCTAAAGAGTACGGTTTGGGTACAAACTAGACTAAATGAAAAATATAAAGTCTAATTTTCTTTCAGAGTTGAAGTAAGGGTTAGTAACTGGGCCCAAATGCAGAGATGGAGGCAGAAAAGAGTTCTTGAAGATTTAATGTGATGATTGCAGCCAAAGTATAAATCCAAAAATAAACAGGCAAGAGGAGGAGCATAATCATGGGAGTCAACCGACAGGAACTAATGAAGACCTTAAATAATGACATAAAGACAAAGCAAACTGCAGAGGAGGGGTGTATATATATCTATAGACTGAGGAGAAAACTAACAGGACAACGGTTGGAGTAAAGATCAAAGTGGGAACAGGTGTGCAGAGAAATATCTAGAAGAAAACCAAGAGAAATGAAGGAGACAGTAGAGGGCAATGGAGAGAAACTGGGAAATACAATAGTGCTTAACGATAACTAGAAAAGAACTTAAATGAAGTTAAAGGGGAATAAAACTAATGACTATAAGATAAAGGATGACCAAAGAAAAAGCTAGAGGATAGGAGAAGGGATGTAGGAAACCTAAGATAATTATGATATAATGTGAAACAAATGCTAAATATAACAATGAATGGCAAAATAAAACTAGACCAAAGACTGAATAATGTTGAATAGCATTTAACTGTTAATATGTTAGTATGTCTGATTCTGATGATTCTGATTAACCACCAAACAGAACTAGTAAAACTAAGTATTAAAAAACCAAACAATTCTTAACAGTAAACTGAATAACATAAATTTAAGCCTAGCTGAAAACCTAAAGGTAAAACCAGAACAGAAGCAAAAACCCAGAGAAGCAGGACAGTTTTATACGCTGTAAAGCAAAAACAGGCTCCACTACCACAGATAAAGAAATAGCTCCTGTTCCACCAACATGTTCCTGTTCCCCAACTAGCAAAATTAAATAACCAGAAGGCAATTGAACTGATTTAGATAGTTAAGAAACATTAGAACCTTCATTATTAGTTAATGGTAACAACTCTGACTTGCAGCTTAAAGGAATAGTACACCCAAAACATGATTAGCCTTCATTTTCTACTCACCTCCATGCTGAACAACACTCTGGAGTACTTTTTTGATATCTCAAATGCATCTGGAGATCTGGGAGGCTTCTTGCTGTCTGCTGACATTCAAATAATGGAGGTCCATGGCGCCCGAGACAGAAAGGTCCATAAAAGTCCACAAAAACGTGTCAATATTCCTCCATACTGCTCGTCCAATGTAATCCAAGTGTCCTGAGTGGGTAGCATCCAGAATTTACTCGAAACGAAGTCATTTAGAATGTTTTTAGAGCATAAACAGTAGTGTATAGGATTTCCTAATAGCGCCCCCATGCGCGCTCACGATTCTACGGAAGCCGGCAGACCAAACCGGAAGGAAGTGCGCATTCAGCGTCTGGTCTGCCGATAATGCAAGCGTAGAAGAAGAAATGTGCTGTTTACCTGTGCAAAGAAAGAAACAACGAAAGAAAAATGTCTGAGGACTTCAGTGTTGAGGAAGAGCATGAGTTCTTTGCCGAGCTGAATGCGCTGGTTTGGTCTGCCGGCTTCCGTAGAATCGTGAGCGCGCATGGGGGCGCTATTAGGAAATCCTATACACTACTGTTTAGGCTCTAAAACGTTCTAAATGACTTCGTTTCGAGTAAATTCTGGATGCTACCCACTCAGGACACTTGGATTACATTGGACGAGCAGTATGGAGGAATATTGACAAGTTTTTGTGGACTTTTGTGGACCTTTCTGTCTCGGGCGCCATAGACCTCCATTATTTGAATGTCAGCAGACAGCAAGAAGTCTCCCAGATCTCCAGATGCATTTGAGATATCAAAAAAGTACTCCAGAGTGTTGTTCAGCATGGAGGTGAGTAGAAAATGAAGGCTAATCATGTTTTGGGTGTACTATTCCTTTAAGTAAGTGACAACATTTCATAATTTTAACAATTTCTTTTGTCGATAAAAAAAACATGTATTATCTTTTCTATTTGGCAGTGAATGTACGTAAACATGGAAACCATTGCTCACTCCTACATATATAGCTGCAACCATCAATTATTTCAGTAGTTGGTTGATTTATAGTTGTGTTTCATGATTGATAATCAATTATCAATAATGCTCAATCAATATCGATAATAATACATCTTTGCTCCATGTTTTTTCTCCCACACAGTTTACATTTGGTTACTGCTGCATTTTATGGAATGGAAATTTTAATTTACTGTCTGAAAGCTGGACTAAACTAAATTTCACTCTGTATATATAAAATGAAAATAAAACTTTTCTAAGTCTAATTCGTCTAAAAAGGGACAATTAATGAATTCACATTACTTAACTTTTTGAAGCTCAATTTTTTCAATTAACAGATTATTGATTATAGATTTCTACTAGTATGAGATGCTTAATAGCAGGTGTTTTTTTACAGACTGAAAGAGGTGAAGCTATAACTATGCTGTTTGAGTTATACATTGAGCATATTTACAAAGAGAGATTATTTATTTTAATCTCAATTAATCAGATTCATTGTTTTAGTCCTACTAAGAAAAGACTTTATGCATTCAATGAATCGATACAGGAATTTTTATGCACAGCAGACTTTTTTCAGAATTCCCCAACAAACCAAAAAGATGCTCTTGGTTTCCAGCACAAATTGACTTTTCTATGAAATGCTTGAAAGGAAGGATAAAAGGAGATGAAGGTGAGAGAAAAACAGGAAAAGCAGGTAATTGTCTCCCTGGGGTTTTGTGATCTAAGAAAAAAACAGGTTCTTCCCTAAGACCAACCTTTTCAGGTTTTTCATTTTAAACAGGAAAAAAAAAAGAAACAGACAAGGGAGGTGCTGATCCAACCTGGTCTGACCTATTGGTCTTTAGAGGACACTTCAATTCAATTTATTCCTCCAGCATCAATCCACAACATGCCATCTCAAAGCCCTTTAAAGTAAAAATCCATAAGCAGTCAATTGAATTCAATCATACAGAGAGATTCAAGTCAAGTATGTTAAATCTAGTTGTCAAACAAAGCTGGTAAATAAGCTTTATCATTCAAATTCATGAAAACCTTCTATTTCTTGGCTTGCAAAGTTTACTAGTGGAGGAACCTGTATTGAAAGTGAACAGTCAATTGCATTGTGTTGTAAACTTTGCAGCAGCCCTCAAATCGCGTATGGTTGGAGTGACGGGGGGAGAGAAACCTCCCTGTTTAACATGAACTAACCTTCACCAGATCAAGGTGTTGTGTGAATGGCCATCTGCAGAGACTAACTGCAATGTTTTGCTAGTTCATAAGAGCGAGTTCAAAGTTAAGTTCACACAGATGAAAATGAACAATTTCACGTTCATAGTTTATCTTTTCAAAATGAACTTAGTTCATAAACCTATAAATGAACTAGTTCATTTGGTAAATAAAGCCACAATCCTCCACAATAGAACCTCATATTTCACCCTTTAATTGTATGATCATAATAGGAAACACTGCATGCAGTCACGGTATACTGTATGTTCAGTGAAACCTTTATTTAGCCAAATTACACAGAACTTGATAAATATTCAGTTACATTCAGGTTTTGCTGAAAAGATTTCTTCCATTCCTTGTTGAGTAGCAGATATTTCCACAGATAGCTCAGATGCTTTAACTCCATGTGGGGCTTTAAATTTGAAGTGGACGTGGCTGAAGTATGGACTTGTTCTGTTAAGTCCCTGAGGGCCCAGTTCAATCTGAAAAACTCACACCAAGAGAAAAGACAATTAGAAGAAATTTATTGATGCAATTACTTTGTCTTTGGCGCTCAAACCTCGGCAGGAAACAGCGCTTAATTTTGATAGTAGGAATGACGCTTTGATGAAGCTTTGATGAAGCTTTAGCTGCGATGGTGGAGGAGGGGCTGGAGGGGGGTTGAAACGGTGTCATCTGAATAAAGTCACAGCGTATCCACCGCCTGCGCACTAGGGGCAGACAAGTTGAGGATCGGAGGCCTTTAAAGATTAACTTTGGATGCCAATTGGCTTTCGTGTGGTTCAAAGTTGATTGGCTATGTTGCAGGTGGATGTAGGAGAGCAATGTTTTCCTTTTTGTAGGTCTGAAAAGTAGGACATGCCCGGGAAAAAGAGGACATCTGGTCCCCCTACCTTATCAACAATTTGATATTTCAGTGAGTGAGTGCTTGTTGCTATGATGCGTCTTTGCTCAGCAGCTTTGCTCGTTGTAAAACAACCAATCAGAGCACAGCTCATCTAAATATTCATGATCATACCATAAAAGAAGAAAAACCTGTGGTTTCATTCTAGGGCTTTTAACCAGGCTGCATTAGTGCTCAGAGAACAGCTAATAGGCCATTTATAGCCCAACCAATGTTACACACCCTATTAGAGACCTGAAGGACCAGATACCCTATAGAATCATTATATCAGCCTATTAGAGACCTGAAGGACCAGATACCCTATAGAATCATTCTATCACCCTATTAGAGACCTGAAGGACCAGATACCCTATAGAATCATTCTATCACACTATTAGAGACCTGAAGGACCAGATACCCTATAGAATCATTCTATCACCCTATTAGAGACCTGAAGGACCAGATACCCTATAGAATCATTCTATCACCCTATTAGAGACCTGAAGGACCAGATACCCTATAGAATCATTCTATCACCCTATTAGAGACCTGAAGGACCAGATACCCTATAGAATCATTCTATCACCCTATTAGAGACCTGAAGGACCAGATACCCTATAGAATCATTCTATCACCCAATTAGAGACCTGAAGGACCAGATACCCTATAGAATCATTCTATCACCCTATTAGAGACCTGAAGGACCAGATACCCTATAGAATCATTCTATCGCCCTATTAGAGACCTGAAGGACCAGATACCCTATAGAATCATTCTATCGCCCTATTAGAGACCTGAAGGACCAGATACCCTATAGAATCATTCTATCGCCCTATTAGAGGCCTGAAGGACCAGATACCCCATAGAATCATTCTATCGCCCTATTAGAGACCTGAAGGACCAGATACCCTATAGAATCATTCTATCACCCTATTAGAGGCCTGAAGGACCAGATACCCTATAGAATCATTCTATCACCCTATTAGAGACCTGAAGGACCAGATACCCCATAGAATCATTCTATCACCCTATTAGAGACCTGAAGGACCAGATACCCTATAGAATCATTCTATCACCCTATTAGAGACCTGAAGGACCAGATACCCTATAGAATCATTCTATCACCCTATTAGAGACCTGAAGGACCAGATACCCTATCGAATCATTCTATCACCCTATTAGAGACCTGAAGGACCAGATACCCTATAGAATCATTCTATCACCCAATTAGAGACCTGAAGGACCAGATACCCTATAGAATCATTCTATCATCCTATTAGAGACCTGAAGGACCAGATACCCTATAGAATCATTCTATCACCCTATTAGAGGCCTGAAGGACCAGATACCCTATAGAATCATTCTATCACCCTATTAGAGACCTGAAGGACCAGATACCCTATAGAATCATTCTATCACCCAATTAGAGACCTGAAGGACCAGATACCCTATAGAATCATTCTATCATCCTATTAGAGACCTGAAGGACCAGATACCCTATAGAATCATTCTATCACCCTATTAGAGGCCTGAAGGACCAGATACCCTATAGAATCATTCTATCACCCTATTAGAGACCTGAAGGACCAGATACCCTATAGAATCATTCTATCACCCAATTAGAGACCTGAAGGACCAGATACCCTATAGAATCATTCTATCACCCAATTAGAGACCTGAAGGACCAGATAACCTATAGAATCATTCTATCATCCTATTAGAGACCTGAAGGACCAGATACCCTATAGAATCATTCTATCACCCTATTAGAGGCCTGAAGGACCAGATACCCTATAGAATCATTCTATCACCCTATTAGAGACCTGAAGGACCAGATACCCTATAGAATCATTCTATCACCCTATTAGAGACCTGAAGGACCAGATACCCTATAGAATCATTCTATCACCCTATTAGAGACCTGAAGGACCAGATACCCTATAGAATCATTCTATCACCCTATTAGAGACCTGAAGGACCAGATACCCTATAGAATCATTCTATCACCCTATTAGAGACCTGAAGGACCAGATACCCTATAGAATCATTCTATCACCCTATTAGAGACCTGAAGGACCAGATACCCTATAGAATCATTCTGTCACCCAATTAGAGACCTGAAGGACCAGATACCCTATAGAATC
This sequence comes from Cyprinodon tularosa, assembly GCF_016077235.1. Classification (NCBI taxonomy): domain Eukaryota; kingdom Metazoa; phylum Chordata; class Actinopteri; order Cyprinodontiformes; family Cyprinodontidae; genus Cyprinodon; species Cyprinodon tularosa. Next base: position 220,475 of record NW_024039505.1, on the reverse strand, counting down.
ATTCTATCACCCTATTAGAGACCTGAAGGACCAGATACCCTATAGAATCATTCTATCACCCTATTAGAGACCTGAAGGACCAGATACCCTATAGAATCATTCTATCACCCTATTAGAGACCTGAAGGACCAGATACCCTATAGAATCATTCTATCACCCTATTAGAGACCTGAAGGACCAGATACCCTATAGAATCATTCTATCACCCAATTAGAGACCTGAAGGACCAGATACCCTATAGAATCATTCTATCATCCTATTAGAGACCTGAAGGACCAGATACCCCATAGAATCATTCTATCGCCCTATTAGAGACCCGGAGGACCAGATACCCTATAGAATCATTCTATCACCCTATTAGAGGCCTGAAGGACCAGATACCCTATAGAATCATTCTATCACCCTATTAGAGACCTGAAGGACCAGATACCCCATAGAATCATTCTATCACCCTATTAGAGACCTGAAGGACCACATACCCTATAGAATCATTCTATCACCCTATTAGAGACCTGAAGGACCAGATACCCTATAGAATCATTCTATCACCCTATTAGAGACCTGAAGGACCAGATACCCTATAGAATCATTCTATCACCCTATTAGAGACCTGAAGGACCAGATACCCTATAGAATCATTCTATCACCCAATTAGAGACCTGAAGGACCAGATACCCTATAGAATCATTCTATCATCCTATTAGAGACCTGAAGGACCAGATACCCTATAGAATCATTCTATCACCCTATTAGAGGCCTGAAGGACCAGATACCCTATAGAATCATTCTATCACCCTATTAGAGACCTGAAGGACCAGATACCCTATAGAATCATTCTATCACCCAATTAGAGACCTGAAGGACCAGATACCCTATAGAATCATTCTATCATCCTATTAGAGACCTGAAGGACCAGATACCCCATAGAATCATTCTATCACCCTATTAGAGACCTGAAAGACCAGATACCCTATAGAATCATTCTATCACCCTATTAGAGACCTGAAGGACCAGATACCCTATTGAATCATTCTATCACCCTATTAGAGACCTGAAGGACCAGATACCCTATAGAATCATTCTATCACCCTATTAGAGACCTGAAAGACCAGATACCCTATAGAATCATTCTATCACCCCTTTAAAAATTAAAAGTTTTTTAGTTATTACATCCAAATTCTTAAAAGTCACCATAGTTCAATAAGAGGACTTTTTCTTTTTTTCTTTTTTACCATTGCACTGTGATATTACAAGCTAAAAACGTAGAAGTTTGCTTTTTTGCAGTAGATTTAACCTACTGCAAAAAAAGCAAAAAAAAAAAAAAAATTAAAACAGTTCAGTTTGTAATTTTTTCAGCTGATGCAGCCGAACGTTGAGTAAGTAAATTTCTCACCTCAGAGGGTCACTTCCATTTTCCCCTGATCATGCTGCTTGTCACTGATCCTTGGAGAAAAGTTTCTGCTTTTAGCTGGAACAAGGAAAATTGAATTACAAAAAAAAGGTTAACACCTGAAAGCAAAATGGGGCAAATCTTAGCTGAAAAAGTGCTGTCTTCGATGTTAACGTGGCATTTTGCCTCATTGTACAGGGAGTTCTTATTATTTCTGGGCTCTGAGGACCTTTTCAAATCCGGTTCTGAGTGTCAGGCAGGCCTAGTTAAAGGAATGTGTTTTTTTTTTTCTCCTCTTTGGAAGTCTTAGGGGGCAGTCCCCCTGGATTGGCAGACTGGGGTGGTGGTCCCCCTATTCAAAAAGGGGGACCGGAGGGTGTGCTCCAATTACAGGGGAGTCACACTCTTAAGCCTCCCCGGCAAGGTCTATTCGGGGGTGCTGGAGAGGAGGGTCCGTCGGATAGTCGAACCTCGGATTCAGGAAGAGCAGTGTGGTTTCCGTCCTGGTCGTGGAACGCTGGACCAGCTCTACACCCTCAGCAGGGTCCTGGAGGGTGCATGGGAGTTCGCCCAACCAGTCTACATGTGCTTTGTGGACTTGGAGAAGGCGTTCGACCGTGTCCCTCGGGGGGCCCTGTGGGGGGTTCTCCGGGAGTACGGGGTGCCGGGCCCTTTGATACGGGCTGTCAGGTCCCTGTATGACCGGTGTCAGAGTCTGGTCCGCATTGCCGGCAGTAAGTCGGGCTCGTTTCCAGTGAGAGTTGGACTCTGCCAGGGCTGCCCTTTATCACTGATTCTACCTTCATGGACAGAATTTCTAGGCACAGCCAAGGTGTTGAGGGGATCCGTTTTGGTGGCCTTAGGATTGCGTCTCTGCTTTTTGCGGATGATGTGGTCCTGTTGGCTTCATCAAGTCGTGATCTGCAGCTCTCGCTGGATCGGTTCGAAGCCGAGTGTGAAGCGGCCGGGATGGGGATCAGTGCCTCCAAATCCGAGGCCATGGTCTTGAGCCGGAAAAGGGTAGAGTGCCTTCTCCGGGTCAGGGGGGGTGTCCTGCCCCAAGTGGAGGAGTTTAAGTATCTTGGGATCTTGTTCACGAATGAGGGAAGAAGGGAGCGGGAGATCGACAGGCGGATTGGTGCAGCGTCTGCCGTGAAGCGGGCACTGTACCGGTCCGTCGTGGTGAAGAGAGAGCTGAGTCAAAAAGCGAAGCTCTCGATTTAACGGTCGATCTACGTTCCTACCCTCATCTATGGTCATGAACTCTGGGTCATGACCGAAAGAACGAGATCGCGGATACAAGCGGCCGAAATGGGTTTCCTCCGTAGGGTGGCTGGGCTCTCCCTTAGAGATAGGGTGAGAAGCTCGGTCATCCGGGAGGGACTCGGAGTAGAGCCGCTGCTCCTCCACGTCGAGAGGAGCCAGTTGAGGTGGCTTTGGCATCTGTTTAGGATGCCTCCTGGACGCCTCCCTGGTGAGGTGTTCCGGGCACGTCCCACCGGGGGGAGGCCCCGGGGAAGACCCAGGACACGCTGGAGAGACTATGTTTCTCGGCTGGCCTGGGAACGCCTTGGGGTTCCTCCTGAAGAGCTGGAAGAAGTGGCTGGGGAGAGGGAAGTCTGGGCCTCCCTTCTTAAGCTGCTGCCCCCACGACCCGACCCCGGATAAGCGGAGGAAGATGGATGGATGGATGGATGGAAGTCTTAGATATTGTAAGGATTTAGAATTGCTGTTAAAAAAAATTACTAATTCTGTTCAGGATGAATGGAAGCCTCATTCCTAACTGAAACTCATTCTGTCAGGTATGGGAGAGTGGTGGTCTAGTGGTTAGGGCATAGAGCATGGAATCCTGAGATTCTGAGTTTGAGACCCACTCACACAGATTGCCACTCTGGGTTCCTCAGCAAGACCCTTAACCACACACTGCTCCCCTGGGGCCGCACAATAGCAGCCCACTGCTCCCCAAGAGGAGGGGTTAAATGGAGAGGTGAATTTCCGCAATGTGATATCAATAAAGTTTAATTATTGTTACATAAATTATTATGTGCTCAGTGTCGCAGTGGATAGCACTGCTGCCTTGCAGCAAGAAGGTCCTGGGTTCGATTCCCAGCCCGGGGTTTTTCTGCATGGAGTTTGCATGTTCTCCCTGAGCATGCGCGGGTTCTTTCCAGGTACTCCGGCTTCCTCCCACAGTCCAAAAACATGACTGTCAGATTATTCGGCTTCTCTAAATCCTCCTTAGGTGTGACTGTGTGAGTGAGTGGTTGTTCATCCTGTTTGTCTCTGTGTTGCCCTGCGATGGACTGGAGACCTGTCCAGGGTGGACCCCCGCCTCTCAGCTGGAGATAGGCACCAGCACCCCTCGCAACCCCACTAGGGATTAAGCGTGTTAGAAGATGGATGGAAATTATTATATGCACAGCAGTAAACATGCAGCTCAAGTGTGTGCACAGCCTTCCAGAGGAAACAAGGCTTCATTTCACATATTTAACATTCATATATAAAACTGTATTAAAGCAGAAAGTTTCACGTAGCTATGAACTAATAATAAAGCAGTTCAAAGTTGCCTGTCTAGCAGAACTACAACCAGTTTTTATTCCTAGTTTCTAATCCAAGAGAGCACAGCAATGTTTTTAATTTGGAGTATGATCGTAGAGGTCTCCCTTCATCTCCTGGTTTTTTGACAGTCATGCTGTTCTGTTTAAATGTAGACGGGCTAAAGGAATAGCTGCTCAGCAAAGGCTCTGCCCCTCGTTGGGCTGTTAGCAGATAAGGCCTTCCTGGTTGGCCAGTTCCTTCTTATTCATGCAAGAAAAAAGAATGTAGATTCATTGTGCATGCAATTAGTCACATTGTTATTGTCAAATTACATATTTTAACACATTATAAATTGTGCAAAGATATTTTTTCTTAAATAGACCAAAGTATAAATCAGTAAACGTAACATAAACATAAATCAGTTTCCTTTAAATGTGACGAAGAAAATCTTCTTTTTATTTATTAGATTCATGACAACCTAACCAAAGCTGGTTCACATGGCAAGAGTTTCAAATTGTCAGCTAAATGTTTTTAACAACTAATGATTCCTCAGACACTAAGATTGAAATGTATTGGTTGTAAAATGTTTTATCTCCAGTCACACAATGAGCACAGCAAACCCACACCAGCCGTATTTAATGCCCTCTAAATGCATCGAGCATCAAGGGTGTAAGCTACCGATTTACCGCACACTGGTTGCCTGTCTTTTGCTTTTCCAACCAAACCCCAAGAACCAGTCTTTTTCTCAAAGTTACAGATCTGACTTGCTGACTTAATGTCTGACTTACTATAATTTGGGCTGAATTTAAAGCAAAAAAAAGTTAAGATTACTACTACTAGTGTAGAACAGTTTTCGTTAAATCAACCTTTTTTGATGCTGACATTTTGCTCCATCTTAAATCTAAACTTACCAGAACAAGATTCAGTGGAACTAAAAATAAAATAATTAAAGTGAATGCCTTACAGTCTGTAGTAGGAAGAACTAAATGTTCCAACAGAAAGGTAGGTTAATTCAGTGTCCAGCTGCATTTCTTTCATATTAGTGTTGAGTTAATAAGAGCTGGGACTTAATTCCCCTGGACGGTTGTTCTCTGCAAGGTCCTCCAGATCTGCTGACTACTGGATTATGTAATTTTGTGAGGGAGGTGGGTTTATGTTGGGGCATGTGTAAAAAACAAATAAGTTTCATAAGTTTCAACATCTTCGTCCCCGCTTTCCTCCTCTAAATAAAAAATGGATGACGGAGGAGACTCATCCACGCCCTCTGACACTAAACTCTCCTCCTCTTGCATGTTTCCGCTGTCCATAGCGTTCCTTGACAGCGTCGTTTCTAAGTCACCAATTTAGTGCTACTTGGTCCCAATGGAATTTCCCATTGGGAACCTGCTAGCACTAAGTTGCTAACTGGTTAGCAAGATGCTTCCGACAAACCGGCCACAATCAAATAGCTTTCGAACCTTCTGCCACAACAATCCCGCCCCCTTGATAATCGACCAATGACATTCACTTTATTCACTCGTGTAAAGTCGGGCACCACTCGGGAGAATTCAGAAATGGAACAGCTGTTATCCTACGACTTTAACCCTTCAGAAGAGTCAAAAGTGATTTGACTGTAAAACTATTTTCTTATTAGCAATGTGACTATTGCTAATTATTACCTGCAGTCAGTGAGCTACTGATACAACTTTAGTATACTTCACCATTTAAAAATACTTCTGTCTCAGTGTTTTTGCATTAAATGTTTTTTTTCCAGATGAGTCTGTGGCAGAGCAGTGCTCCCATCATTTCTACAGTTTTCTTTCAAAAAAGAAAGGATCAGTTTTTCCTGCTGCTGCTGCTGCTTGTTCAGAATAACAAACTGCTGCAAAGTAAATGGCTTAGTGACTTTCAGATGGAAATCTGATAATATGATCTTCATTTAGAGTTTTTAAATTAAGCAAAACTATCTTTGAATTTATATTTAAATTAAAATGTCTAAAAAAAAATTAACCAGTTTGTGACAAAATCTGATCTATCAGATCAGACACCTATAGGTGGCGCAATAAACACAATTTCAGTCAAGCTGGTGCTTATCATTAGCAGGGGTTTTATCCTAGAGCATGGAAAGTGTTACTTAATTTAGGTTTGTTAAAAAAAATGAATAAAGTGTCATTTGATAGGAAGAGATCGAAAAAAGTTCTGATCTGCTGATTAATATTTTAGTAATACAAGGACTGCTCAGACGTAGGATCCATCTGCAGTAGAGATGTCGCTTGATGTGAAACATCTTCATGAATTCGGTTTAAAACACAGAATTCTTTACTTTTTCCGGAGAACCATGACATGATTTAAAGGATTCAGGAATGTCCATTAAAATAAGATAAGGATGAAATTGTTATTCTGTTTGTTCTCCAGAGAGATTAATATTGTTGGATTTTTGTTTTAAAACCTTTCCAAGGAATGTTATGAATGAGTCAACACCAGAAGGGGGATTGATTATATCAGCATTAAAGAGTCGAGCATGTTATTTGTATTGACATTTTATTTTCTCATATGTATTTAGGAGCCTTATTAGAGTTGTGTTATTCTATATACTTTTTTCTGCCATGAAAAAAGATCCAGATTTTAAATGTTGTAGTTTGCAGCTACTGAATACACAGTTTCACTGCCCTTCATTGTTTTTTTTTTCCTTTTTGTTACCCTCCTCAAAGGTATTTACTCTGTAGGTACAGATGCAATCACACCCAGCAGCTGCCAGTGTTGTATCTCTGAATTGGTGGAATTATCTAGTGCTCTGCTCAGGCTGAGCTAAATCTGCTGCTTGCTGTGTCCTTCTAAAAGCACCTTCTGAGATTTTCACCCTAAATGATCGAAATGATTCTGCAAACTGACACTTTAGCTGCAATTTTCTAAGCAACACTTCATTGCATGTGAGGCGGTTTAGCTGTAAATCTTTCACAGCTGTGTGTATTTTTATCTAACGGTTGGTAGATCAATAGGAAGTGAATGATTATAAATACTTGTTAACTAGATTGATTGAGGAATTTCAGCTGCACCCTTTCATAGCTAATGTTATGACTGAAGTTTTTTGTATTAATTAAGCATTAAATTAAATGGTACAGACAGTCCACAGCCTTCAGCGCAGGTCAAAGCAGTAGTTTAAAAATTAGATAAATACTGAGAAATATCATTTGCATTCTGGGCTCTCTGCATTCAATAAAAAGTATGCAACATCTACATGGAGTTATTTTTACAAGAATGAGCTTAAAGTCAATAAAAAAAGATGCACTGTATATTTATACAGATTGATTTTTATTCCAGTTGTCTCTGTGAAATAAAATAAGCAGCTTAGCTTGTTTAATTGGAAAAGATAGAAACTATATTTCATTTTATTTATTTTAAGCAATATATTCATACCCATTTTAATTCATCTTACTGTCATCATTGTGTTATTATATAGCATAGAAATGGTAAAACGTGAAAAGCACCAGTGAGTAAATGGTAAATGGCATGTACTTATATAGCGCCTTTATTCAAGTTAGGAGACTTGACCAAAGCGCTTTACACTACATTCATTCACCCATTCACACACACATTCACACACTGATGGTGGCAAGCTACATTGTAGCCACAGCTGCCCTGGGGCTCACTGACAGAAGCGAGGCTGCTGTACACTGGCGCCACCGGGCCCTCTGACCACCATCAGCCATCAGTAGACAATGCAGGTGAAGTGTCTTGCCCAAGGACACAACGACAATGGAAGTCGGAGTCGGGGCTTGAACCGTCAACCCTTCGATTACAGGGCAAACTCCTCCATCCAACGCCACTGTCATTGTTCCTCAGAGTGTCTACCACCTCCACTGATTGGCCTTTCTGCTGAAGTCATTGTGAAGCAGAACAGAAGCAAACAGAGAAAAATGGCAGAACAGCTGCTGCAGACACTTTACAGCGTCCCATGGCTCGTCTCTGCGGTTTGTTTGACTGTGCAGCGCTATCAGCCAGCAGCCCGGTTAACACTATTCCACACAGTCAGACGTGTTTCATGTATTAACAACGTTCCTCTAATTGTGTCCTCCCATGGAGCTAATTAATTTACCATTGTGCTGTGATCCTATAACATCTCCAGTCTCTGGAAGTCATTTTCTAAAGCAGGCGGGAGAGAATTTCATAAACGGCTGGTTGTGCATTTTAATGCACAGTGGAGAGTAATAGCTCATGGTGATGAGTGTATGTTCACCACTGAGATGAGACTGTCATTTTCTTGCATGTCAGACAACTAAAAAGAAGATTTCTTCCCCATGTCTTCGGTAAATTCCCAGCTGTCAGCAACAGAAAAAGAGAGTAGAGCATGGTTCGGGCGTCAGCCAAAACAGAAAGCTTATTTGGAATAAAAGTATTTCTGTGTCTGTAGATGTGCAGACATCTAAAATAATAATTTGGTCATCTTTATCTTGACCTGAAATACCACATAGATTTTAGTCTTTAAGTTAATGTTCAATGTTTTGGTGAATCCTAATGTTTTTATTGTCTCTACTCCCACAGGGGTTTAACTTGAAGGTGGTGCAGGTGGGAGCTGACGGTGTGCGACGAGTTGACTGGCATGACTATGAAGCAATAAGGAGAGATGCTGCTCGCATCGGTACGTTGCCACTTTGCTTCATCTGTTCTGGCCCCACAGAAATTCACTCTTCTATTTTTTTTTTCCTTCTTCGTCTCTTAATTCCCTCCAAGTAGATTTTCTCCCACAGAACCAGCACAAATCAATATGGCTCCTAGCGCCCTGAGTTCAGAATTAAACACACTTAATCATCTACAATAAGCATTGATTCTTCCCCCGGCGTTGAGTTGGAAACAAGTGTAAAGGATTTAATTGGCTTTTGTGTAGTTTTGGGAGAAACTTAGAGTGGAAAATGACCTGGGTTTGTGGAAGTCTGGGACTGAAAGTTTTTGCAGTGTTACTTCCAACAAATCAATACACTGGAATTTTTTATAAACTTTACACAGTGATGGACAGTTCTGGTCCTTGAGGGCAATTATTTTTTTTTTTTTTGAAGTGTGTCATCACCTCCAAAGCTAGGTGGATATCTGAAGAGATAATAAAAAAGCAGGGACACATACTTATAAATCTCAAAATATCCAGACATGTCTAGAAATGCGCTGCTTAAGGTGGCTGCATATTGGTGTATGTCTCCTAGCTTATGTCTAATAATTTGTTTTTTGAATTTGAATTCTTCCATTTTTGGATCAGATTTTCTTTTTCGGGTGTTTTTTGCCTCTGTCGATGAATGCTGAGAAACTGGAGGCATTTTCACTGACATTTTGTCCTATTTGGATACTTGTTATAATGCGTAACCAAGGCAACCGTAGGAAGTTGATTTTTTTTTTTTTTTACACCCGGGAGCAGCTCTTTAACATCTCTAAAGCTGAAATAATACTTCAACTTCTGCAATTACCAGCTGAGTGTAAAAGGAGGTGCCGGGGATGCTGAGTAGGAGCAAGGAGAAGAGCGAGGAAGAAGAAATTTAAACCATCTCTTCCATCATCATCATGGGCAATTTTCTTTAGGAAATTAGTTAGAACTTTAAGGCTGAGCAAGAACCCAGCTAAAATACCGGCAATGCAGCATTATGCGTTTTACAGAAACATGGCTGCAGGATCACATGTCAGACTCCAGCGTCTCTGCCAGGATCTCTGACCAGAAGAGCAGACTGAGATTTTAAAAAGACTGACACTTCAAAGGACTTGAGTTGGCAGTGTTAGCATCAACAGACGGTGTCATCCAGGACATGTTATTGTGGAGAATAATAAATGCAGCGCAGATATTGAACTGTTGTCTTGTTTTTTGTTTTTGTTTTTTTTTTCATATTATGCGCCCAGAGAGTTCAGCAGTCTTCCACCTTCTGCTATTGCTGACACTGCATGTTAGGTAATTAGTTCCGTTCTTTCTCAGCTACAGACAAAACAGCCAAATACAATTGTGGCAACAACTGGTGATTTTTGACGTCTCACTCTCTGCTACTCTGCCAATGTTCCAGCAGTTTTGTCAGCTGCTGCAAAAGCAAAACAAAAACAAAACTTTGGACTTGCTTTATGCAAATGTAAAGGACTCCTACATCTCTGAAGGAAGGTCTCCTCTTGGGAAAACAATTCACAATCTTATTTTTCTCTGCTAACAGTGTAAGCCACTTTATAAGAAACACCCTGCATTAAAAAGAACAGCAATAAGATGGTCACATAAAGCTGAATAAGCCCTGCCAGGTTGTTTTGAGGCCTCAGGCTGGATGCTAATGTCAGCCACATGGAGAGGACATCAGTGCAATGACTGAGTGTGAGACTGACTACTAACTCCTGTGTAGATAACAGCATCCCTACCAGAACAGTGAAAGGATTCCCAAATAATAAACCATGGATCACAGGTGATATAAAGAAAATGTTCAACAAGAAAAACCAACCTCTAAGAAGAGAAACAGGAAATTAGTGAGCAGTATGCAGAAGCAACTTAAGATCAAGATAAGTGAAAGCAAGGATGCCTACAGGAAAAGGCTGGAAAACAAGCTCCAGTAGAACAATATCAGAGATGAAGAAGATCCCAGGCTTGAAGCAGAAGGATGATCAGACAGATGGAAGTCTGGACAGAGCCAAAGAACTGAATCCATTCTTCATCAGGTTCAGCTCAGCATCTTCCTCTCCTGCCCACAGTCACATGGACATCCTGCCTTCCTCTGACATTCACTCTCCTGCTTCTATTATCAGCCAGACCAGCAGGTGATGGTGCTGCTCCCTCCACCTTCCACCTGTCTGTCTCTAGAAGTCAGTAAAGAGGCAACTGGAGAGACTGGATGGTGATCAGTCAGCAGGTCCTGATGGTGTCAGAGTCCTGAAGGTCTGAGCAGAGCAGCTCTGTGGGATTCTACAGCACCTCTTCCCCCTTAGTCTGACCCTGGAGACAGCTCCAGGGATGTTGAAGACCTCCTGCCTTGTTCCAGGACCAAAGGAGACTCAACCAGCAGTCCTCAGTGACTATAGACCTTCTGCCTTGATCCAGGACCAAAGAAGACTCAACCAGCAGTCCTCAGTGACTATAGACCTGTTGCCCTGACATCCCACATCATGAAGGTCCTAGAGATACTTCTGTTGATTCACCTCAGCAAACAAACCAGCGGGCTATCAGGACCCCCTGCAGTTTGCTTATCTCCATGGAGATGGAGTTGATGATGTCATCATCCACCTGCTTCAACAAACCCACTGTCATTTAGCCAAGGCAGGCAGCACTGTGAGGATCATGGTCTTTCTCCAGATTCTTAGAGAGAAACTCCAGCAGACTCAGGTGGAGGCATCAACAACCACCTGGATCAAAGACTACCTGACAGACCACAGGTTGTTAGACTGAAGGCTCAGCTGGCTGATCCAGCAGCACAGGAGCACCACAGAGGGCGGTACTCTCTCCTTTCCTTTTTATGCTGCTCACCTCTGACTTCCAGGACCAGACAGAGTCCTGTCATCTGCAGAAATCCTGGGATGAATCTGCAGACATTGGGAGCATCAAAGATGGAGCAGAAGCTGAGGACAGAGAGCTGGTGAAGCTCTTTGTGGCATGGTGTGGAAACAATCATCTGATCCTGAAGGTCAACAAAACAAGGAGATGATTGGAGATTTCAGAAGAAACAGAAACAAGTTGAATCCTGTTAACATCCTGGGAGAAGAAGAGGAGGAGTAGAAATCCCTTGGTGTTCACCTGGACAACAACCTGGACTGGAGACACAACTGTCTCTAAGAAGGGACAGAGCAAAGTGGAAATCTAGAGGAAGCTTAAGTTCTTCAGTGATAGAAGCAAGATGCTACATATCTTTTATAAATCTGCTGTGGAGATTTATTCTATGCTGGATAACAGTATTAGAGCTAATGACTTAAAAAGCTCAACATGATAATTTAGAAGGCCAGTTCTGTTCTAGGAACTCCTCTAGGACATCTGGAGATTATTTTATAAAGAAAAACAGTGAGCAACCTCTTCGGAAGATTTTTAAACACCAACAGATTGTCTTCAGTCAGAGGTTTCAAGAGATCTAGTGCAAGACAGACCATTACAGGAGATCCTTCTGTTATAGCTATCAGCACCTACAACACCTGTTTAAAAAATAAGATATGAGTTACTGCAAACTTTAATTTCCATTTGGGATTAATAAAGTATTTCTGAATTGAATTTGCATTAAATTAACCAAAGCAATCAATTATGTTTTTTATAATTAAATCACTGCCAAGTGCAAATCCTCTGTGGCAGAGACAACAGGTATCAAGGGGTGATGCTGACTAACCTGTTACTGGGTCTCAGAGTCGGTGGTTAGCTCCGTGATGGGTCTGGGGCGGAGGTCAGTTAGAGGACGGAGCTTGTGGGAGCAGGGGCCGTTGATCGGCAGATGGTTTGCAGAGGACTTAGAACGATGAGCTCCAGAGACAGTCTGGGTAAAGCATCCAGAGATAGGGTCCAAGCGACGGTACAAAGGGGGAATCCGAAAGGGAGGTCCAGGTCCGATACAGGGTCCGATAACTGGCAGGTTCAGAGAAGCAAAGGGGTTAGGCAGACTCGGTTACTCAGTCAGAGTGGGGGTCAGGCTCACGGGCAGGCGATCCTAGGCTGAACTGATGCAGGGGTCCAGAGGCAGATCAGGTCGGGTTTCCAGGCAGGCAGACAGAACCAGATAAGGGATCAGGCAGGATTGGTGAAAGAAGACTGAATCAGGTCAGGTTACAGATCGGCGGGCAAAAGGATTTGAAAGCTTGGAAAGTACTCAGTGTCTGAGACGATCTGGAACTGGGGACTGATCCAAACCAGGTATACATGGAGGTGGACACAGCTGGAAGCACTTAGTGTTAATAGCAGGCAGGGGGGAGTTGAGCAGGTGTGCCGAGTTGTGGATTAGGCCAGCACCAATGCTAAGATTGTCACAATTAATGATCTAAACTTAGGCAGAGAAATATAAAACTTCAGATAAGAATAATCCAAAGGGCAGCTCCAAACTCAGGCTGTGGTCAGAAAAGCCCAAATCCAAAAATAAAATTCCAAATAATATCCTCTGATCCTGAAATACTGAGAGAAGTCCAGATAAACTAGCAAAGAGGAGGGAATCCTGACTGCTTAAATACGGGACAAGATGGAAAGGTGTAAAACTCAGAAGAACAATATGAAAGACTGTAGAGAGGGCAACCAGATCAGTCATGACAGTCATTTGTTAGAACTATGAAATAGAGAATGGGTTTGAACTGAACAGTGAAAACATTCTGAAGTAGGATTGTGGAAAATGACCAGGTTAACAGGTTTAAAATTTATTTTAGTTCAACTCAGGTTCATGTATACCTACCTACATCTTGAAGGTTCATATATTAAAACAGCATAAATTAAATAAGTTAATGAAGACAACTAAAGAATACAAATTTAATCTATCTCCGATTTAGTGAAAATATTTCATTCATTAGGTGCTGTTCATTTGTCTTCTGCATATCTGCTCTCATTCTGATTATTAAATTCTAATTAAGCAAAAGGCATATGCAGAATCTAAAATGTGACGATGAGGAGAGAGTAAAATTAAAGATGCCAGGAAACTGCATCAAATGTTGTTTCTCCTTCAGAACCTGCTGCAGAAATTGATGTAAAAGTCACTGTAATGCGATCAGATTATTTATCACTGAAATATTGGTGACTCCAAAGGATTGTGTCTGTGGGGAGTGATGGGTTCAAGGTTTTCAAAGGAAAATCCAATAAAATATTACATTTTTATACTGATATTAGTCAACCAATATGAAGTCATGGCTAAATATTAAAATGCATCTTTAAATGGTTTTAGTAATTTGACAACTATCAAACAAGAAGCCAAAACTAAGCGGAAATAAATCTGACAATCTGAAAATATAACATGCAGAATCATCCTTGAATTTCTTAGAGTCTTATCTTTTTTCTGGTATAGTTTAGTAATTAATACTCTATATATCAAATTGTAAATCTGTTTATTCTGAACGAAACTGTATCCTTTGATCAGTTTAGTTTACATTTAACATTTTGTTCATTCATTAATGATATATTTATAATTAGTTGCTAAGGTTTCTTTTTAATACGGCATCTTTAAACAGCGCAGAGTTATATAAAGGTGCATGATTGGATATATACAATAAATACAGTGTGTCCACATATGACAGCTTTTTTTTTTTTTTTTTTTTAATAGTAGGATCATTATCCAGCAGGTTACTATATATATATATATATATATATATATATATATATATATATATATATATATATATTGCACTGGGTGAGAAATATAAAGAAACAGGTTATTGTTCAGGATATTAAATAGTAATTATTCTCCGCGGTTGTAGTGTGGTGTTGTAGTCTGGTTGCAGCAGGGATGAAGAATGACCTGCGCTGGCGCTCCTTTTTACAAACGGTGTAAAATGTAGAGTTGTGCTGCTATCTCATTAGGGTATTGTGTTATGAACAATATAGATATTCAATATTAATAAAATGAAGTATTATTATTATTTTTTTGTTTATTTGAAATGGCAAAATGCATTATACTGTAGGCCACCAGGCTATCAAAAAACAGTGATGACTGCGTAATGGCGTTTATAGCTACGGCTGATCAGCAACACCCTGTTTCAACAAGGGGGGTTGCTTAATGGACCCTAAAGCAGAGATGAGTTCCTGTAAATTTAATGCAAACTGAGGAAAACATCGAAAACACAAAAATACTGAGAACGAAAAACCAGAAAAACTCATATGGGGAGCCAGAGACCAGGAAGCAACTAAACAACCAACAAGCACTAATTTATAGTGTTTCTACTGACTTTTTAGGCAGGACAGCTTCACAGAACTTTGAAAGACAAATAGTGAAAAGTTAATATGATTGACTTGTTTTTCAACAATTGAACATCAGGCTGAAAAATATGTGAAGCAGCTCTGCTTCAACTTACTTCTGACAAATGAGAAGCACCAAGTACAGTAGAGATAATAAGTATAGAAGCTGCATTCATTTGCTGTGATGATGTAGAAAACCAGTTTGTTTTAACTGGATCATTTTAAAATGCAACCAAACATTTGAAATAGATCATACGTGCTTCTAATTAAGCAAAGATACCAGAAGAACATCGAACCAGAAGCAGTAGAAACCTTAGAGACCACAGCTCCTCTACTGTAGGGCTTTCAGGTTCTCCAGGTTTGGTGAAAAGTTATTATTTTTTTTTTAGAACTGGCAGCTTTTGCGCTTATTTTTAGATTTTATACCATAACAGCTTATTTTCAAGTGTTTGCTTAAAACTAGAATAAGATATTTAGCAGCTGAACAGAGGAAAACCTAAATCACACTTGAAATATATCATAAGGTTTAAAAGTCTTATTCTGACTAATTGGTTTATTTGCCACAGTCAGTCGGCTTAACTGTGAATTTCTCTCTGACTAATGAGGTACTTCATAAACTGATTAAAATGAAGTCAGAGTTTTAAGAAGAAATTAAAGAATTTGCTACAATATGAGACTGCAAGAGCTTCTAACTGCCTAAAATTAAAATGCAGGGGAAAAAATGGGCATAAAAAAAACATTTTTTGATGGAAAGAACAAGCTTACAACGAAAAAAAGAACTTTGAATATGGGCATAGAAAGTCAGTGGATGATATCTGTGTTTGTTTTCTAGGTCAGGGTGAACAGGGGAAGCCCTTTCCTCTGATAGAAAGTGACCGAGTCGACCAGGCCTACAGGGAAAACGGCTTTAACATTTACGTCAGCAACCGTATCTCCCTGAACCGCTCCCTGCCAGACATCCGCCATGAAAAGTAAGTCCCTCACAAGCACAGCAGGTTGAAAGTGCAAAAGTCAGTCTGCATCTTGCTAATTTGATCCTTTAAAGACCAGAAATGTTTACACTGGTTTTATCTTTTGATCTCATTTGGAATAATGTATAGCATTAAAAATCTTTATTTAAAACAAAGTCATGTTGTGCTTTATACTGAAAGCAGGGCATCTGCTGGATGTTTGGTATTGTGTTTATGTGTGGAAGAATAACTGAAATTGTTTCTCTCAGAAAGCTAGAATAATATTGACCCCGGGGGGGAACTTTTGTTCTTTCAGTAACGCCAATAATCCTTTTTTTTTCTGCCATGCCTTCTCTGTGACACCAAAACCTAAATCATCTTTTATATGAAAACAACTATAAAAGCTTCCATTCCACTGCTTTTCAAAATAAACATTTTATTATTTGTTGTGTTTATGGAAGGTGGGCTTCCTTGACCTTACGTCTCCCACAATAATATGACATTGCTGGAAGAGGAATAAAATAAATCAATGCAACACAACTCTCCAACAGATCCAGCTATGCAGGTGAATGGAAATGTGTTTTGGGGAAGTCTGTAGGCGATTAGAAACGTTGTTTTAAACATTATAAAATGGTTATTTATTGGTTTTGCAGCATCAAAAATAAGGATTGTATATTGCATAAATTACTAACAACACGAACCAGACAAAATGAACCTTTCTATGGCAGGTTGAAGCTGGAGATGCAGCAGGTTGGAAATTGTGCAGCTTACAGTCAGAAAAAATGCGCAGACTGCTTAAATTATTGTTTTTATTGCAATCTGATCAAATGACATTGTCAAGGAGGATCCCAAATCTGCCAAAGTTAGAGCTGTCAGAGAAATAGCTCTACACTTCACTCCTGAATAGAGACTAAAGGACCTAAAGTTATATCCTAGATAAAGCATTATATTTCTTCACGTGGCTGTAAAGGATGATGCTAACTAACTTTGCTGCTCCACATAATCCAGAGCTATAAATAAAGCTGTTTGCACATAAAGCAGCATGTGGCAATGTTTAAAACAAAGCTCTATGAGTGGTGGGTTGTGAGGGCCTTTAAAGGTCTGGTTATCGTCCCCCAGCAGTGTGTCGCAGTGAGTGTGTCGCAGATATTGTTGATTTCTGCCCAATATTGAAGCGTGGTCTGCGCTGTTATTCCACGCCACAACGGGCCAATCAGGAACTAGCTGTGGGTCTAGATATGGCCGAGGCGGTGAGGAAGTGGGGGCAAGTTGTGCGACAACGGAGGGACATGAGGGCCGAAAACAGGGTGCAGCTAGAGGGCCCGACCCTAAGTCAGTGTTTTCTGTCCTCTGATTGGTCAGTTAAAGCAAAATGGTTAAGTTAGGCTAGTAACAATCTGCATTTTAGATTCGCTTTTGTGAAAAGTTTTTCTGGCCTCAATGGTTCAATGGACTTCCTGAAGGGTGGGTTTAGTTTATAAATAATCAGCATCTCTGGTGAGTGGGATATAGTATATTTTCATGCTTTATTTTATCTGGTAATTAGATGCATATCGAATCTACTGATGATGTAAACATGGCGGAGCTGTGGTTTTAGAGCAGAGGATTGCGGTTGTCTTAACTGGACTACTTGCTTCTTTGTTCTCTGTATGAGAATTAACTTTGACTGATAGATTGCTGCAATCTGAATGGACTTTAAATCTGCTTTGAGAATTTTCAGCAGAAGTTTTTCACTTCACAATAAAAAAAGGACAAAAAACGTAATGAAAGTTTTCAGTTGACTTATACTGAATTAAATATTCTTCTCTGATTTTGACCTTTTATAAATAAACATGAAAGTGAATCACATTTAGCCTCATAGGACAATATTTACACATCAGAAAATGATGGAAGCATCCTTGGTTCATCTGTTTAGGTCATGGAAATGTGCATCGACTTTTATTCCTGAAGGAACACTTTCATTCTAACAGAGAAATATCAGCACATTCATTCCAAACAAGTAAGATGTGATGATTTATCAGGTGGACAAAATCTAAAATATAATAACAAATAGCTGGCTAACTGTGTGCATCATTGTGCAAGCCTTTGGGGTGGCTGCAGGGCATCGCCAGGTGAAGAATGTGGAGGGTTGGTGTTCAGACATCCTGCTGACCTGCTGGTAGAAGATGATGGATGGATTATCATCTGGATTAAATTGCCCAGCGTCACAGAGGGGCACTAAGAAACACAAGTCTTCCTTTCAAGATTTAACTATCCCTCGGTGCAGTGGGGTTTTCTTTGAGAAGGCAGTGATTAACAGCCACACTGAGCCGTTCCCATGAAAGCCTCATCCAGATGCTGCTTGGATATAAAATTATCTGAAACTTAAATACATACACATCAAATTACGACTCGAATTGGGAAGCCGATTTCCAAAGGAAATCAGATATAAATGCACTTATTTATGTTTGATCAAGTTCTTTTTGAGTTTATGTTTTTAAACCCTTATGGAGGTCCATGAACTCAGCTCACTTTAGAAACATTTATTCTGTCAACGGTATTAAATACCTAGTAAAGTTCTTAAACATTATTAAACTTAAACATATTCATAAGATCACACTAAACAGGAACCTGTTTGGTTGTTAGAAATGTTGTGCCAATTCACCAGAAGATTATGATTGTATTAAATAACTAGAACTGGAAGTTAGTTAATTAATAGGTCATTGAAATCAAGGGTAAAACTAGTTATGTATCATCAGTTGAATGATTATAACTGTAACTTTCTTACTGACCAGGGTTTTAGCCTCTTTCTCCTAAAAGGGTTAGACTCCTGAATCCAGCTGTTAAAAATCCAGTTGTCTTTCACTAATTTAATGATTTAGGCTGTGGCTCTTAGCAACGTTATTAATCATGAACCAAATAAATGTGTCTCTGTTCATTCAGATGCTACTGCAAGAAGAGTGAATCCAACCTGAGTGATAAATCCTTCACTGTGAAAAATGAACACAAAAGACCACGAGTTCAAATACATTGGTACCTTTATTTGCTGCAATCACACAGTATTATATCTAATAACTAACCCGAACAATAAACACTACTGAAAATACGCAGAATTGAAGAAATAAAAGGGGAGGAGGGGTTTAAGAGTCCGTTCAAAGTCTGTGATGTTCGAAGTTTAAGGCTTAATGTGTTTAAATGTGTCCTTCATAACAGCAGCAGATAAAATGTAAATAAACCCTGACAGATGTTACATGCAGTCAAAACAGGAAAGTTTCATTCAGTTTATGGTGAAAATGAATAATGAATAAGGAATGCATTAAACTAGAGATGAGGCTGAAAGACCCGTCGGTCTGTAGTGAGCATTGGCATTCAGTTAAACCTTAAAACCATCAGCAGCTGAATCAGAAAGCTTATTTCAAATAAAAACACCAACTCAGCTATCTGTCTACCTATAGTTCACCCAAGCAGAGCACTTATTACGCATCAGAAGGGGGGGGTTACTGTTTGGTACGTGGAGGGAAGGCCTTCAGCTCCGTCCAGTCCGTTCGTCAAACAGCTACTCAAAGAGATTTGGATCAATCAGATGCAACAATAAGAGGCGATTTGGAAGGGGCCTAATTTTATAACTCACGGTATCTTTATCGTCAGTTGATTGGTCGGTTGGTAAGGTAGGATAGCAGCTACTCTGCAATTAGCTCATTGTTGGCGATCAGACACCAACCTGCACATCTGCTGATGTTCACTGAAAGCACGTTCACTATCATCCGTCTCCCAGTTGAATGAGATGAGGTGTTTTAAATAAACCACCCAGTCAGATTTCCATCTCTGCAGCTTTTATATGTGAATAAACAACATGCTGGCTGATATTCAACACCTGCTTTCATCCACTGACACAGACCCCTAGTATCCACGAGGGAACATTCCTCACCTCCCATGATGAACATGCCTTCAGGCGATAAGCAACCTGCTGGGCTAATTTATAAGGAGGTTGCTGCAACACATGTTGGCCGCCATGACCTCTGCTAGTAATGAAATTAAAACCTTGTCCTGACATATTTGCAGCACCGCTGAGCTTTATTACTCAGAGAGTTTGTTATTCAGTGTCTTCTCACTGTAATTACTGAGTGCATTTCATTTCATTTTCTATGGATTGTTTACATGTTAGTAATGCTGCTAATAAACCCCTAACAGAAAATTGTTGCTGCCTAAAATTCAGTGTCACAAAAATTGTGTTTCAGTTTTATAAACTGAAACAGTTTTTAATATGTTAATTACAGTCAGTTCACCTTTAATAAGTTTCTCCTATATTACTGTGCTGGGTTAATATTAGTTATATATATATATATATATATATATATATATATATATATATATATATATATATATATATATATATATATATATAAAAACAGTTTTCTCCCCCCTGGTAGGGTGGTATGACTCATCCTGAAGCTGGGGTCCTCTACCAGAGGCCTGGGAGTTTGAGGGTTCTGCGGAGTATCTTAGCTGTTCCTAGGACTGCGCTCTTCTGGACAGAGACCTCTGATGTTTTACCTGGAATCTGCTGTAGCCACTCTCCCAGTTTGGGGGTCACAGCCCCCAGTGCTCCCATTACCACTGGCACCACTGCTGCTCTTACTTTCCACATCTTTTCTAGCTCCTCTTTCAGCCCTTGGTATTTCTCAAGCTTCTCGTGTTCTTTCTTCTTGATGTTGCTGTCGCTTGGGATTGCCACATCTATCACTACTGCCTTCTTCTGCTGTTTGTCCATCAACACGATGTCTGGTTGGTTAGCCATCACCTATATATATATATATATATATATATATATATATATATATATATATATATAGATAGATAGATAGATAGATAGATAGATAGATAGATAGATAGATAGATAGATAGATAGATAGATAGATATCGGTCATGTTCATAATTCCACCGCTAACAATCGAAAGTAATTTCTAAACTCGCATGTCAATTAGTTCTCATTTGTTTTTCATATTTTAGTTGAAATAAAGTTTAAATATTTAATAATGGGACATGAGGTAATTCTTTATGTATATTATATGTTTAATCCCTGAACATGTTAACTGGAACTCATTTGCATATATTTTTGTATCTTCACCTCTTTTGTATGTAAACTGCATAATATCACACCCAGCATTGGCTTTAAACATGTTTAAGCAATGTTATTTAAATATTGCTTTTGTCCTCAAATATTAAAAGAAGTCTAGAATTGTGTCTGAAAGGCGATCCATATAGGGAACATCAGTGAATATAGTGCTTTTAACCCTTTTATTATCATATACAGCATCATTTTATGTTTGTTTCACATCTTAAATTATGTTAACATCACATAAAAATGACTGACAAATAACTGAAAACTGACTTTGTGTTGAAAAAATATTGAATGCAGTGATTTGATAATTTTACTGATAAAGTAATCAGGAAAGTCTGGAAATCTGGAAATAAAGTTCCAACCCCAAAGTTTTTCAAATTTGATTTTTGGGAGATTTTGTGTTAAATTCAAATGCTGTTTTGTTGCTTATGAGAAAATGGCACCTCTGGAAAAAGCCAAGCTTTATATATGATTGCACGTTTTCTATATTACATAAAAAATAAGCTGTACAGAGTTAACATATCGCCTGTTAAATAAATACATTTAACAGAAGCCAGCACCAGATGAACCAAAACCTGAAGCTTGGTTTTTATTATTTAGAGCACAAGGAAAAATAAAACTCAGGTCACTCTATTGGTGCTTGTGCTCATGCTGCACTCACTGATATTCCTAAATGCAGATGATAATCATCATTAGACTTTGTAACCAGTTAGACCTACCTGCAATCTTTATGAAAAGAGAAAAAAAAAGGAAGTGAGAGAACAACAGAGAAGAGAAATTAAAACAAAATGATTAAAAAAGGGACCAAGAAAAAAAAAAAGACTTCATATTAGGGGGCAGGCACCCTGGAAATACCACCCACCTGCCTGTAAAGGCAACCGTTTATAACGTCCATCTCTGTACCGGTGTTAATTTCGTCAGCTTTTTTAAATTTAGTCTTAGTCTTAGTCACAATGACAAAAATCTTTTTTTAGTCTTTGTCATGTTTAGTCATTGCCTTCCCAATTTAATTTTAGTCTTAGTCTAAATTACGAAAATCAATTTTAGTCATATTTTGTCATTTTAGTCATTTTAGTCAACGCTGTAAATAATAGAACTTCTCCACACATTGCTTCTCTTTTTCTCTATTGTATTTATATAACACTGTGCAGAATAGAACTCCACACACTGATTCTCTTTTTAACATATATCCCTCTGCACACATTGAACCTTCTGTCGGCTTGTTTCATCATATCCACTAAGTCTTCATCCTCAATGGTCCCTGCAGTGAGTCCAGAATGCCCAATCCACTTTGCCATTGAGCTCTCCAGGACTTTCTGCTCTTTGGCGTCAGGGGTGGGGGTGCAACTCTGCGACAGACTTCCCTTCCTTCCCAAACCCCTGATCTGGCTGTGGTGTCACTGTGTCTGGAATCTAGTTGGGAGGAAGAAATTTAAACGATTAATATCCAGAGTATCAGTAGAACATCTTTCTTGTATGACAGAGACAGACAGAAAGAGGCACAGGAAGGCACACACACACACACACACACCCCTGTTCCCAGGGGTGTGTGTGTGCCTATGGCAGCGTGTCGGCACCTTAGATGTCGATTGAGATTCGCTGTGTTCATTCCTGCCATTTTCATGCCGCAGACTCTTTGGTGGCGTCCTTCCTCCGGTGTTTTACTTCGTGTTGTAAACAAAATGGCTCCATACATCCAGGCGTTGTTTAACAAACCGCACACCGGTATCTGCAATGACTGTGAAGTTGAGCTATGAGTATAAGCCCTCTGCTACTGACTGAGCGGCGCGAGACACTGTGGGACAGGCGCCGTTTAGGGACAAACAAGCAACAACGCGTAATCTTCTATGAAGCTTAAGAAACACTCATATTAAAAAGTACAAATTCATTATAAACAATTAAATTTTTTAATGTCCCTTCGTCCATGGATCGTAAATTATGTCTGTCTTAGTCTCGTTGACGAAAATCATTTTTTATTTTCGTCATATTGTTATTTTCTGGAAAAATCGTCATGGGAAAAAGGGGTGTTGACAAAATATTTTCGTCATCGTCCTTGTTGACGAAATTAACAATGCTCTGAACTTTCCCTTACCACAGTGATTCCCAACCAAAGGTATGTGTACCCCTAGTGGTCCGCAAGTGCATTGCAAGGGTTGCAGCCTTTAGTGAAAGACTTTTACACCCTGTCTATAAAAAGGAGTGCTACCAAAGGTCATTCATCCCTGCTGCAAGCAGACTCTACAATGCCACACTACAAATGCAATAACTACTGCAATGTATGAAAATTACTATGTAATACCCTGTGCAATAAACTGTTTCTTTATATCTGACACCCTGCGCAATAACTATGTAGATAAATATCCATCTATATAAATACCCATGTAAACATCCTGTGCAATAAACCCTGTATAATGATCCTGCTATACAACAAAGCAAAAGCTGTCATATGTGGACGCACTGTTTATACTATATATATCCCATGCACCTTTTTCTCCTTTGACTATTTCTGCTGACGGAACAAGTTCACTTCTCCACTGTGAGATCAATAAAGTAAAAAAATCAATCGTTCAATGTTTGAGTTCAGCTTTGACCCACATCCAACAGACTGGATGTAGAGAACAGACTGGATGTAGAGAACAGACTGGATGTAGAGAACAGACTGGATGTAGGGAACAGACTGGATGTAGAGAACAGACTAGATGTAGAGAACAATCTGGATGTAGGGAACAGTCTGGATATAGAGAACAGTTTGGATGTAGGGAACAGACTAGATGTAGAGAACAGACTGGATGTAGAGAACAGACTGGATGTAGAGAACAGTCTGGATGTAGAGAACAGACTGGATGTAGGGAACAGACTGGATGTAGAGAACAGACTAGATATAGAGAACAATCTGGATGTAGGGAACAGTCTGGATATAGAGAACAGTTTGGATGTAGGGAACAGACTAGATGTAGAGAACAGACTTGATGTAGAGAACAGTCTAGATATAGAGAACAGACTAGATGTAGAGAACAGTCTGGATGTAGGGAACAGACTGGATATAGAGAACAGTCTGGATGTAGAGAACAGCCTGGATGTAGAGAACAGTCTGGATGTAGAGAACAGTCTGGATGTAGAGAACAGACTGGATGTAGAGAACAGCCTGGATGTAGAGAACAGTCTGGATGTAGAGAACAGACTAGATGTAGAGAACAGCCTGGATGTAGAGAACAGTCTGGATGTAGAGAACAGACTGGATGTAGAGAACAGCCTGGATGTAGAGAACAGTCTGGATGTAGAGAACAGACTAGATGTAGAGAACAGCCTGGATGTAGAGAACAGTCTGGATGTAGAGAACAGACTGGATGTAGAGAACAGCCTGGATGTAGAGAACAGCCTGGATGTAGAGAACAGTCTGGATGTAGAGAACAGTCTGGATGTAGAGAACAGTCTGGATGTAGACAGACTGGATGTAGAGAACAGACTGGATGTAGGGAACAGACTGGATGCAGGGAACAGACTGGATGTAGAGAACAGTCTGGATGTAGGGAACAGACTGGATATAGAGAACAGTCTGGATGTAGAGAACAGCCTGGATGTAGAGAACAGTCTGGATGTAGAGAACAGTCTGGATGTAGAGAACAGACTGGATGTAGAGAACAGCCTGGATGTAGAGAACAGTCTGGATGTAGAGAACAGACTAGATGTAGAGAACAGCCTGGATGTAGAGAACAGTCTGGATGTAGAGAACAGACTGGATGTAGAGAACAGCCTGGATGTAGAGAACAGTCTGGATGTAGAGAACAGACTAGATGTAGAGAACAGCCTGGATGTAGAGAACAGTCTGGATGTAGAGAACAGACTGGATGTAGAGAACAGCCTGGATGTAGAGAACAGCCTGGATGTAGAGAACAGTCTGGATGTAGAGAACAGTCTGGATGTAGAGAACAGTCTGGATGTAGACAGACTGGATGTAGAGAACAGACTGGATGTAGGGAACAGACTGGATGCAGGGAACAGACTGGATGTAGAGAACAGTCTGGATGTAGAGAACAGACTGGATGAAGGGAACAGACTGGATATAGAAAACAGACTGGATGTAGGGAACAGACTGGATGTAGAGAACAGACTAGATGTAGAGAACAGACTAGATGTAGAGAACAGTCTGAATGTAGAGAACAGTCTTGATGTAGAGAACAGACTGGATGTAGAGAACAGACTGGATGTAGAGAACAGACTGGATGTAGAGAACAGTCTGGATGTAGAGAACAGACTGGATGTAGGGAACAGACTGGATGTAGAGAACAGACTGGATGTAGAGAACAGACTAGATGTAGAGAACAATCTGGATGTAGGGAACAGTCTGGATATAGAGAACAGTTTGGATGTAGGGAACAGACTAGATGTAGAGAACAGACTTGATGTAGAGAACAGTCTAGATATAGAGAACAGACTAGATGTAGAGAACAGTCTGGATGTAGGGAACAGACTGGATGTAGAGAACAGTCTGGATGTAGAGAACAGACTGGATGTAGAGAACAGCCTGGATGTAGAGAACAGTCTGGATGTAGAGAACAGTCTGGATGTAGAGAACAGCCTGGATGTAGAGAACAGTCTGGATGTAGAGAACAGTCTGGATGTAGAGAACAGTCTGGATGTAGAGAACAGACTGGATGTAGAGAACAGCCTGGATGTAGAGAACAGTCTGGATGTAGAGAACAGACTAGATGTAGAGAACAGCCTGGATGTAGAGAACAGTCTGGATGTAGAGAACAGACTGGATGTAGAGAACAGCCTGGATGTAGAGAACAGTCTGGATGTAGAGAACAGACTAGATGTAGAGAACAGCCTGGATGTAGAGAACAGTCTGGATGTAGAGAACAGACTGGATGTAGAGAACAGCCTGGATGTAGAGAACAGCCTGGATGTAGAGAACAGTCTGGATGTAGAGAACAGTCTGGATGTAGACAGACTGGATGTAGAGAACAGACTGGATGTAGGGAACAGACTGGATGCAGGGAACAGACTGGATGTAGAGAACAGTCTGGATGTAGAGAACAGACTGGATGTAGGGAACAGACTGGATGTAGAGAACAGACTAGATGTAGAGAACAGACTAGATGTAGAGAACAGTCTGAATGTTGAGAACAGTCTTGATGTAGAGAACAGACTGGATGTAGAGAACAGACTGGATGTAGAGAACAGACTTGATGTAGAGAACAGTCTTGATGTAGAGAACAGACTGGATGTAGAGAACAGACTGGATGTAGAGAACAGTCTGAATGTAGAGAACAGTCTTGATGTAGAGAACAGACTGGATGTAGAGAACAGACTGGATGTAGAGAACAGACTGGATGTAGAGAACAGTCTGAATGTAGAGAACAGTCTTGATGTAGAGAACAGACTGGATGTAGAGAACAGACTGGATGTAGAGAACAGACTGGATGTAGAGAACAGTCTGGATGTAGAGAACAGACTGGATGTAGGGAACAGACTGGATGTAGAGAACAGTCTGGATGTAGAGAACAGACTGGATGTAGGGAACAGACTAGATGTAGAGAACAATCTGGATGTAGGGAACAGTCTGGATATAGAGAACAGTTTGGATGTAGGGAACAGACTAGATGTAGAGAACAGACTTGATGTAGAGAACAGTCTAGATATAGAGAACAGACTAGATGTAGAGAACAGTCTGGATGTAGGGAACAGACTGGATATAGAGAACAGTCTGGATGTAGAGAACAGCCTGGATGTAGAGAACAGTCTGGATGTAGAGAACAGACTAGATGTAGAGAACAGCCTGGATATAGAGAACAGTCTGGATGTAGAGAACAGACTGGATGTAGAGAACAGCCTGGATGTAGAGAACAGCCTGGATGTAGAGAACAGTCTGGATGTAGAGAACAGACTGGATGTAGGGAACAGACTGGATGCAGGGAACAGACTGGATGTAGAGAACAGTCTGGATGTAGAGAACAGACTGGATGAAGGGAACAGACTGGATATAGAAAACAGACTGGATGTAGGGAACAGACTGGATGTAGAGAACAGACTAGATGTAGAGAACAGACTAGATGTAGAGAACAGTCTAAATGTAGAGAACAGTCTTGATGTAGAGAACAGACTGGATGTAGAGAACAGACTGGATGTAGAGAACAGTCTAAATGTAGAGAACAGTCTTGATGTAGAGAACAGACTGGATGTAGAGAACAGACTGGATGTAGAGAACAGACTGGATGTAGAGAACAGTCTTGATGTAGAGAACAGTCTGAATGTAGAGAACAGTCTTGATGTAGAGAACAGTCTGAATGTAGAGAACAGTCTTGATGTAGAGAACAGACTGGATGTAGAGAACAGTCTGGATGTAGAGAACAGACTGGATGTAGAGAACAGCCTGGATGTAGAGAACAGTCTGGATGTAGACTGTTATGTAGTCTGATATCATCAGTTTTTCACACTGAGCTATCAGAGCTCGTCAAAGCAGCTCAAGTAAAACCAATAAAGTCATTCTGATTATAATTTTGATTCTGTGTTTTGTTCCAGTTTAAATGTGATTATAAGGCAGTCACTCAGAGGAGCTGCAGTTTTATAAATAAAGGGTTATAATAGGATTTTATTTTGGATTTATTTCGATTCTTTAGCAACTTCGAGGCAAAAAATGAATGTGGTTTTTTGTTGTTTTTTAGCTGGAAAACATAAAATGCTTAAGAATTAAATGCTCACATTAAAACATTCAGTAAAATAGTTTTTATTTTATACAATGCTTATCACCCTGCGTAAAAATAAAATAAAAAAACATAAAGAAAAGAAAAATGTTATGTGGAATACTCTGTGGAAAACACTATTGTCTCTTATTTCTAAAAACTGGTTGAAAATTATTGTTATACAAAGATTGCTCCTGGAATCAAGCCCAGTTTGCAGAGCTGCTGTGAACAAGGCGAGTAAATGGGTTCAAACTCTGACCCAGGATCTGACAAAGAGCCTGCTAAGCGTCCATCGCTTCACGGCTGTTGCATATGGGAAGGAACTGTTGTGCCCCTTTGCAGAAACCAAAATACTGTAATAATGATGTTTTTTTGTTTGTGTTTGCAGCTGCAAACTGAAGCTGTACTCAGAGAAGCTTCCAAACACCAGCATCATCATCCCGTTTCATAATGAGGGCTGGTCGTCGCTGCTGAGGACGGTTCACAGCGTGATCAACCGCTCTCCTCCAGAGCTCATCGCAGAAATCATCCTGGTCGACGACTTCAGTGATAAAGGTACAATCATCTGCAGTTGTTGAACACAAATACTAAAACCATAACAATATTTTATAAGTTGGAGCAGATTTTTACGTGGTTTAATTAGCTGAACACAAACTAATGAATAATCAATATTTACAGTTTCAATCTGAAACTGTTGTTACTAATTATTGGTGTGTTCACTACAATTAATAAACTAACATCAGAGTCTATAGTGACTGAAGATTTTGGCTGAATGCCATATATGTTCTTCTATATAGAAATAATATATTTCTGGTATAAAATTTATTTTTAACTCTTTAGTGACTTTTAAACATTTTGTTCCATCTTGCTTTGTTCTTGGCCAAAGATTTTTATGTATATTTTTTGCTCCTTTACCATCTCTGGTTTTTCTAGATCATTAAATAATATTGTACTGGTTATATCAACTTTTAATACTTTTTAGGAAAAGCATTGCAAAAGTTTAAAGTCATGGTTGATTCATTTGCCTCAGTAGTTGCGAGTAATTGGAGAGCAATAGCTCCGATGCGGGTGCCCCTACCTCCAGTGCATTGCCGAGATTTCACCACGAGTGTGCAACACTGTTCTATTTGTGCACTGCTTTCTGGCCGCCGCCCTGGCTCATGGACGGCTGCACTGCTGAAGGTGCCTCTGTACTGATTTTTTCTTGACGCAAAGCAAAATGTGTTTTGACCGGTGGAGCGGAGACATACCTCCCCTGTGTGCCTCCTCCTGATTGGCCTGCGCTGACATGATTACAGCGCTACTTCCTGAGGAATATTTTTTGGGGAAGAATTGCTGGGAATTCCTATTAACCAATCTGCCAAATGTTGCCTCCTCCACTGTCCCACTTGCAGCCACCATCTTCACTTATAAGATAAAGCAGCCAGCAAAAGTCTTCCTGACACTACTTCCTGTCTGTCAAGTGGGGGAGGAGGTTTGACAGGACCCAAATGCAGACACAAAAGCTGAAGTGTTTCTGGAAGATTTAATCAACCAAAAGTTCAACAGAAGTTAAAATCCAAAACATAAATCCACAAAATCCACAAAAACTGAGAAACAGGAGTACTCACAAGAAGGAACAAACCAGCAAAGAGTGACTGAACATGGGGAGAATATATGGGAGAGAGATACTAAGACCAGGTGGCTAATTAGCAGATTGGGAGCAGGTGTGAACAGAGGAGGCTATAAGGGAGCTAGGGAAAAGAAGACTGATACAAGATGGCAAACAAGAAATATCTAAGAACTTAAATACAATCAAAATAGCTAGAACACAAGAATGGAAATAAGACCAATGAAAACAAAGAGATAAAACTTGAACAGAACCAAAACCATGACATTGTGTGATTATCTCTGCCCAGGCAAATCAGGAGGAGGCTCACAGAGGAGGGACAGTATATCTTCGCCCTCATCTGTCAAAACATATTTTGCTTCCGCGATTCAGGAGGGCTGCACAGAAACTCGTGCACGAGTACAACGGTGTCACTAGCGCGTGGTGAGATCCCAAAGTAAAAATTCCACCATAATGTTCAGATGACTGAAAAGGCTGAAGCTTGTCAGACCATGAGGACCGTCTGATGTAGACCTGTTTGATGCTGCCCTTCCCTATGTGTCTTGAAGCCTGTGTATAAAGTCACAAATGAACGATTACCTTTCTTACTCCATGTTTTAGCTAATGTGCGTTCAGAATGCTGTGTCTGAAAGGCAGGCTCTGATGACCATTCCCCCAGGTTTGGATACTGACATTAAACCACCTCCTGGCTAGCTGAGCCAGCCGTCTAACAGAATCCCATAGCAGGCCCCATCTTTCTGCTCACCGACATCCAAACAGACATGGCATCTCCAAATGTTCCTGTACAAACGGCAAATACACGCTCTCATTATTCATTTATTTATAATATTGGTCCTTTGAAGTGATTGTTGCAATATGGTTCCTCTTAAAGTTAAATCCTGTGTCAGATAATTGAATCAGAGGCTTTTCTCAGTTATTATTCCTTACACCTCTAAAAGTGTTTTACATCTTGTTAATTGCTGCTTACCGTCGCCGTCCTTTCCTACAGGATATGTTTACGGCCCGTCCTGTCGCCTGTAATGAGATGTTCTGCTGCCTCAGGCTCATTAAGAGGTTAACACACATCAAGAGCTTGAGACTAAACCATCCCCACTCACAAGTGGAGCAGGAACTAAATTAATGGTGAACAGTGTGTGTGCAAATTAGTGGGATGAATAAGGATAAAATTATACTTTTGAAAATAAAAAATAGTTTTACTTTTTAGTTTAGTTTGGTTCAAAATGTCTTTTTATGAACAAGTTTTTCAAATGTATTAGACTTTACTGTAGATATCTGAATTCTTTCTCCTGGACGGCGCTGGCTTCAGCAGATACTAGTCACCTTTTAACTGTCTCCTAATCAAGGTATAGTGGAGTTCTAAATTTTTTTAAATAGCTTAATGGGGCAGCCAAGGGGGGCGACATTCTTTTCATTAATTATTAAGGATGGCTGAGCCTTTAAAAAAGAAAGAAAAGAAGGTAAAAGTGGTTTAAAAAGATCTATCATACCATTGTGAAAAGATTGGGAAAATGATGCCCCTCACAGTTGCAGGCATCCCTGCTTGCTGTAAGCAAAGGCAGACACACTGCACAGCAAGGCTTTGTTTGCACAGACTGTTTTTTTATGTTTGGCTCTATTTCATATAAACGCTAATCTTTGTAGGACAAAATTCATTTTAAATCACTAAGCTGAACAGGTTAAAGTGATTTCAGAATGGAGGAAAAGTGAGAAGAAGCTGAGATTGATTTAGTTTGCAGAAATTAGTTTGTACCGTAGGGTCCTCCAGCTCCTCCATGGTAACCTGACCCTAAACGTGTGTCCAGTTATGCTCTGCAGAGCTCTGACATGCAGTGGACCCCTCCTGTTTTAGTAACCTGACCCTAAACGTGTGTCCAGTTATGCTCTGCAGAGCTCTGACATGCAGTGGACCCCTCCTGTTTTAGTAACCTGACCCTAAACGTGTGTCCAGCTGTGCTCTGCAGAGCTCTGAAATGCAGTGGACCCCTCCTGTTTTAGTAACCTGACCCTAAACGTGTGTCCAGCTGGGCTCTGCAGAGCTCTGAAATGCAGTGGACCCCTCCTGTTTTAGTAACCTGACCCTAAACGTGTGTCCAGCTGGGCTCTGCAGAGCTCTGAAATGCAGTGGACCCCTCCTGTTTTAGTAACCTGACCCTAAACGTGTGTCCAGTTATGCTCTGCAGAGCTCTGAAATGCAGTGGACCCCTCCTGTTTTAGTAACCTGACCCTAAACGTGTGTCCAGCTGTGCTCTGCAGAGCTCTGAAATGCAGTGGACCCCTCCTGTTTTAGTAACCTGACCCTAAACGTGTGTCCAGTTATGCTCTGCAGAGCTCTGAAATGCAGTGGACCCCTCCTGTTTTAGTAACCTGACCCTAAACGTGTGTCCAGCTGTGCTCTGCAGAGCTCTGAAATGCAGTGGACCCCTCCTGTTTTAGTAACCTGACCCTAAACGTGTGTCCAGTTATGCTCTGCAGAGCTCTGAAATGCAGTGGACCCCTCCTGTTTTAGTAACCTGACCCTAAACGTGTGTCCAGCTGGGCTCTGCAGAGCTCTGAAATGCAGTGGACCCCTCCTGTTTTAGTAACCTGACCCTAAACGTGTGTCCAGCTGTGCTCTGCAGAGCTCTGAAATGCGGTGGACCCCTCCTGTTTTAGTAACCTGACCCTAAACGTGTGTCCAGTTATGCTCTGCAGAGCTCTGAAATGCAGTGGACCCCTCCTGTTTTAGTAACCTGACCCTAAACGTGTGTCCAGCTGGGCTCTGCAGAGCTCTGAAATGCAGTGGACCCCTCCTGTTTTAGTAACCTGACCCTAAACGTGTGTCCAGCTGTGCTCTGCAGAGCTCTGAAATGCGGTGGACCCCTCCTGTTTTAGTAACCTGACCCTAAACGTGTGTCCAGCTGGGCTCTGCAGAGCTCTGAAATGCAGTGGACCCCTCCTGTTTTAGTAACCTGACCCTAAACGTGTGTCCAGTTATGCTCTGCAGAGCTCTGAAATGCAGTGGACCCCTCCTGTTTTAGTAACCTGACCCTAAACGTGTGTCCAGTTATGCTCTGCAGAGCTCTGAAATGCAGTGGACCCCTCCTGTTTTAGTAACCTGACCCTAAACGTGTGTCCAGTTATGCTCTGCAGAGCTCTGAAATGCAGTGGACCCCTCCTGTTTTAGTAACCTGACCCTAAACGTGTGTCCAGCTGTGCTCTGCAGAGCTCTGAAATGCAGTGGACCCCTCCTGTTTTAGTAACCTGACCCTAAACTTGTGTCCAGCTGTGCTCTGCAGAGCTCTGACATGCAGTGGACCCCTCCTGTTTTAGTAACCTGACCCTAAACGTGTGTCCAGCTGTGCTCTGCAGAGCTCTGAAATGCAGTGGACCCCTCCTGTTTTAGTAACCTGACCCTAAACGTGTGTCCAGTTATGCTCTGCAGAGCTCTGACATGCAGTGGACCCCTCCTGTTTTAGTAACCTGACCCTAAACTTGTGTCCAGCTGTGCTCTGCAGAGCTCTGACATGCAGTGGACCCCTCCTGTTTTAGTAACCTGACCCTAAACGTGTGTCCAGCTGGGCTCTGCAGAGCTCTGAAATGCAGTGGACCCCTCCTGTTTTAGTAACCTGACCCTAAACGTGTGTCCAGTTATGCTCTGCAGAGCTCTGAAATGCAGTGGACCCCTCCTGTTTTAGTAACCTGACCCTAAACGTGTGTCCAGCTGTGCTCTGCAGAGCTCTGAAATGCAGTGGACCCCTCCTGTTTTAGTAACCTGACCCTAAACGTGTGTCCAGTTATGCTCTGCAGAGCTCTGAAATGCAGTGGACCCCTCCTGTTTTAGTAACCTGACCCTAAACGTGTGTCCAGCTGTGCTCTGCAGAGCTCTGAAATGCAGTGGACCCCTCCTGTTTTAGTAAC
Source organism: Cyprinodon tularosa (assembly GCF_016077235.1). Classification (NCBI taxonomy): domain Eukaryota; kingdom Metazoa; phylum Chordata; class Actinopteri; order Cyprinodontiformes; family Cyprinodontidae; genus Cyprinodon; species Cyprinodon tularosa. Next base: position 187,479 of record NW_024039505.1, on the reverse strand, counting down.
CTGACCCTAAACGTGTGTCCAGTTATGCTCTGCAGAGCTCTGAAATGCAGTGGACCCCTCCTGTTTTAGTAACCTGACCCTAAACGTGTGTCCAGCTGGGCTCTGCAGAGCTCTGAAATGCAGTGGACCCCTCCTGTTTTAGTAACCTGACCCTAAACGTGTGTCCAGCTGTGCTCTGCAGAGCTCTGAAATGCGGTGGACCCCTCCTGTTTTAGTAACCTGACCCTAAACGTGTGTCCAGTTATGCTCTGCAGAGCTCTGAAATGCAGTGGACCCCTCCTGTTTTAGTAACCTGACCCTAAACGTGTGTCCAGCTGGGCTCTGCAGAGCTCTGAAATGCAGTGGACCCCTCCTGTTTTAGTAACCTGACCCTAAACGTGTGTCCAGCTGTGCTCTGCAGAGCTCTGAAATGCGGTGGACCCCTCCTGTTTTAGTAACCTGACCCTAAACGTGTGTCCAGCTGGGCTCTGCAGAGCTCTGAAATGCAGTGGACCCCTCCTGTTTTAGTAACCTGACCCTAAACGTGTGTCCAGTTATGCTCTGCAGAGCTCTGAAATGCAGTGGACCCCTCCTGTTTTAGTAACCTGACCCTAAACGTGTGTCCAGTTATGCTCTGCAGAGCTCTGAAATGCAGTGGACCCCTCCTGTTTTAGTAACCTGACCCTAAACGTGTGTCCAGTTATGCTCTGCAGAGCTCTGAAATGCAGTGGACCCCTCCTGTTTTAGTAACCTGACCCTAAACGTGTGTCCAGCTGTGCTCTGCAGAGCTCTGAAATGCAGTGGACCCCTCCTGTTTTAGTAACCTGACCCTAAACTTGTGTCCAGCTGTGCTCTGCAGAGCTCTGACATGCAGTGGACCCCTCCTGTTTTAGTAACCTGACCCTAAACGTGTGTCCAGTTATGCTCTGCAGAGCTCTGAAATGCAGTGGACCCCTCCTGTTTTAGTAACCTGACCCTAAACGTGTGTCCAGCTGTGCTCTGCAGAGCTCTGAAATGCAGTGGACCCCTCCTGTTTTAGTAACCTGACCCTAAACTTGTGTCCAGCTGTGCTCTGCAGAGCTCTGACATGCAGTGGACCCCTCCTGTTTTAGTAACCTGACCCTAAACGTGTGTCCAGTTATGCTCTGCAGAGCTCTGAAATGCAGTGGACCCCTCCTGTTTTAGTAACCTGACCCTAAACGTGTGTCCAGCTGGGCTCTGCAGAGCTCTGAAATGCAGTGGACCCCTCCTGTTTTAGTAACCTGACCCTAAACGTGTGTCCAGTTATGCTCTGCAGAGCTCTGAAATGCAGTGGACCCCTCCTGTTTTAGTAACCTGACCCTAAACGTGTGTCCAGTTATGCTCTGCAGAGCTCTGAAATGCAGTGGACCCCTCCTGTTTTATGTTGCCTCTTTTCCACTCTGCTGCTGTCCTGTTGCTGTTTCAGTCCTTCGCCTCCACTATACATGACAGTAGGAGCAGAAAACTAGAGGATGAGGTAACAAGTAACAAGGCGATCATGCCCTTTGAGTAGCTCCGTCTTTTTCTGAAGAACAACTTGCATCAGGCTTGTATCTTTGATTGACCTCACTGGGGCTTGAAGCTGGCCAACCCTCCACTCATAACTGCCCTGTTGTTATGAAAGAAACAATCTCTCTATATGGACACTAAATAAAAGGATCCAATCATGACCTATGTATACATGTACCAAGCTTTCCATCAGCTGAAATCATTTGAGCATGCCCAGAACTGATTAGTTTTTATGAAACGCTTTAGCAATAGAAGAAGCTGCCTGTTCTGCAGTCAAGAACAAATCTGTACCTGTCTGCTCATCTTCAACTTTAGCCCCGCCCTTTTCTGTTTCTCCCGTTCTTCAGTCATGTTTGTTAATGTGGTGTTTTTCCAGATGTGGACCTTTGTCTCAACATACTGTTTTTTAGGCGGTCATTTTAGTTAAAGTTGTAGGGAAAATATATATAAATATCAAATCATTATGGCTTAAACATGTATATAAATGTATTCTACCCAAATTGTAGAAATTTTTGATTTAAGAAAAAAATCCTGTCTTAAAATCTGTGTTTTTTCTGTTATCTTCTGCAGGCCAGTTAGTTCTACGTCAACCTGAACACCTAAATTCGGCCAATCATATATCAACGCTCATCTGTCAATCAAATGTTTTCAGTCATAGCATCTTGATTCATATGTCGCAGCTAATATACGCAACGGTTGAAACCAGAATCCTTTCCTTTCCCATTGAGTTGCGTCCCAGTGTTCACGGGGATGGACGTCTGTGTCTTCGGCAGGCGTAGAGCTAACAGAACTGGCCGCGTTGCGAGGCAAGGGCTCAAACATGTACGGCTGGAAGCCTTCTACACCAAACCAAGCTTCTGCCGCCCTGGCGTCCTCTTCCACAACATCTTCGTCCCCGCTTTCCTCCTCTAAATAAAAAATGGATGACGGAGGAGACTCATCCACGACCTCCGACACTAAACTCTCCTCCTCTTGCATGTTTCCGCTGTCCATAGCGTTCCTTGACAGCGTCGTTTCTAAGTCACCAATTTAGTGCTACTTGGTCCCAATGGAATTTCCCATTGTGCTGATGAAGGTTCTCAGTCATCCAGGTCATAGTCATTCCGTAAAAATTCAAAAAATATCCACTGGACTTGGTTTCCAAGATTTGAAGACGTTTCTCCACCTCTCCAGGAAGCTTTCTCAATTCAAATGGAATTCACATTTGAATTGAGAAAGCTTCCTGGAGAGGTGGAGAAACGTCTTCAAATCTTGGAAACCAAGTCCAGTGGATGTTTTTTTTAATTTTTACGGAATTTCCCATTGGGAACCTACTAGCACTAAGTTGCTAACTGGTTAGCTAGATGCTTCTGACAAACTGGCTACAACCAAACTGCTTGCGAACCTTCCGCACAACAACCCCGCCCCCTTGATAATCGACCAATCACATTCACTTTATTCACTAGTGGAAAGTTGTGGACCACTCGGGAGAATTCTGAAATTTAACGGTTGGAACGGCCGCTTCCCTATGACTTTAAGGGCTGAGCAGTACCTATGCTAATGCTCTATTACCGGGGTAGACCTGCTACCAGGAGGTATCTATTCCTATATCTGACAGGTGGATTTAACATGACTTCTATCAAAAGAAAATGGTAAATTAAGAAATTTATAAGAATTGCTTGGGGAAATTATTTTGCATTTCAAAACACATCCATGTCAAATATTTTATCTTACATATCAGAATGGCTGCCTCCATCTTTTTTAATTTTACTTTAGTGTGCTTCTGTAGTTTAGAATCAGAGAACTTTTAGCTTAAACTGAAAACCGTTTTATCTTTTTCAGCTGTTCACACATTTGAGATGTCTGTTTGGATTTAAGGTTTTTGTCTTGCGGGTTGGCAGCAACCTTCATACATCATGACATGATCTCTGCAAACACAGAATTTCTATGAAATCATGTCCTCCAGTCTGAAAGGGACTTTTAAAAAATGTTCCGACCCTCTGGAAAAGTTTTATCTATAATCCATACGCCTCCCTTCATATCCCATCATTACAAACATTTTATATTTCTTCTTTTTTATATTTACATTTAATATTTTCCTCATTTATGTTGTTTTTTTGTTTTTCAATCAAACAAATTGTTTACAAGAAAATGTTAAAATATAAACTGCAGCATAGCGCTGGGCGACACACATACAGATGATAGAGTCTATTGTGCTAATTCTATTCTATCATTTCTAATAGCATTTTATCTCCTAATTAATCAAATATTTTCTGAAGTAGATTAGTGTAGTTAAACAGCCTACTGTAATGATGAGGTTTTCATTACTGGGGCTATTTTTTTATGTACGTAGATAACTAGCACTTTTAAGGGACCCTTAACCTTTATTAAAAAGCAGCTTGGTTAGCACTAGGGTACTTTATTTAGTGCATCAATTTAAGCATAGATTTGCACTTTAAGAACAATTTGCACACAAGGTTTTGAAAATATGTATGAGTATCTATTGTGTATTTTAATGTTTGGTATGTGGCCTTTTGTTCCAGGCTCTGCTGCTCCCCATTAATATTGGGATGGTTGTCTGTGGAAAATAGAGTTGATGTTTAGAGCAAGCAAAGGTTATTGTTTGGAAATGTTAGTGTAGAATCTGTTGGAAGTGAGTGCAGAAGTGTTGTGGTTCTGGGAAAATGACTTATCCGTTTTTTCTGCGTTCTCTCCAGGGTGTTTGGACAAATGCTTCCCCAGGGGTTCAGACACCATTTATAGCTTCTGGGAGAGTCCATGGGAAATACTGGGGGAGTTGTGCGCGTAGTTTGTGGGATTTCTATGGTGTTTGCGTGTGAGTTTAAAACACAAAATGTACATAAAAAAGTAAAGTGTAAATGGGTGTGTGTATATTTGATTTAAATGTGTGTTGTAGATGGAAGTGAGGAATTGGTCAATTTCAGGTAAATGGTTTAGTTCATCAGCTGTGCCTATTTAAGGCAGAGATTATGGCCCTGTTCGAATTCATGCGTCCTCAGAAGGCCAGATTCGACGGGTCAGATGGATCCTTGCTATCCTTGGTTTACCCAGGATTCATTGCGAGACCAAGCAAGCCAGCTTCCCGTGATTAGAGGAAAGGCTACTTGGCGCCGAACAGTGGTGAATATTGCAAGTGCAGTTTAATATAATACATAATAATAAAATAGTTGTTTTAATGGTTATAGAGTCAGATATGTGGCGGTAATGTTTGGTTTATCTAAAGGTTTTTATCTGTTACTGTATAAATGGGTTTGGCTGGAATTTAAGGACAGATTGTAATATATCTGCTGGGTGGGGACTATAAATCTGATAGTTTTATTTTTTTATTGCTGTTTTTCATAATTTTTTTAACTATGTATTTTTTGTTGTTGAATATTAGAGATTTTGCAGATATATTTTTTATACATACATTGTTTAGATTTACTTATATATTTCTAACCCTTTTATAGAATAGAAAATCCCTCTATTGTCCCACAATGGGCAGATTTACAGCAGCAGAAAGACTTTTGAAAATGGTCACACAGATGAGGACCTTAGAAAAATGTATAAGAATAACATAATAGGGAAGAGTTAAAATATAAACAATACAATCCTGTAAAGTGTTTTAACAATATAAAACTAGAGAATAAATAACCAATATGCAGCTATGGACATTTTTACAGTAATGGATATTTGAAAATAGCAGCAACATCAGAGATGTGAAGAATGACAGCAGCAGGTTATTTAACTGACTAAGGTTTCTATCATTACATTTGAATTTATCTGTTCCTGCTGCCGCTGGTTGGAACCTTTATTCCACTCTGGATTCTCATCAGTCTTTGTTCACTTTACAGTAAAAAATAAATAAATAAAAACAAATAGTTTTGAAAACCTCGGTATTCATTCTTTTCCTGCTTTGTGTGTCAACTGTCACGGTTGCTAAGCAACAGAGCATACGGCGGTAAAACCCACCGAAGGGTAGACCTGGTTTTGGATTCACAGCCAAAACTCTTCCGGTCTCCTTATTTTCAAGGACTTGGAAGGATCCAGTCTAGGTAGACCGCGTCCTTGGAGGATGCAGCCCAGGATTTTGAACACAGCCGATGTGTTTCATGAAGGGCTGTGAAGCTGAATAAATCTGCTGATACTTCCCCTTCATTTTGCCTGACAAGTTCATTTCTCACTTGAAATCCAGCTGAGAGGTCAGCTGGTTAACACCTACACACAGCTTAGATAAATAATAAAAAAGATGTATTTTTTTAATCCAAGGCTAGCATGAGGTGAGGAGGAGCTTTAAAGCCTAACCGCCGCCATCGTGAGGAGCAGACAGTAGCTGAGCTGAAAGCTCTGGTTGTAGAACAGTAGAAGTCCTCCCTGGAAGATTTTAGACTTGGATTTGGACTAAGATATATAAACACGACCCTTAGTTCAGTTAAGATCAAACCATTTACTCTTAATGTTTTTACTGAACACATTAGAGGATCATCACTTGTCTACAGTCAGACTGAATTACACAGAGCATAATTCAGACGGGTAAAGACCGCTGTTAACCAATGCCAACCAATCACAGCACAGGAGGTGGGACTTTACAATGCCTGTCTCTAAGCATCAGAATTACCCATAATGCAGCAGAGCTTGTGTGGGGGCATAACAACAGGTGACCACAGCAGAGCAATGTTACAATGAAAATTAAAAATGTAATTTCCCATTTCTTTAGGCAAAAGCAGCAGATTTGGTTCATTTGAGAGTTTCTTTGAAGATTTGAAAATGTTTCACTGACTGCAAAATTATTATCACTGCTGTCTGCATATTACCCCATAGACTGGGGTTGAACTTCACAGGTTATTAAAAAAGCCATGAGAATGGATTATTTCCTGGATCACACAGTAAATCTATTTTTTATTGAACTGTAGCCAAAACAATAGGTGTACGCGAGTACGTACTTGCGTTCTCGTCAAGTCCGTTCTTGGCGAGAACGCAGGAAGATCGGACTTGACGAGAACGCGAGATGCAAGCATGTATGTGTATTGGAACAGAAGCTTACTCGTGACGTCATCACATGCAACGTTCTTTAGCATTTCTTTAACAGTCAAAACTATTTATTCCTTACATAAAACATTTTGAAAACAATATTTTTAATTTCTAAAGCTTAAAAAAACATTAAAAAAAATTACCGAACCGCAAAAAACCGCCATCAGAACGAGCGGTAGTTCACACATAACTAGACCGAGAGAAGTGCACTACAGACGGGGTAAATTTAGCCCTGGCTGCGGTAACCCTCGGAGGTCTGCTGGTCACTCTGGTCCGCTCAACGTCGGACTTTTTTTTTAAATTTCGCACTAACTCTGTAAACAGGCCACACAGGGAGGCTTCAATGTATAATGTTATCGCCTCAAACGATTTCAAAACGTACTTTTGAAGAACAACAGCAGCAGAAAAGGGAATGTTTAACTTAACACTGTGAGCGCTGTCTGGAATCAAGCTGCGGCCGCGGGGCATTCTGGGGAAGCGGTCAGTCTGAAGAACGCACAAGTCTGCTCTGATGCATGCTCGATAAAGAGGGTGGGGTGAGAACAACATCCGGGGATTTGATGCGTTCTCGATCTGGCGTTCTCGAGAATTGGAACGGTACCCGGGCTGAGGCTGATGACGTGTCACGAGTACACGAGCACACGAGAACGCTCAAGAACGCATATTGAGAAACGCCCGTTGATACCTAAATGAACTAAAAATGTTAAAACCTGCTTGTGAATAATATTCTCGTGCCACTAAGAACTTTATATTTTAGTGGGACTCACAGCAAAGATAATGTTTTGAGGATGACTTTCTTTCTTAAAAATGTGTTTAAACTATTTTTCCAACTCATTAAAGTAAATAAAGCCAAAGTTGCTCTCCAGCTTGAAGCTACAGAACAGAACAGATCAACAACCAGAGAGCCGAGCATCCAGGCTGTTGATGCATCAAAACACCTTGACCATTGTTTCACCCAACATAGAAATCTCAGCCCAAAAGGAAACCTTGATATGCCGCGTATAAGCTTGTGTACACAGCGTATACGCCAGGGGTCACCAACATGGTGCCCGCGGGCACCAAGGGGCCCTCAAGTCTGAAAATAGTCTTCTGAAAATAGAACGACTCAACAGTGAGCTACGTTTGAAATTTCATTGTATTCTGTTGCTCTTCTTTTTTAATCAGTTATAGAACATTTCATCATTTAATTATATATGGCATTTAAGCATTTATAGAGATTTCAAAATGAAAATGTCTAAATTAAAAGAAACCATAAAGATATGTTTATAATGTATAAAGTTTAGGTGAACGTTGACCCTTGCAATTCATAGGTCTGTATTGGTAGCCCTTCCTGTGACTCAGTACCCCTGAATTAGCCCTCAACTGTAAAAAGGTTGGTGACCGCTGGTATACGCTATGTATACGCTGTGTATACGCTTGTGTACACAGCGTATATGCTATGTATACGCTGTGTATACGCTGTGTATACGCTTGTGTACGCAGCGTATATGCTATGTATACGCTGTGTATACGCTGTGTATACGCTTGTGTACACAGCGTATACGCTATGTAGACGCTGTGTACACACTGTATACATCTGGCTAGCCAGGCTAGTGCATGCCCATTGAATGACGGTTCCCTCCAGACCAACATTTGCTATTGATCACTTTGGGATTGTAGCTGTGAGGCCTGGAGAGGGAGTACAGGAAAAGGTCTCTGGTTCCCAGTATGGCAGTACGAACACTGTGGCAGCTCTACAGAATCTATAGTTAGTAATCTACAGTTACACTCAGGGCTGACCGGGGGCATGAAGTTAACTTGTAGGCGGGCCCCCTGACTAAAGCTCCTCTGGGGCCCCAAAACGGCCACTAGTGGTCAGAAAGTTTGGGGCTCCTAGTTTAGCATGATTTAAATTTTTTGCTTACATTGTTGCTAATGTTTTCTTTTTAGATTATGAACTTTTACTTGGAAAACACTTTAAAAGACAAGGTAATGTAGTTTTTAACCGTAATTCTAATAGAAAATTATTAGTGAGGTGGAAGAAAACAGTAAATATATTCCTATTCTATCATTTATTGTGTAGAAAGGAAGAAGTAACTTAATCTGTTCGTTATTATCAGCTTTTGAGAATGAGCAACTTATTATCTATGTGGAGCTTAGTCATTTGATGGATTTCTAGCCAGGCTGGATTATTAAAATATGTTATAACTGGCAGAAGGGAAAAAAGACCAGATGATTTAATTTTCTCTGCATTTGCATCTATTGAAGTTAAATATAAGCAGACCACATTGAAAAGAAAAGTGATTTTTGTTATACTAAAAACTTAGCGTGACATCTCTGGAACAATCAATAACTTGCTTGTTTTGACAAGCATTCACATTAATTTCCTGTATAATCATCTGTCAAACCTCTGTCCGTTTATCCATCCTAAATCACAGACATGAGGTTCCAGACTGGTACCCAAAGTCTCTCTCCCCATCAGGCCTTCCCAGGAAGGAAAGAATAATTGGCAGCTATACATTTCTGGTTCTGCAACAGTTAGTCACAGTCAGAGAAACAGGACTACACTGGAAAACAGGCCAAGCTCCAACATCTAGAAACAAAGGTGTTGATGGCAGCAGCACAGCTGATATTTCTCTCCAGGATGGAGTCACAGCCAAACAGGAACAGACCAGATGAAGCTACTATGAGAAAAAGCAGAGAGAGCAGAACGTTAGAGATTGAACTAACAGATTCTGCAGAGTGGGAGAATAGTTCTAAAGTACCTAATGCCCGGACCTTTCCGGGCTTCTGGAGGCCAGAACCAGGTCCAGAACCAGACATGGAGAACAAGCTTTGAGGCAGAACTGCTCTTTCCAAACTGCATTCAGCCACCTTCTCTGTGAGGAATGCTTCTCCTGCTGTGGCCGGAAATATTCAGAAATAATATTCCTCATTCCTTCTCTCGTTGAGGAACTTTATTTTCCTTAGAGAATAAAAATATTACTGTTTTTATTTTTGATTGCCACTTTATAATAGCCAATAATACTGTTAATAAGTGGATAATTATTAATTAATTAAATAGTTGAGGGTATAGTTTTATTTATATATATATATATATATATATATATATATATATATATATATAAATATATATATATATATAATTAATCACTTCCTGAAGGTGTTCACCTAAAGCAGGTATGCAACCACTACAGTGTATTTGTTTAAACAAGTTAAGATTCTGCATAATCTGTCTGTTAAGGAATCTAAAATCTACTCTAACTGACAGATAAAATAGATTTTCTTCATCAGTCTTAGATAACTTTGCCATATATTTAAAAAAAGCTGCTTTGTCCCCTTTGGGACGAGGATGTTTTTGTTTGTCCACAGCTTGACAGCAGAAGTTATTTCCCTGTTAATTATTATTATTTGGCTCATGTAAATACCTCCGTTACATTTATACATCACATGAATATTTATCCAGTGGAAAAAAAAGATGTCATGTAATCAGAGCCAGAAACACAGTCCGTATTTATTTAGCAGGATGGCAATGAACTGCTGTACTATCGGCACCGATGTGATGGGATCCTGCCATCTGCAGATTGATTGTCCAATTACTTTCTCACTTTCTGTTTCCCGGTGGGATCGGTTGAGAAATAGCTGCAATACTTCATTTCAAATAAGTGTAGGACTGATGTATGCAAAGGAACTTCTGATATATTCCCAGTCTGGTTGTAAAGGCAGGTTAGTGGGGACACAGAATGGCTCCCAGCAGAAAGTATTGGCTCCAGTCTTTAAGCGCTGTCCAGAGTAGCGAAGGAGGTCTGCTACTGACTGAGCAGAAATATATCAGGTCCAGAGTTGATGGCACTGTGGAGGAAAATAACTGACTTCTCTCGCTGCAGGTGTATGGTCAATGAATGCAGCAGTGAAGAATTAACCGCTCCCCCTCCATATTTTATTTTCAAGCTTAAATTGAATAAGCAGAATGACCGCTGGTGGAAAGATCAAATCAAGAGGAGAAAAACTTTTCTTCTTATTCCACAATCTGCAACAGAAATGACACTGCTGGAGTCTGACCTCTCACAGGTTTGTGGATAAATCAACATTAAGACTTTTGTACTTTTGCAGATTTATATCCATCCATCCATCTATCCTCTGCTTATCCAGGGTCAGGTCGCGGGGGCAGCAGCTTAAAAGGGGAGGACCAGACGTCCCTCTCCCCAGCCACTTCTTCTAGCCCCTCAGGAGGAACCCCAAGGCGTTCCCAGGCCAGCCGAGAAACATAGTCCCTCCAGCCTGTCCTGGGTCTCCCCCTGGGCCTCCCCCCATAGGGACGTGCCTGGAACACCTCACCAGGGAGGCGTCCAGGAGGCATCCTAACCAGATGCCTGAGCCACCTCAACTGGCTCCTCTGGACGTGGAGGAGCAGCGGCTCTACTCCGAGTCCCTCCCGGATCACCGAGCTTCTCACCCTATCTCTAAGGGAGAGCCCAGCCACCCTACGGAGGAAACCCATTTCGGCCGCTTGTATCCGGATCTCGTTCTTTCAGTCATGATCCAAAGCTCATGACCATAGATGAGGGTAGGAACGTAGATCGACCGGTAAATCGAGAGCTTCGCTTTTTGACTCAGCTCTGCTGCAGATTTATGCTTAAGTGAAAATGCATTTTGCTGGGACATAGTGTTAGTATCCTAAAACTATATGTCAGAGTGAAACATGAATGACTAAAGACAGAAATCAAAGACATATCAAGTCTAAGTTAACATCAGATATAGGAAAACACCTGCCCCTGAGCTTAATACACTGTTTGTTTAATGTTATGTGTTCATATTAGGTGCTAATATTTTTGTCATGGTTTCCTTGAAAACTTTGAGGCCTGTGGAAATTCCAACCTGCTCCAAACTGACCTGTTGAATTTAGAAACTCTTTCTTTGGATGGTCATTGAATGCATTTTTATCTTTGTGCCACTGAAGAGCTAATGTGTTTTTTATTGGTCATCGGCTCAATAACTTATTGGGGGAGAAAAACGTGAACATTTTGTTAAAATTGGCTCTTTTGAAGATCTAAGAAAGTTTTACAAATTCCCATTGTGATGGCAGGAAGATCTGATCAGGTTACCCCCAAGATGGCTGCCGTTTGTGGTGCGTTTGGTGTCTGCAGCATCCAGTAACTTTGAGACGTGGTGCATTAAGCAGCAGAGGTAACTGGCGATAAGTTTAATGTCATCTGGTGAAAAACTTTTTGGTTAGCCAAATTTGTTTGTCCCCCTTAAATGGAGAACATGGAACCATTCCCTTTGATCCTTGGTGTTGAGGTGAATATGACTGATGCCCTTCCAAGCATTGTTGATAAATATACCTTTTAATAAAAACACTGTAATGCCAAAGGAATCCACGAGAATCTGTTACGACACAGAAAAGTGACGCTTTACTGCCGGTGAAGCCGATATTCAGTTAGAGTTACGTTTAAAGGGTTTATTGAAGGGGTGAATAATAATAAGCAGGCAAACAGATACAGTCTTAGCAGAATAATCCTGGTTAAAAGTGCTGGGATGAGCAGAGAACCAGGAGATGTAGGCAGCGATGGAACCAATACGCCACCAGAACGGGCCAGCAAGCAGCTGAGACTCACAGAGGAACTGGTGGCGCTGCAGCACGGAGAGGAACTGGTGGCGCTGCAGCACGGAGAGGAACTGGTGGCGCTGCAGCACGGAGAGGAACTGGTGGCGCTGCAGCACGGAGAGGAACTGGTAGAGCTGCAGCACGGAGAGGAACTAGTAGCGCTGCAGCACGGAGAGGAACTGGTAGCGCTGCAGCATGGAGTGGAACTGGTAGAGCTGCAGCATGGAGAGGAACTGGTAGCGCTGGAACTGGTAGCGCTGCAGCATGGAGAGGAACTGGTAGCGCTGCAGCATGGAGTGGAACTGGTAGAGCTGCAGCACGGAGAGGAACTGGTAGCGCTGCAGCATGGAGAGGAACTGGTAGCGCTGGAACTGGTAGCGCTGCAGCATGGAGAGGAACTGGTAGCGCTGCAGCATGGAGAGGAACTGGTAGCGCTGCAGCATGGAGTGGAACTGGTAGAGCTGCAGCACGGAGTGGAACTGGTAGAGCTGCAGCACGGAGAGGAACTGGTAGCGCTGCAGCATGGAGAGGAACTGGTAGCGCTGGAACTGGTAGCGCTGCAGCATGGAGAGGAACTGGTAGCGCTGGAACTGGTAGCGCTGCAGCACGGAGAGGAACTGGTAGCGCTGCAGCATGGAGAGGAACTGGTAGCGCTGGAACTGGTAGCGCTGCAGCATGGAGAGGAACTGGTAGCGCTGGAACTGGTAGCGCTGCAGCATGGAGAGGAACTGGTAGCGCTGCAGCATGGAGAGGAACTGGTAGCGCTGCAGCATGGAGAGGAACTGGTAGCGCTGCAGCATGGAGAGGAACTGGTAGCGCTGCAGCATGGAGAGGAACTGGTGGTGCTGGAACTGGTAGCGCTGCAGCATGGAGAGGAACTGGTAGCGCTGGAACTGGTAGCGCTGCAGCATGGAGAGGAACTGGTAGCGCTGCAGCATGGAGAGGAACTGGTAGTGCTGCAGCATGGAGAGGAACTGGTGGTGCTGCAGCATGGAGAGGAACTGGTAGCGCTGCAGCATGGAGAGGAACTGGTAGCGCTGCAGCATGGAGAGGAACTGGTAGCGCTGCAGCATGGAGAGGAACTGGTAGCGCTGCAGGATGGAGACTAATGTACCTCAACTAGGAGAGGAATTCAGCTGGCAGGGCAAACAGGATCCAGTAGAGAGAAACAGGCTGAACTGCAGCATGCAGACACAGGAGAAAGGGAGGTATAAGTAGGCTGGTGAACAGGTGAGCTGAGCACTAATTAGTGGGAACAGGTGGAGATAATCTAGAGTGAGCTGCTGGCAGACTGATCTGCTAGGATCACTGCTGGTGGCTGAATAGTGACCCAGTGAACAGAAAAGTCCTCATGAGTCCAAAACAAAACTAAACACAATCAGAACTAAGACAAGAAATAGTTCAAGAAATGTCTGATATTTGATTCAAACCTTCAATCTACTGAAATTGAATATTTGATGAAGCTATACTTTAAGAACCAGATTCCAAAGCACACCTTTAGTTGAGTGTTTTCCATTTCTTGATGGATCTGAGTTGTTTTTGCAGCAAAAGGAAACCAGCAAACTTCAGTCCAGTGGCTCGTTCATTTTTCCCCTAAAAAAAATTATTCTAAAGAGAAAAAAAAATTTTGAATTGATGAATTTTGACCAGATCAGCTCCTATACTTCCATTGAGTGAACACAGTTTATAAGTTTCAAGACTTTTTTCTAAATAATTTAGCTCCTCTGGCTGCCTGAGAGGCTACTGTCAGCTCTGCAGAGCTACTTTGAAGCTTCTTATCAACACATGCAGCCTCACCATCAGAATGATGGAGCTGCGGGGAAAGGAAGCCGTGGCGATGGGGGAGATATGGGATGATTTGTGAGACAGGCGAAGGGAAAGGGAGGGAGCGAGTGAGGCAGCAGTGCAGAAACACTGAACAAAGTTCGACATGTTTATTCATTCTGGTTGGTGTGTGTGTTTCTGCTCCTGACTGGGTTTGAAGGGAGATAATGAGGTAATGGTGCTCGGCGAAGTGTGACAGAGAGATGGCGGATATGAAGCGCGAGACAAACCATGGAGGACAAAAGCAGCTAATTGAGAGTTGCCATTTAGAAATGTGGGAAGGTGAGTGTCTGTGTGTCTATGATGAATTCAGAGCAGAAACAGCTTCTACTTTAGCCCCCTCGATAGATTCACTGACCAAAGTAGATTTAAGTATCATTTAAAGAGTATTTAGTTCATTCATGATGGTTTGTATGATGGTGCTCTCGCCATCAGGACGCCGTCTCCAGAAGGCAATAATAACTTTGATTATTCCAGTTTCTCTTTGGCATCAATAAAGTATTTTTGAGTAGAATTAGATACATTTATTTTAACACTATGATGCTAAATCAAAAACAACCAGTTTTTGATTCAGGTAGATTTTAGCAGCTTAAATAATATATATTATATAATAATTATATAATAATTAAGAAGAAACAAAAAATAGTTAAACCGAAGAAACAAAAAGATTTTTTATGAATTTGAGAAATAACCAAACAGAAGAAAGAAGAAGAAAAATAAATGAAAATAATTAAACAACTACGTGTAAATCCTGGGAAAATGTTTGCTATCAAAATCCTGGTCCTTCCTGAATTAAATGAACGTTTTGGGTAAAACATCCTCCAAGGTGCTCATAAGCTTCGACATTATGGTATCAACATTTTTATGACCATCTTTCCTCCACTTTACAAACCAAAATAACTGCAAAATAGATTTTAACTATTATAAATATTTGAGCATTTATGTCTGAACCTGGAATGAGAACAATCCATCAGTGTAAACTGTCTAGAAATTGAACAACAGGATGGAGGGACGAGCATATCTCTCACATTTTCAATTTATCAGCTCATAAATTAAAGCAGCTGCTTTGAAAATAAACATATCACTGCATCTCTGAAAGTCTGCAGGGAATATCTGAAAATGCAAAGGTTCAGATCTTTCTTCAGGACTTTTATCCAGAATAACCAGGATGATGTGATAAAAAAAGAGAGCTTTACTTTTTCAACTACAGGAAGAGTAAAGAAATAAAACCTTAGGAGTACCTGTTTGATGGAACCTGTTTCCTACAATTAAATGTTTTTAAAAGATTTATGTTATCCAGTCCTCTATGGTGGACGTGGGGGAGCGGTCCTCCACATTGGAGAACGGGTTCCAGCAGATAACTAGAGGAAAATCAGACATGGGTCCAGTTCTAAGGACAGATAAGATACTGCCAACAACCCTCAGGCTCCCAGGGGTCGGGTTGAGAGCCCAACTATGAGACGAACAAACCAGCCACCCGGCCCAGGAGTACAGGGTGTTTGAGAGAACAGTTTTAATGGAGTTAAAGACACGATATAGAAAAAACTAAAAGAAAGAAAAAAGAAATCAACATGAAACTTGTATTATTTACTAGTTTTCTTAAATGTAACCTCTCCAAAGTTCATCTCCCACACTTAAAACTTCCAGAAGTAGATTTCAGACTCTTCCTTCCTTTTTGTAAACTAAACGTTTAATTATCTACCCCAACAGGTCTTACCTACTGAACTAAAATGTGGAAAAATGCTTTTAGACCGAAAACACCAACTTTAAGCTTGTTCATACAAAATCCTTCATAGAGGACTAGGGATGGGAATCCAAAACCGGTTCCTGCTTAGAACCGGTTCTGAGTGTTCCAGTTCCATGGCACCGTTTGGCAGCTCGCTTCACGTTTCTCTTAACGGTTTCATGCAGCACCAGAGCCTAGCGGTGGGCAGCACCACTTACATCACGTTTTTTTACGCAAGTTATGCACAAGGCATTCAGTAAGTACGACGTGACTGTGATTAGTGAAAAGTGAACATGTGAGTGAAAGGTGTACTACTACTGCACAAAAATTGCCCATACTGGGACGAATAAAAGCTACTGAACTAAAGTGAACTGAACCAGGCGTAAGTCTAGGAAAGCAAAACAAAAAAATGGCATCCCATCGGGTAAAGCTGGGCATACACTGTGCGATTATTTCAGTGGTTGCACGCATCTACTGCCTTGCGGTTTAGTCCAGTGTGAGCTCACAGCTCACGATTTATGTTCGGCCCGACGCTCTCATGCGATCTACCTGCTCACACTCTGCGACTAAAAACCACTCAGTTCCTCAGCGAGATGGAGCTGCTCTGACTCGTCTATTCGGAAGACAGACGAATAGACGGGGAATTTAAAGCTCACTAGAGTGAAACGCGCTGCCTTGGATATTTGGGCAATTTAGTGCTGAAAGCCCTAAAAAGAAAAGGAGACGACGTATTTAGACAAAGATATGGCTGAGCTAACGCGGCTACTACGGCCTGTCAGTTTTACAGACAGAACAGCATTTCACTCATTGCCCCCCCGCCATGCTGCTGGGTTTACAGAAGAATCCTTGTTGGTGCATACGCACTTAGTGATTTGACCACATGTTTGATTTTTTCCCGTTCTCCCGATTCCGGATCAGGAGGTGGTCGTTAGAGGCTGATCGCCCCTCGTTACTCCCTGTACACTACAAGACTCAGGATGCACGATCAGGCTGAAAGTCGGGCTGATTGAAAGGTTCTCGCACAACTGGAAAATCGCCCAAAAAATCGCACAGTGTACGTCCGGCTCAAAGCGATTGACAGTTTGGATGTAAAGTTTCAATAACATCCGCGGGAGGAAATACATCCAACATGCAGAAACACCTGCGCACACAACATGGCATGTATTTTAACGAATGCCGTGTTTTTGATGCTTCCGGACAAAAGCTAAAGTTACGACCAGCATGGAAGGAAACTCTGGTGGCTAGTAGCTAGTTTTATATCACTGACTGAGCTTAATTAGCTTCCTAGTAAATCAGATGCCTTTTCTGGAAATTAACCAATTTCCTATCTGGGGTTATTAAACATGCTACCAAGTGGCTCCGCAGTTCAGGGAGCGAGAGAAAGCTGACGCTCATTTATTTAAATCAGGATGAGGTTAGTTTGTTTCCCCAAATTGTACAGTAATGCTTTTTCATTAAACGGATGCCTTCTCCATTAGATTTAGATGACTTTGAGGAGACGGGTAGCCTAAATGGATCAGAGGCTGCAGCTCCCGTTTACTGCCTTCTGTTTTCACAGAGGCAGGCAGAGATAGAATGTCCCAGGAGAAGGTAGACGAACATCACCATAAATTTACCAAGTTCATTGTTTCACAGAATCAATAAGAGAATCGATAAAAGAATCGATAAGGGATCAAAACGTTTTGCAGAATCGATAAGGGAATCAGAATTGTGAAAATCTTATAAATTCCCATCCCATTGCAAAAGACAAAGCATTCTCTGTCATGACAGATATGAAAAAAAAGGCGTTTTGTTTCTTGTTTGGAAGATTTTTTATCAGAAATGACTGAATTGCTACAATGGTAAAATTTGTCATTGTTCATAATAGAGTTCAGAAGAGCTCACTGTGATTCTCAAAGCTTCGGTTAAACTTTGGTCGGTTCAATAGAGACCATGTCTCTGAAGCAGGATGCTGGAGGTGAACAAAATCCAGCAGACGCTCTGCTGCACTTCTTCCAGATGGTAGCTGACCGCAGACAGCGCCGCAGACAGGAGGCCGGCTTGTTTTGTTTGTATGACCGTGATTGCGGAAAACAACTCGTGAAGTTGGACCAGCTAGCAGAGCAAGGTGTGCGAGAACGCTGGGACCCTTTTTCCACCTGGATCCCCGCTCTTTTTGGCCCTCATCTCCCTTCATTGTCAGACAAACTTGCCCCCACTTCCTCACCGCCTCGGCCGTATCTAGACCCACAGCGTGCAGCGCAGATCACGCTCAATTTGGGCATAAACCAAAAATGTCTGCGTCAAGCTCTCTGCGACACACTGCTGCGGGAGGATAACCAGCCCTTAAGGCCTTGGTATACGGGTTGTGCGGCTAACCACTACGCATCAAGGATTTTTTAGTGACATATTGTTAACTACCAGTAAGGGAGGTCCCGTAAGAAACCAAACAAACATGGATGCTAGAAACTGGCTGGATAACAGGGAGTCCAGATCTCTATCAAAATATGATGCCTTTGGAGTGAAAGTCCTTAAAGCTCTATAGTGACCTTAGTATCCTCAGCGCTCTTCCTTTCTCTCCTGCACATTTTAATAAAGACTAATGTGTTTGCCGACATCGGCTCACTCTAATTACTTTGATTAATGGCCTCCTTGCCTTTGGTAAACAGTATGAGCTGTGTTCCAATTTATTCAGGGAAATTAACCAATCAGAATTAAATGCTCTGATCATATTCCCTCACCTCTCAATGAACACAAGGGCCAAATGTGCTCTGATTCATTTTTCCTGGTTTTCTGTCACTGCCGGGATAATAGAAGCCTTTCTTTGTCAGACATAGTGCACATAAAGACACAGCCGTCCATTTAATGGCTCATTTTTAATGAGTGTGGGGGAGAACTCAGAGGACAGGTTCTCTTAGAGAACTTGTCCTTGCTGAAATGTGAAGTAGTGTTTTGCTGGTCAGATGAAGAAAATGGTACTCTCAGTAAACAGAACTGACCTTCAGCAGGTTTAGATGGAATCTACAGAAATGGAGAATAAAAGATGTTTCTAGAAATGATTCAAAGGAGCCTAAAAAGATTGGATTTGTTATCAGCTTTTCATGGGTTTTGACATTTTTTCACACAAAAAGGGAGTTCTGACTTAAAAACTGGGTACGCTCTGATTGTAACGATTAGGTCAAAGAAAGTAGCAAAATTAATCTGACTTCACACTATGAGGTATCCAAGCAGTTTGGTGAGAAGGACTCTGGTGGGACCTGATAGTGATTTGCTTAATCAGCCAATTAAGATTTAGAGATTTGTAAAAATAAGATAAATCAATCTGTACAAAATTAAATCTACGCCATGTAGCGTTGACATGTGTGTTTCCACCATTTCACTATTTTGACCATTTCACTATTGCCATTCAGACTGGAAAAGTTAACAAAGAAGTCCATCCATCCTTCATCCATCCATCCATCCATCCTTCATCCATCCATCCATCCATCCATCCATCCATCCATCCATCCATCCATCCATCCATCCATCCATCCATCCATCCACACCCTTCCTAACAGTCTGTGGTTATTACAGGTTTACTTAAGCTAAACCACTTTAAAAGTAACCTCAGTGTTTGTTACTTTATTTTCACCCACATAAAAACCTAAAATGAAGAAAACAGCTTAAGATTTTCTTTTCTTTTTCTACCGACCAGAGCATGCTTCTGATGCACGTTATGTAGTGCAGAAAAGGCAACCTAGAGAGCTCTGCACTTAGCAGGACAGAAAATCCAAGTTTCTGAAAGATAAATTGAAAAGGTCAACATTTCAGCTTTTCTCAGGCTGTTAGACAGGCAGCATTGTGGCTGTTTGTAAAGAAGCTGTCAAAGTCATATGTCATGTTTTGACTTCTTTGAGAGCTTCCTTTGCCAGCTTTCTTATCATCCCTCAACATTCAGTCCAAGTAAGTCAAATAAAAAAGGAAAATATATAAACTGAAACATCTTTTTTCTTCAGAAATAAACATTAAAATAGACGATTGAGTTAAAATGCATATAATTATAAACACCTAATGTTTTGCCTTATGACTAAATAAAACTAATGATTTTGTCAGAACAATAATATTTAAAGCTCAACTGAATAGGGACAATGGAACTTTTTCTCCTATGAAAGTGAGTTTTTAGGTCCGTCATGAATAAAAACTCCAGCTAGTAACAAATACTTCATGTACAGTATGCATATTGTAAAGCACTGACTTAAAGTAGAAACATAGAGAGAAGTAGTGTGTACCATCAAATCCCTGTCTGTTCTTCTGTTCAGAGCACCTGAAGGTGGCTTTGGAGGAATACATGACTAGAATACCAAAGGTTCGCATCCTGAGGACTAAAAAGAGGGAAGGTCTGATCAGGACTCGGCTGCTAGGAGCAACAGCGGCTAAAGGAGAAGTTATCACCTTCCTGGACTCTCATTGTGAGGCCAACATCAACTGGCTGCCTCCTCTGCTGGGTGAGCAACACAAACAGGCATTCAGTACCAATTGTTTGTGCCCCTTTTTTTAAACAATTATGCGCACTTTGCTTATGAGAGATATCAGAAAACATGTTATTAAACTTCTCATGTGCATCAGCATCCAGTGGAAAATGGGAGATGAATACGTCTTTTAGACCGTGATTTATCACGATCTTCTCTGCATCTGACAGCGGGAGCAGCGGGACATCAGGGCTGAGCGGCACTAGATTAGAGCAAGATGCTATACAGATAGAGCACCTCAGCTAATCAAAGGCGATGAGTGGGTGGGGCCAGCTCTGAAATTATAAGAGGAGGAAGTATGATAAATGATTAAAATGGCTTTTTTACAACAAAGCCACAAACTTCCAAAAAGCATTGCCTTACTCTCGTGAGAATGTTTTTTAGATTTTGAAACTCCAACGACCGTCGCTGCATATCCATGGCAGGTGATGCGTTGCTGTGGCATCATGGAAATTTGCCAGTTTGCATGGCAGCCCTCCTGAACACGCCTCTACATACAGATCACATATAAATGCCTTCTGGTGTGTCATGATTTAATTAAAGATCTGACCCAAAATGCAGAACACCAAACAGAGAGACCAGGGAAAAGTTTAACAGGTTTATTTAGTATGATGAGATGAATCCAGTGCTGCTCTGAACACTGTCAAACCCGAACTGGAAAGAAAAGGGGGAAGACACTGCGGTTAGTTCAGGCTCAGTGGGAAATTAGATTCTTTGACTTGAAGAGTAGGAATAGGTTGCAGACTCACGTTTCCAGAAAAAAGGTGTCTTAATTGAATCCAATCTGTGTGGGATGTTCAGTGATTGTCTTGTTTGATAGTGGGCGGACAAGGTTTACTCAGACTGCGGTTGTTCCTTGGTGAACGGAGAAGCTGACTGCCACTTAGATTTCCTGCGGTACTTGAATGGGTTATTGTGGAGATGAATCCCCTACTCAGAGAGAAGCCCCAGACAATCCTTGGCGAAAAGGTTGATCCAAACTATAAACTTGAATCCTTAGCTCAGTTTGGCTCTCAGAAGATCCTTCCAGAGGAGAGAAGGTCAGAAACATCCAGTTTGCAGGATGACTTCCTGCTGAAAGGCAAAGACAAAAGCGCCAAGATTAAAACTCAGGTAAACAAGAAACTCAGTTTGACTCAGCAAACTCAGCTTGGCTAAAGTACCCAAAAACTGGCAAAACAAAGACTTAGGTTAGACTCTGCTAAACTAAGCATGGCTAGAGTACCCAAAAACTGGCAAAACAAAGACTCAGGTTAGACTCTGCTAAACTAAGCATGGCTAGAGTACCCAAAAACTGGCAAAACAAAGACTTAGGTTAGACTCTGCTAAACTAAGCATGGCTAGAGTACCCAAAAACTGGCAAAACAAAGACTTAGGTTAGACTCTGCTAAACTAAGCATGGCTAGAGTACCCAAAAACTGGCAAAACAAAGACTCAGGTTAGACTCTGCTAAACTAAGCATGGCTAGAGTACTCCAAGCTGTCAAACACTCTGGCGTCGAGGTAGTGGCAGTCAGCAGCTTAAGAACACTCCACAGGTAATGAGGCAATGAGCTGCAGGGTGCAGGGAGGCCCAATGAGGACGGGGGGCCACCAGGTGGAGGAGGAAAGGAAACACAAACTGGATTCCTGACATGGTGTCAATATATCAATAGTATATGACACCATAAGTTTACAATATTTTTTTCCCAGTCTATTCTAACTTTTATGATAGCTTTTTTTTATCCTCCGAAATACCAGAAATACATACTTTATATATTTAACTCTCTATATATTTAATATAGTATATTGTTTTTTCTTTCTAAAATAAGTGACAATTTGAACTTTTCCAAGATATTTTTTTAAGCTGCACCAATTCAATAACTGAATATTAATTGAATTAATGATTTAACCGATTAAATATTGAAGGCTCAAGTGCAACATCTTACCCAGATTGTTTAAGTGTTAGGTGGCTTTTCTTCTTTGCAAGTTAAACTGAATGAGATGTAGAATTATAAAGCAAAATGCAAAGTGCTTTAAATGTTTATTGAGTTATTCCTAATTACACTTTTTAATTCTCTCTTTAATAGTGTTTGTTTCTTTTACTATTGTTCCCAACTCTGTGAGGCCAAAGAAATGCAAGACATAAATATTACCACAGGAAATACACTTGCTGCAAAGAAGATTTCTAGAGTCAGCAGCCCGATTTTACAGGTCGAAAGTTTGATAGGATCATTAAAAACTCCATAGATTTAAAAGATTGTTTGCATTTTGTAAAATCTTTGCCCCCGCTGTCTTAATTATTCCGTAAAACTCCTTTCTTTACTGAACCAAGAGGTTTCTCACTAAATAAAACAGATGCATTTACTGGCACATCGCCCCTACTGAGAAGTTAAGTGCCTCTTCTCCAGCTTTAGATTTGCTAACAAACATGCCCCCACTTTCTCAAACAACCTTTTTGCCATTAAGGTTGATCTCTGCTTCTCAGCATGTTTCTGAGCCACTGAATAAAACTGAACTTTGGTCACTCCCCATTAAACTATCTACAATTCAAGTAATCAGATTAGAGACGTGATGTAGATTGTTATCAGTTTAGATATTCTAGACACTGCAGCTATTTTAATAGCATTTTAGTTATAAAAGTAAAAATTTGCATGGAAACTACTGATTTGCAGTTATAAAGATGCTATTTTATTATTAAATTATTTGGTCATTATTAGTCAGATTTTTTTCTTTTAAACATCTGAATGTAAAGTGAACATTTATTCTAATTTCCCCTGAATTAAATGTTACATAACTAAAATGGCCTATTGGATATAAATAGTTTAAATATGTTCAGTTCATCATGCTATTGGAATGCAGTTCTCGCTAATGTAATCGATCATTAAATGACAAACAGGGAATTATCTAACAAATCCCAGCTGATGGCAGCGAAATCAGTGACTTTGCATCAACGCTGCAATCTTAGCAACTACTTTGCTCTAACAGGAGAACAACAGAATAGAAGCAGGATTTACTTGAGCTCTGATCTGTTGCAGCTAGTTGGAGACAGAGAAGGAAAAAACACAGATTAACACAGAAGCACTTTTCCAAAATAACATTCAATGTTAAAGGAAAATTTAAAATCATAAATATGCTGCTATAACTCAAAGATAAATCATTCATATGAAACAATCATATTCATAAATGGCCCATAAGAGCAAGATCATTAAACATCACTTTATTTTGAGAATAAAGATTAGTTGATTTTATGCTATAGTCTATCATGGGCTTTTCTGCATGGAGTTTGGTCCATATGAGGAGCAGCTACTGAAACTGATTCTGCCTCCAATGATCAGCATCTTGGCCTCATGCTGAGCAATCGCTAACACAGTCTTCTTTTTCTAATCCCACTTCTTAATCATCTACGATGGAAGTAAAGCTACATGGAGCATGCTAATACCATAGCTTTGAAGACATGATTGAATATGTTCCTCTGTGCTTTTTAGACCGGATTGCACAGAACCGGAAGACCATTGTGTGTCCGATGATAGATGTCATCGACCATGACCACTTTGGGTACGACAAGCAGGCAGGAGACGCCATGCGTGGAGCGTTTGATTGGGAGATGTACTACAAACGGATCCCCATTCCTCCAGAGATGAAAAGAAAGGACCCTACTCAGACTTTTGAGTGAGTAAAATCCAAAATTAGTCATGAGAATGGATTTCAACTATCAACATCAAGGTTTCTCCTCCAGCCTTGAATTGAGAAAAACTTTCTGATTAGATTTCACTTCAATTGTTACCGTTTTGCAGTTGATTGTCTTGCTGAGTCTAGAAATGTGCTGCATGTTGGGGAAACTCTGCTGGCTCCATTTCTGCATTGTTCTGACATGAAACAAAACTCAACCCTTCAGTAAATAAACCTGTTGCCCTGACATCCACATAATGCAGGTGCTAGAGAGACCGCCCTGCTGGCCCAGCTGAGCAAGCAAACAAGCAACTATCATGACAGATTAAAGATGGAAAGTTATTTAGACAAGGCAGAGAACACTGTGAGGAGAAACCTGTTTGATTTCTTCAAAATTAGCCTAATTTTCTTCATCAAAAAATCCAGAAGATTCGCATGGTGGCTTCACCAATCGACTGGATCAAGGATTCCCTGACCAACAGATTCATTTGTAAAACTCCAAAGTCACGTGTCTAGACAGGCAGCATAGGAGCACCTCTAGCTCCCAGTACATGACAGACCCCCGTCATCAACAATCTGAAGTTATTGATGTATCGAAGATGGACCAGAAGCTGAGTACAGAGAGCTGGTCAACCGCTTTGTGGTTCACCAGCCTGATCATGTCTGATCCTGAAGGTGAACCACAGAAGGGAGATGATTATAGAAACATGAACCTGTCAAACAAAATGAGGAAGAAACCTCCAGTAGAACCAGGCTCAGTGTGAGCGGCCATCTGCTGAGGCCCACTGGGGTTCAAGGAGACAGAAGCAGACATAGAAAAAGAAGCATAGATACAAAAGGCAACTGTCAACCAGCTCCACAGGCGGCCCCGTCCAGGAAACACACAGCCAGGCAGACGAGCTCCGAGCCAGCTCCCATGTCAGAGGATGAAGAGAGCACATCCAGTTAGTCACAGTGAGAGAAACAGGACTACACTGGAAAACAGGCCAAGCTTCAACATCTAGAAACAAAGGTGTTGATGGCAGCAGCACAGCTGATATTTCTCTCCAGGATGGAGTCACAGCCAAACAGGAACAGACCAGATGAAGCTACTATGAGAAAAAGCAGAGAGAGCAGAACGTTAGAGATTGAACTAACAGATTCTGCAGAATAGGAGAATAGAGAGAAAATGATGCAGAATGATGAAATGGGGGTCCCTATGTCCTCCAGAAGTCTAAGCCTATAGCAGCATAACTATAGAGATAGATCAGGATAACCTGAGCCACTCTAACTAGAAGCTTTATCAAAAAGGAAAGTTTTAAGCCTAGCCTTTAAAGTAGACAGGGTGTCTGCCTCACGGACTAAAACTGGTAGTTGGTTCCACAGGAGAGGAGCCTGAGAACTAAAAGATCTGCCTCCCATTCTACTTTTAGAAATTCTAGGAACCACTAGTAAACCTGCAGATTGAGAGCGAAGTGCTCTGTTAGGAACATAAGGAACAATCAGATCTCTGATATCAGATGGAGCTTGGCCATTTAAGGCTTTATATGTGAGAAGGAGGATTTTAAATTCTATTCTGGATTTAACAGGAAGCCAATGAAGAGAAGCCAGGATAGGAGAGATATGATCTCTCTTTTTCATTTTCATCAGAACTCTGGCTGCAGCATTTTGGATCAGCTGAAGGCTTTTAACTACAGTTTGTGGACTTCCTGATAGTAAAGAATTACAATAGTCCAGCCTTGAAGTAACAAATGCATGGACTAGTTTCTCAGCATCACCCCTGGACAGGAGATTGCTCATTTCTGCAATATTCCTCAGCCTATTAAAAGCCTTTGGTACATATCCCTGTAACAGAGATAGATTAATCACATCTAAAATGGTGGAGGAGATCAAAGGGAATACCTCCTTAAATAACCTGGTTGGAACTGGATCTAACATCCAAGTTGAAGGCTTAGATGAAGACAATAGTTTTGCTAACTCTGAGAGTTCAACTGGATCAAAGCAGTCTAAACCCGGTTCAGATTTGATGGCTACCTCAGATGCTGCCCCACCTTCCAATCGCGGATAGAATTTCTTTAAAATGTATAACTGCACTATCTGATAATGATCTGCTAAAATTGAACCTTCTTTTGGGGGAGGAGAACTCTGTTAAAGTAATCTTGAAGGTTATTAGAAAGTGGTCAGAGAGGACAGGGTTGTGAGGAAATACTGTTTTTTCTTCACATTCTATGCCGTATGTCAGCACAAGATCCAAAGTATGAAGATGAGAATGCGTGGGACTATTCACATTTTGAACAAAGCCAATAGTGTCTAAGATAGCATTAAAGGCTGCTCTTAAGCTATCGCCTTCAATGTCAGCATGGATGTTAAAATCTCCCACTATGATGACCCTGTCAGTATTTAATACCAAATCAGAGAGGAACTCTGAAAACTCATCTAAAAATTCAGAGTAAGGACCTGGTGGACGATACAAAGTTACAAAAAGAAGAGGTTTTCTTGCCTTGAAATTTGGATCAGGGAAATTAAGGGTTAAATGTTCAAAGAGTTGTAGGTATTAACTGTTTTGGGAGTAATCAGTAAGTCAGACTGGAAGATTGTTGCTACTCCTCCTCCTCGCCCAGAACTTCTGGGTATGTGAAAATTTAAATAGCTTGAAGGAGTTGCCTCATTTATGCTCACATAATCCTCTTGCTGCAGCCAGGTTTCTGTAAGGCAAAACAAATCAATGTGATTATCACAAATCAACTCATTAACTAGCAGACTTTTAAAGGAAAGAGATCTTATGTTAAACAGACCACATTTAATCATATAAACTTTTTTCACCAATTGGAGTTATTTTGATTTTAATTAGATTATCATGATTTACTCCTTTGGGAATATTTGCGAATTTATTAGATTTTGGTCGTGGGCAAGACACTGTCTGGACAATATAAATATTGTCAGTGTGGGAATAATTGGGTGTTATATGTACTTCATATATTGTTGGATAAACATCCAAATTCAGGATGTTATGACCAATAAAAAAAATTGTGTCACAAGATTAGAGGGGGTCTTTAAATGTGATAATATATAGATCATTGTGATCAAAAAGGAAAACAAATGCTGTCTGGTCAACATGTGTGAACTTTGCCATCCGACTGAGGACAAAAAGAGCTGATAAGCTGAATAGGAGAGAACATGTTATGATGCCAATGTAACAACATGGTAAATAGCCTGGACTGATGTCTACAAAGCCTTTATTCATTAACTCATTCACACACAGATGGTGGTAAACTACACGGTAGCCATAGCTGCTCTGGGACACACTGAAAGGAGCCATACTGTCAAACACCATTGGATCCTCTGTGGGTCATGTGTTGTGTTCAAGGACACAAAGACTGAGACGGATGGGGCAGGGACTTAAACCAGAAACCCTTTAGTTACAGAATAAACTCCTACGTCACCATAATATTTCTAGCCTTTTTAGGCTGATCAAAGCCTATGACGGTGCTGCAGAAGAGAGTGGGAAAATATTCTCTCTTTTTCAATAAATTCAATTCAATTCAGTTTATTTATATAGCGCCAATTCACAGCACAAGTCATTTAAAGGCACTTTACAGTTCAACCAGATCATGCAAACATAATAGCAATATCTTTGTATAAACACAATAAACAATTATAAATATCTTAATTTTTTAATGGAATACACATACACTGTATTCCAAAACAATTTTAGGACTCAACATATGAAGTGATTTTTAATCTGAAACATCTGAAATTCCACAATCCTACTTTTCTTTTTTGGTTCCTAGTTACCTCTTACCTTCAGGTAAGAGGTAACTGTGTCTTTCTTATATTGTCTTCCAGGTCTCCAGTGATGGCTGGTGGGTTGTTTGCTGTGGACAGAAAATGGTTCTGGGAACTGGGAGGGTACGACACAGGACTGGAAATATGGGGAGGAGAACAGTATGAGATCTCATTCAAGGTAAAAAAAAAAAACAAATAGTTTTCCCCACAAACCTTTCAAAATAGTTTTCCTTCTCAGTTCTGCCTTCACATTTTCTCAGAGGAAGTAGAGATATAAACAGAACATTAACTTTCTTTTCCATAAAAGTTATTGGATCTAATTTCTGGTATGTTTGGGTTCTTTTTCAGTCTGGAAGAACATTCTGAGTCTGAACCTTAACTTAGTGGCTGTAGATTTACAGTATTGCTTCTGTTCGAACAAACTGCTTATATCAATCAGGCCTTTTTTATTTATTGTTGCCTATGGAAGTAAATCTGTGCCGCTGGAATATAAATTAAAAATGTCACTGAAATATAAATGTTGTATGTGTCATGATGGGTATCTGAATTAAGCCCAAAATGCAGAACACACACGGAAACTGGGTAAAAGTTCAACAGAGTTTATTTGCACAAGCACAAGGAATGAAACACTGGAACTGATTCAGGGCTGGTTCACTAAAGTCTTGACTGGGACTGGAGACTGTTGGTTAGCAGAGTTCATGGGAAGCTAAGCAACTAGCTTCAGGCTTAGCATGGCAGACCTTGATCTGAGCTTCCAGCTCACTGCAGAGAACAACAGGGAAAATCCACATAGGATTCTTCAGGGTGATTCCACATAGGAACCTTCAGGTTGGCTCACCAGCGCAGATTAGCTGGTTAAGCTTTCCTTGAGCTTCAGGCTTGAGACTGGTTTCCTGTGATGCAGCTCTCCCAGAGCTTCAGGCCAGAGATAGGGTTCCAGTGAGGCAGCTCTTCCTGAGCTTCAGACCAGAGACAGGTTTCCTGTGAGGCACAGACAAAGGAGAGATTAGAATCTGATCTCACACTAGAGATGACCAAGATTCAATCTGTAACAGAGGCTCAGGAAGCTAACCAACTAAGATCAACACTGCGGCATGGAAGCAAGGTCTGGCAGGAGCTTATAAAGAGGAGGTCTCCTGATGAGAGGATTAACAACAGGTGTGCAGGAAGACTCCAGCCCAAGGAGACCCACGGCGCACTCTGCTGGAGACAGAGGGTAATCTCCAGATCCCAGCAGTAACTCCAGTCCTAATGGAAAGAAACAAAGAACAAAAGAGGATCCTCGGCGCCCTCTGGTGGGCAAGCCTGAGGATCCTAACAGTATGTTTGTCACTATGTTTATACAGTTGAAATTGTATTTGTTATTTTCACTTCAAGCTAAAAATTAACATGACTATTTCACAGTTAATACATTTTCAATGCCTGTTTTTCAGTTTGACCTTTCAAAATTCTGCCTTTCAAAATTCAAACTCAATATTTTCAGCTACTGAGATTCAACTGGCTGAATTTCACTGTTAAATTCAGCGTCTGATCTCTGTTTTCCCGTGATCTCTGAGTGGTTTCTCTGCATGTGGCTCAGATTCGTAAAACCGATCATGACACCACCTGGATTCAACCCTTTTTGGGCTGGTCCCCTTGAATTGGGACATACCCTATTTATTGAATTTCATGCGCAAAGAAAAGCAATTCCACAGAAAAATGAAAGGAATAAACTCACTGATGCGTTAGCTTGCATGACCGCCGCCTCCTTGATGCTGGTTTTCCTTCGGTATGAGAGCCACAAACTTCCCGTCACGTGACTAAGAAACTGTAACGGGATCGGCTGGGTGTTGCTAATGCTAATTGCTAATGTCTGTGACCTGAAGTAACCTTTTTACATTAAATTTAGACGCTGAATTTAACAGTGAAATTCAGCCAGTTGAATCTCAGTAGCTGAAAATATTGATATTTTAACACAGAAAGAGTAAATACAAAATACAACATTTATATTTCAGTGACCAGCGGCGTAGGAAGCGGGGGGGACGGGGGGGACATGTCCCCCCCAATATAAAAGCCAGGTGGATATGTCCCCCCCAAAAATTGTACCGCAAAATATTAGATTTTGACATTTTTTAACTAGCGTGCTTTTATTTTGAAGGCGCAGCATAGCGTTACGTCACTGTACTCCCCCTCCCCTCTCTGAACTGCTGAGTGTTTGAGCACTCAGTCAGCATGGAGGGAAACAGCGACACAGAAATCAGAAACTTGTGAAAGAGGTAAAATAGTCTGTCGGGATGCTGCTATAAATATTGCCCATTTATAACGTTTTGTTTTTAGTTCATTTTCATATATAGAAACTGAATCTTTTTGGTTTAGTCATCTTAGTCTTGTACGGAAGAGGATTAGGGCCACTGGAAAAAAAAGTTAACTGATTTTTACATTTTTTTTTTAGTTTAACATGGGGAAAAAAGTCAGAATTCTGACTTTTCTCAGAATTCTGACTTTTTTCTTCTGACTTTTTTCTCAGAATTCTGACTTTAATCTCAGAATTCTGACTTTTTTCTTCTGACTTTTTTCTCAGAATTCTGACTTTAATCTCAGAATTCTGACTTTTTTCTCAGAAATCTGACAGATGATTAATATTTCTAATCAATTTACAGTGTTTTTTTTTTTTTTTTCGGGGGGTACTTATACAGATACATAAAAACAAGTAGGTCTAACTAAAAAATAACCAGAATATATGTTTAGAGTAAAGATTGACTAGTGTTTACACAAGCACACAATTTCAAATCTGCTGAGCTTGCTGTGCAAGAAAATGTAAAATATACGTATAAAGAAATATAACAGGAAGTACTGCTAAAACATAAACTAAATGTTAAATAATGTAGATATTGGTTTAAAAAATTCTTCAGATTTGGAAATTTGGAAGAATACATAATTTTGAAATTAATCAACAAATCTGGTAAAAAAAACAACAAAAAGAAATAAAAAATAAAAGTTGCACTTTTTTACTTGAGGAATTTGTTGAATAACTTCATAATTATGAGTTTAACTAGTTGGAGGTAATGCTACACTTCTCTGCTTCCTGTCCTGCTCATAAAAGGTAAACATTATAAACCCACCATCCATTTTCTACATTATTTGGAAAACACAACACAAATGTAATATAACAAAAGTATGTTTAAAAACAAACATGTTAGCATCAAGCCATAGCCATGTCTGTTTTAGAGACTAGCTCTCTTCTGCTCCTCCATTAATGAGGGGACCCCACGGACATGTAAAAAGTTGCCTAATTCCGTCATTTTCCACCAATGTGTCACTGGCCCCCTCAAACAACTCACATCTTTGTCAGTGAAGCTGAGTGCTCCACATCTCTTCCTTCATGGTGCCCATCTACATTAAGATCCAAAATTCTGAGATTAAAGTCAGAATTCTGAGAAAAAAAGTCAGAATTCTGACCTTTTTCCCGTATTAAACTGAAATGAAATTTAAAAATCACTTAACTTTTTTTTTTTTTTTATCAGTGGCCCTAATCCTCTTCCGTGGTCTTGGGATGATCACTCATCCAATATTTAACTGCTAACTTTCTGTAGACGTTTGCCACTCTAGCCAAAATGTTTTTTTTTTTATATATCTCGTTTCAGTACAATGCCACCACCAACTAAAAGGCTGAAACAGCAGTAGGACTTACTCAGATTTTTTTAAAAAGAGAAACGTCAGTGTGAGTTACAGTCACCTTACACAACTTGTGTTGAAATTAGCCCGATCTGGGCGTGCGTTTAACGAGGATTTTTTTATTTTTTGCGTGGTTTTGATTCGCCGAAATTGACAGATGTTATACCTGCCGCGCTCCTGATCGTTAGTTAAAACCACAGGGAGAATTAATTTTAATTCTTAGCAGCGGCGGTCGCATTGGTTGTGCAGCAGTCCACTGCACAACCACAAATTAACCAACTAATTAACTTCTGCACCTTTATTTCCTCAAATAAACTGCTGGCTCCTCTTTTTAGACGATAAACAGATTAACACAACATTGACAACTCTGTAGTTTTCTCTGTTCTGTAGTGCAAACTGGAATTAAAGGCGCCATTTCTACCAAAGGTCTGGACAGACTGGCCACCTGTCTAGGGTGTACCCCGCACCAGCACCTCCCGACCCCACTAAGGGACAGGGTGTACAGAAAATGGAAGGATGGATGGATTTCTACCAAAGGTTGATAATGCGTTTTTGAACCAGATGCTTCAAAGCGCCCTGTCCATAATTCTTCAACACACTGTCAGCTCCCTCTGTCAGTCAACCTATATAAATTAATTTTTGACCATTATTGCAAGTTTGAAAAAATAAAACATATCAAACTTTGCACTTCTGTGGCCTACTGAATTGTTTTTAATCAAACTGAAATATTTGATTTTCTAGTGTGATGCAGACACTAAATATGCTAAGGGTTGAAGCCCTTGAAAGACACCTCCCTTTGCTTAATAAAAGACTCCAATCATTTTGTTTGGTGATATGCTCACATCTTATGAACAAATGCATTATGTAAATTTTAAATGCATTATTTTTGCAAGACACATTTATAAAGGAATAAAGTAAAAGATTAAATAGCCTTTTTTTTAAGTAGCGTACTTAAGATATGTTTCTGTTGAATACGAATCTCAGATTTCCGACATGTGTCCCCCCCAATAGTAAACATATTCCTACGCCCTTGTCAGTGACATTTTTAATTTAAATCCCAGTGGCACAGATTTACTTCCATAGTTGCCTTAGATGAACTTATTTGCAGTCTATTAACCTACATCTTTGTCTCTACTTCCTGACATAGTTTAAATGCATGTAAACCTCATAGTCTGAATTAGTACTTTCAGTGAACTTTCATTTTTTTTCTGTTATGCATCCTTTGAAGCATGCACAAAAATAATCTTAGATTTTCGGGTCCAGAGAGCCACGCCCCCTTTTACTCGACCATACAAATAGTTTGGACCTTCCTAATCTAAACCTCTAATACTCTAATAATCTAATAATCCTTAAAGGAGGAAATTAGATTAGATTAATAAACTGAAAGGTTTGGAAATCATTAAATGGACTCAGGTTATAGTGATTGTTGGCTGTTATTTCACCAAGAAATGTGAAATATAGTTTAATAGTCACAAATACAAATTTGTGTTTTGAGTAAATAATTTAAATTTAACAATTAATTAACTTAGTTGAACCTAGTCTTCCTTCTAAGTAACCTGAGTGTAAAACATAAACCTTTTCTCCGCTGTGACAGTGATAAAGCTCAGTGTTGGACGATGTTTTTAACTCTGGTCTGAAGCTTTTCATCTTAGTGAAGTAATTAGTGAGATAATATCCTTCACCAAGGTTATTATTTCAGCCAGGATTACCGTGGTTAGAGATGATGCTATCACCACACGCCTTGCTCTGCCTCCTAGGTCTGCTCTATGGGCTCAGAAATTCAATTTGGTTTCCTCTTTATTAAGATCCCCATTAGCTGATAGAGCGCAGACAGCCAGTCTCCTGAGGTGAGGAGATTAACAAGCTCTCATGCTAATCCCTACAAGCAAACTGCTGCTCCCAAAGACAAACCAGACCCTGGAACACAATCATTTTGTTCACTGCTAGAGCTAATCTGCAGCTTCGCACTGGTGACACTGGTGTGGGAACAACAAATCTTTCCAGCACACACAGGCAGCTGATGTTTGATCACCCAAAGGCACGGCCTCACACGCATAGTGAGGCTAAAACATTTGAGAAATAAACAGATTTACACAGACTACCACTACTCTTCTACAGTTTGCCTCCCTGCAGACTGGCTACCATGTTTAATGATAATATATGCCATAACATCATTGGGGAATTTGTTGTTTTTTATGTTTTTTTCATGAGAACAAACTTTGCATGCCAATGTGACATGATGTTGGTTTCCACAGAAAAATAGCCAAAGATGTTGAAAAGATTTTAAACTCCTGACTGCGTTCTTTAGAAGCACGCCGCTGTCTCTCTCTAATCCTTCACTCTCTCTTTCAGACAAAAGATTCAGATTCACTGATAGATTCAAGTTTTCTCTGCCATCCTTTTTTGCTTTTTAAGGTTTATGTTGATCCTTTAAAAGCTGACTAGAGAGGGAGGGTTCTTCACTATAAAGAAGAATTACAGTTGGAAATTCTAATTTTATATCATATAATGAGAAGCAACATTGAATCAAAACAATTAATAAAATGACAACTTGTTAATTTTTAATGAGAACGTCTACTCCTTTGTAAATGATTAGTTTAGCTTTTCTTTAAGGTATCATTCCACCTTAATTCAAACACTGGGAACATTAGATCCTATTTTGTTGCCTTGCAGTTACGTTTTGTCAGCAGAGAAAATCACGGCTTTTAGATGTAGCTTCTGCATCTTTCCAGCTTTCTGAAGCTGCAGGCCAAACAGTGACATGTGATCTTCTGCAGGTGTGGATGTGTGGTGGTCGGATGGAGGACATTCCTTGCTCCAGGGTGGGGCATATCTACAGAAAATATGTTCCCTACAAGATTCCTGGAGGGATCAGCCTGGCAAAGGTGATGCTGCAATCTACCTGGTTTTATGATTAAATGTTTTTTCTGTTTTCTGAGAATGAAAATGAACATTAAGGAAGTTTAACTGTTGTACTGTGAAGCTTTAACTACATGTTTTAAATATTATGTTTTAAAAAGATCAGCTGACAGCTAATTGTCAGTTTTCTATCAGAGGCTTATGATATAAGCTCCATTCTCATCCACAGCGGTCATCACACCAACGCTCATTATACCCAGATTAGCCCTGATGGTTTATTCTGGATTGTTTGATGGTGAAAAACTCAGTCTTAGTCTAATCTATAAATAACAGTTTATCGATCTTCAGAGATCCGGGGGATAGAGCTGACGTCTCTGTTAGACACTGGCTGTTGAACAATGAAGTGTTTTTAAGACAATAGTGCTGATATATATTCAGGTAAACCTGCGAGTTATTAGTAACATCAGGAGACATGGAGAAAATCACTCAGGTCTTTCATGTTTGCTTCATTTGCATAAATAATAACTATTCAGATAAAACATAATATTCACTAGTTTATCTTTAATAGCCACACCTCAGACTTTTTCCACTCAATTGATAACAGATGAAGTATTCAGCATATTTTATTAATTAACATTAATTAATTTCCTTGACTTCAGCATAATAATAATAATTCTGAAACACATTTCTTTAGTTTTTGTTCCATCAGAAACACAATTTGATGTAAAACTTTTATTTCTGTTTTTCTCTCCTATGAATGTCATTCTCAGATGTAAATCCAAAGGAATCGTGCTAAAGGTGCAACGGTCCTACTGTTGAACACATATGAGTAAATATTGGAGTCACTGAAAAAAAAATGGAGGGGAGATTTAAGTTAACAAAATTTCAGAGGAATTGTGGTAAAACATTATTTAATCTATTTTATTATTGTCTGTGATGTTCAGTAGTCCAGTTTATAACAGCCTCTACTGGACAAAACAAATGATCTGTAATATGAATAAACAGAACAACCAATTAACTAGATCCTTCCAGCTTTTGTACATAAATAATTATTTTATACAAGAAACTGATTTTTGATCATTTATCACAAATATGTAATAGAAACAATGTGAACATCTATTATGCAAAAAGATTCTTTATTTTTGATGAAGGCTTTTTGATGAGAGGTAAAAATACCTTAAAGAAAGGAGAATAAATCCAAAGTCCTTCTATTGGCCACTTCCAGTTACAATAACAATATCATGTAATTGTGTGTGATAGAAGTAAAAGGTCAGCCTGTTGGAAAACTGTTTATACTTTTATTATGGGAAAATATGTAAACCTTTTAATAAACAGCCCTCAGTTAAAATATAGATGCAGAATAGCTCATGGCTTTGAGCTGATCTGAGATGTAGCACCATTGATGAAGCGTTAAGCTTCCCACGGCCATCAGGATGCAGCTCAGGGTTTAACGCTTCTGCTCCGGTCTAACCTCCAGACTTTAACATGTTTTAACTGAACAATGAAGGCTTTGAATTTATTCTGCTGGATCAGAGTTTCACAGAGAAATAACTGTTTGTTCTGCAGAAAACCTCATTTCACAGAGCAGTAAAAAATTTTTATATAAAAGGCAGACTTGGAGATAAATTTTGTAGATTCCACTGATTTCATGAGACTCAGAAGAGTAAAACCTGCCAACTGAATGTTAGTTAATTAATTAACTTTTTTCTTTTTGTAATCTGAAGTCAGATTTTTTTTGTAGTGTTACTGAATATAAATTTTTTGACATAGCTAAAACTTCAGGAGGCTCTTTAATTGTTTACAGAATCTGAAAAGGGTGGCAGAGGTGTGGATGGATGAGTATGCTGAATACGTCTACCAGCATCGGCCTGAGTACCGACACCTTTCAGCAGGAGACATGACGGCGCAGAAGGAGCTGCGAAGTCAACTGGGCTGCAAAAACTTCAGATGGTTCATGAGCGAGGTGGCCTGGGATCTGCCCAGACATTACCCACCAGTGGAGCCCCCTGCTGCTGCCTGGGGGGAGGTAAGAGCTGCACTGGTTCAACTGGGAGAAACTGGTTTTTAAGCTACATCAGAGCAAAACGTCCATAGCCAGTTAGTGCAATGAATTAAAAAGTAATTAAGTTAATGACACAAATCTTAAATGATGGAATATATATAATTTCTGAAATGCTAAAAAAAAACATAAATATATATAAGAATAAAAAAACTGGAGGGAGAGATCTGCTGTATATATAGATATATAGCTTCCAGAGTAGCACCTTCTGTTTCCCCGGCTACACTACTTCAACCCTCAGCAGTTAGCCTATAGCAGACATCCCCAGTTCTAAAAACTGATTTATCCTCCAGATTATCATCCAGCTCTGTCTTCTGGTGATCTTTCACTAGTTTCCACAGCTTCTATGTGAGCTCAGAATGCTGCATCCCCTTCCCTCTGTGGTCTGGATGATCTGTTCACCTATTTTGGACATTTGGACCAAAACACTTATGTACCAAGCGCAGGAGAAAGAAGCTTCACCGTTAGAAGTAAAACTTCAACTCAATGACTGAACAAATCGCTGTGCTTCATAATGAAAGGACATTTGCCGGTTGTGGATGATCACATGAGAATCTCTGATTACAGAGCACTGCTGATTGACCGCTGCAAGTCTAGCTAATAAAATAACAAAACAAGCTTTAAAAAAAGTGAAAATGCAAACAGGACTAAAGGTTTAACAAAGTTACTCAACCATCACAGAGCCTAAAGCCAATACACCTCATTTCACTCCTCTGATTCTCAGCTGTCTGTGAGTGGCACATTAGGTGGGTATTAAAGAGGATTTTTCTCAGAAATTAAGTGTCCAAATTCATCTAAAGTGACTAAATTCATGGATGGCATTCTTGCACCATGCCCCCTCCCCCCAAAAATTATTAAAATCCATGAACTCTGGCTGTATGCTTTGGCTACTGCCGAAAGGGGATTGGCTACTTGTATGTCAATCAAACATTTTGTGTACGTGCCGCCATCGCATTTTTACGTAGGCTCCAAGAGTAACTCACTACTTTTTTCAGTTATTTGTTGACTCTTTTGTTTAACTTGAGCATCAACGGCAGAAAGGAACCCTGGCAAACCAGACATATTTGTGGAAGCTAGTCTAATTTTCTGATTGTAAAGAACAAATTTTACGGATCAATTTTAAGAATATGCTGGATTACTTTTTATCCGTAGACCCTTACGAGCAAATGGATTATAAACACTCTAAGATTGGTGATATGACCTCAAATCAATGTCATAATAAATTTTGCCTTTTTACCTTGAGAAAAAATAAATGCATAATAAATGCTCCGGCTTTTAGCAATAAAGGCATGTGCAGGAAATGCAACTGATCTATTTATAATTTATGTATTCAATAAATCACATTACATATTAATTTCAATTAAATATTAAAGTCTTGCACCCATTCAGGTTTAAACATTCAATAATGGCTCATTGAACAGGAGAAAAACCTTTTTTTCCCAAAGCTAATGGAGCTTTTTGCACATTTTTGACCTCCACAGCGTGGCTGTGCTGCAGGTGGAGGAGGTTGGATGTGTTACTCTGGGTCTTTGGGTGCCTCCTGGCACTTTGAGGCCTCTCTGGGTTAAATACTAAACTACAGGCGAAGCCGTTTCCAGCATACAGAGCTTTTGCGAAGGAGGGGGCCTATGATGCCGCATGCGCACAATTCAAAAATACACAAACATTCGTTAGAAATATCTTCCAGCACAGAATCATCATGGCTTTAATGTTCTTCCATACAAATCATCAACATCTGCCTCCTTTACAGAGGAAGATGTTCAATGGCAGCAGAGTAGATATAAAGTTGGCAAAGCCATGGTACAGGATTGCATCGCTGCTAATGGGTTTAAACGCGTTGCCACAGCACGCCCTGCCAGATAGTTTTCCATAAAAATTGCAATTTGCTTCATTTTGGCCTAAACCCTGGAGAACATCAACAATCTTCCGTCTGCCAAATAAACCACGCCCCTCAGAACTGAACCACCTGTTGCACTAACACCAATAGTGAGCAAAAGTTATGAAAAGCAGATTTTGTGTAATTTTTCCCAGAGTGTCAGAAAGAAGAAAGATATTTTCATACCTGCTCCAGATTAATGATGTACTGGTACCTGGATGGTGTCTTGGTTGAATTCATGGTGACATATCAGAGATGACATTTGTTTAAATAATCTGTAACTGACTTCTAACCCCCAAGCGTTGGTTCCCACCATCGGCATTGAGGGGGACACACGGTATTCAAAGAAACATCTGCCTCCTCATGTGAAATGCGTTAAAAAATCAAAGCTGAACAAGGAGAACTTATACTGTATGATAAAATCACTCAGTGCAAAGAATTGTTGAATTTGTGTATCTATATGTCTTTAGATAAGAAATGTTGGAAGCGGGATGTGCATGGAGATTAAACACTTTGTCTCTGGAAGCCCGATCCGCCTGGAGAACTGTGTGAAAAGTCGAGGAGAAGTCAGCTGGAGCCATGGACAGGTACCTGTCAGTTTTTGTAATCAATTGCATGCGTATGTTTTTACCTCATTCACCTGTGATTGGGCAATAATCTAGCCCCTCCCACTTCTCACTTCCTCTTGGACTCCAAACTGGGCTTGCAGACTTTGAACCTGCTGATTATAACCCTATTTTAGATTTATCTTTAAGTCCTCATGTTTGGGCTAACAGAATCCACTTTTAATCGTCTCCTTCCCAGAGCCACACCCTTTTTTTCAACAAATGTGTCGTAGTTTAACAGACCTCTCTGCAGCTTCTCTA
Source organism: Cyprinodon tularosa (assembly GCF_016077235.1). Lineage (NCBI taxonomy): Eukaryota > Metazoa > Chordata > Actinopteri > Cyprinodontiformes > Cyprinodontidae > Cyprinodon > Cyprinodon tularosa. Next base: position 148,607 of record NW_024039505.1, on the reverse strand, counting down.
CTGTTACCCACTTTACTCCATCCAGACAGTGTCTTGCCCACAACCTAAATCTAATTAATTAGCAAAGATTCCCAAAGGAGTAAACCATGATAATATAATTAAAATTAAAATAGCTGCAATTGGGGAAAAAGTTTAAACAATTAAATGCGGTCTGTTTAACATAAGATCTCTTTCCTCTAAAAGTCTACTAGTTAATGACTTGATTTGTGATAATCACGTTGACTTGTTTTGCCTTACAGAAACCTGGCTGCAGCAAGAGGATTATTTGAACATAAATGAGGCAACTCCTTCAAGCTATTTAAATTTTCACATCCCCAGAAGTTCTGGGCGAGGAGGAGGAGTAGCAACAATCTTCGAGTCTGACTTACTGATTACTCCCAAAACAATTAATACCTACAACTCTTTGAACATTTAACCATTAATTTCCCTGATCCAAATTTCAAAGCAGGAAAACCTCTTCTTTTTGTAACTTTGTATCGTCCACCAGGTCCTTACTCTGAATGTTTAGATGAGTTTTCAGAGTTCCTTTCTGAATTGGTATTAAATACTGACAGGGTCATCATAGTGGGAGATTTTAACATCCATGCTGACATTGAAGGCGATAGCTTAAGAGCAGCCTTTAATGCTATCTTAGACACTATTGGCTTTGTTCAAAATGTGAATAGTCCCACACATTCTCATCTTCATACTTTGGATCTTGTGCTGACATACGGCATAGAATGTGAAGAAATAACAGTATTTCCTCACAACCCTGTCCTCTCTGACCACTTTCTAATAACCTTCAGGATTACTTTAAAAAGAAGGTTCCCCAAAAGACGGTTCTGTTTCTCTCTCCTCTGTGTCGCTGAGCAGTGCTGCAGAGTGCAAAAGCATAGCTTATTCCCCTTCACAGGTTGATGATTTTGTTGATGGGGTTGCTAGTTCTCTGCGTATTGCCTTAGACAATGCAGCTCCTTTGAAAATGAAAACCGTTAAAAATAGAAAGCTTGCTCCTTGGTTTAATGCAGAGCTGCGTACTTTGAAGCAAAATGCTAGGAAACTGAAGAGAAAATATCGCTCCACAGGCCTGCGGGAGTCCTTCCTAGTCTGGAAAAATAGTTTACTGCTGTATAAGAGGACCCTTTGTAAAGCAAGACCAGCATACTTCACCTCATTAATAGAGGAGAATAAGAATAATCCTAGATTTATTTTTAATACAGTTGCCAAAGTCACCCAGAGCCATAGCTCTGTTGAACCGTCCATTCCACCTGCTCTTAGCAGCAATGATTTTATGGGATTCTTTATAAGTAAGATCGATCTTATTAAAAATAAGATAATTAGCACTCCTCTATCCGCGATTGGTTTGTCTGATTCCCTGCAGGATGGTGTTTGTAGACCAGACGTAGCTTCTTCCCATAACAAACCAGATTCTTTCTCAAGGTTTATTCATAACATGTTACTGTTTAACCAAAGTGTCTGTAATTTGTTTTGACTCTGAATACTTTTCCATTGTTGTAACTAAGGAGGAACGAACGCTGCTCATGCAGAACAGGGCAGAATGCTGCCATAAAGGCTGTATGATGACTGTTCTCTCTTTGCAAAGATATTAATAAATGTGCCGACTGAGTGAAATCCATCGATCTCTGTTTATTTAACTAGGATGAATAGTTGAGTACTTTTTTCCCACTACAACCTGCATTAAACAGGTACAGTTAATAAGAAGAGACTAGGTTCCTTTGTAAATGAAGTAAAACAAATTCACTTATGATCCCAAACAGAAAAACAAAAAAATCCAATTTGATCTGATCATATGTGGTTATGTCCCTTACAGCTCATTGAATAATTATTCAGTTCCATTCAGTTTATTTCTATAGAGCCAATTCACAGCACATCTCATCTAAAAGCACTTTACAGAGACAAAAAGAATGGGGAGGGTCAGACCCCTGGTTCATTTTGGTGGGACCTGCATAGCGATTTAGACGTTGTGGCAAAGTAAAACACATTGACTTTGGGGAAAGTATAAAGTAAAATCTTTGAGTAAACCAGCCAGGTTTGGAAACACAGTGGATATAGCAAAATGGGAAACAATCAGTAAAACACTTTAATTAACAGTGTTTTAGACCCATGGTAAGCGCTCACGATTACAGAAAGATAAAGTGAAATAACCATCGACATCGAGCTTCAAAATAAAATACGGAAAAACAAGGATGCTAAGGCTATATGATGGACAATATGAAAAATGCAGTGCTTAGCTCCCCTCTTTATGAAATAAAAAAAACACTTTGGCAAACTTTACAAAAAGCCGTGTGAAAATCCATTTTACTGACCTAACCCAGTTCAAAATACGAAAGTCTTTGTTTTAGATGCCTTTTATTTTCTTCAACTGTAGTTTCCATCACATATTTGTACATTTTGAAACATTTTACTTACTAGGTGCTTAGTTATTTTGACTGACGGCCCCCGTAAAGGATTGGAACATTTGCTCACCTTATGCATAGTAGGGAGCCTCTCTACATGAAATACATCTCATTTTATCCTGGACATCTATGGACCATTTAGGTCATTTTGACAGAATTTCAAGGAGAAAAGCGTAATTGTTTCAGATTAAGTTATTCTTTTGTTTTCTGCAGGTGTTGACGTTTGGTTGGAGAGAAGACATCCGTGTGGGTGAGCCCAATCATACCAGGAAGGTCTGCTTTGACGCCGTGTCCCACAGCAGCCCAGTTACTCTATACGACTGTCATGGGATGAAAGGGAATCAGCTTTGGCGTTATAGAAAGGTACAGAGTCCTAAGTCCTTAGAAAAGGACTTTGTTTTGGTAGTGAGTGCTACAGATAACCATGGAAATGTAAAATAAGAAAATGAAAGCTGGATAGAAATGTTATGAGAACAGAAAAAATAACGGAAGTTTTTACAAAGGGTGATTATTATGGCAAAAAAAAAATAAAAAGAACAAAAAGGATTGTCTTAAAATCCAACTTTACTGCTTTGACCTTGGCTGAGTCAACCTTTGTTTGAAGAGTTAAAGTGATTAATTAAAAACTGGGGAAGAATTAGGAGCAGAAACAGTAAAGATCCTCTAATAGCGTGGCTGTTTTATGTCCTCCAGGACAAGAGTCTGTACCATCCAGTCAGTAACAGCTGCATCGACAGCAGAACCAGTGAACGTCGAGTCTTCATGAACATGTGTGACCCAACGGCTTTGAGTCAGCAGTGGCTGTTTGAGCGAACCAATGCTACTGTGCTGGAGCACTTCAACCGGGGCACCGACTGAGGGTCATGGAGCAGTGAGATGTGGCATCTTCTAAGGAAAGGATCACCAACAATGATCCCTAGTGAGTGACAAAAGAATTTTAAAAAATTTACTCAGAAATCCTATTTGGACATCTCAGGGTTTGTGGGAAAGTTTATCAATTTATATTGATGTCTTTGTAAACTTTGAGCATTTTTAACTCAAGTCAAATTCATTGCTTGGATGCATGAACTACTTTAAAGCATTTGTTTGGCATTACGTTTATTTTAAATCCTGCTTTAGTCTTTAACTTGTCTGGGAGTAAAGCAAACTAAAAGGTGTTTTCAGCACTTTCCCCTTTTCTAATTCAGCAAGAATATGCATGGGGGGGGGGCAGAAAAAGAAAATTAGAAGTTAAAATGTTAACTAAGTCTGAACACGGGATACACACCTAAAGGACAAAAGAGTCACAGTTTAATAAATAAAAAAGGCCAATAACCTTTAAATAAAATTGGAAATGATTCCAGTAGATGAACTGGATCTAAGATTTTCTAAATATTTACAACACAAGCAAAATTTGGAAACGCTAACATGTCTAGTAAGTCAGTTCTATTGTTCAGTTTTATGCATTGTCACTGTAAATTAGAAGTCTCGGAGAAAATCAAATAAGTTTTTTACATCAAGATTTTTTCATCAAATTTTTCACAATTACAAAAATAAGTTACACCTTTTAAAATTGTTCAGTAAAAGTCCAGGAGATCATAAAAATGCTGACATTCTCGGTTTTGCTCCAAATGATCCAAAACTGTTGTTTCAAAACAATTTTTTTTTTCAATTCCAACTTTGAAGTTTTGATGTTGTAGATTTTTTTCAGGTGTGTCTCAGAGCACCTGGAAGAGGCGTACGTGCTTTAGTAGAAAACAGAAAGAAAATAGACAGAAATATAAATCGAATGTTACGATGCAAAAATGTTTCTGCAACGTTTTTGGATAAATTGGACCAAAACTGAGAATATAAGCATTTTTTGATTTGTGAGGAATTGTGTACTTTTACCAGATTGGATTCAAAATTACTATCAGAAAAAAATAAAAGTAAATTGTTACTATATAAGTAAGCTGCTGGCCAGCTGTCTAGTCTAGCAGTTTTAGTTCTGCATAAAGACTGCATCCAACATTAGATTTGACTTCAATAATATAATGAATTTAGTTGATAATATGAATATTATTGTGATATTTTTCAATCAGTCCATATTATTGTCCAATAGGAACCAACAGAAGAGGATCTTTAATTGTTTCTCAGTTTACAGGCGTTTTTCTACCCTTTAGGATTTTAGGTTTTATGGTCAGACTTATTGTAAGATTATTATAAACACAGATCATAGTAAAAATTATTATTATCTCTAAGTAAAATAGTTATAAAAAGTTTGTTAATAAAAAGGAAAACCTGAGCTTTCCTTCTTCCCTGTTTCTAGGATAATGAAGTTGGGAGTCAGAAATGTGCTACTTCCCGATTATTTCCCGTGGTGCAGCAGAGATGCAGCGCCCCGGCTGACAGCGGCAGCCTTGTTCAGACCAAACACCTCCACACCCAGAATCCAATCATTCAGCTCAGGGTTGTGATGTGGAAGGAGGTAAAAGAGAGACACGCTTCCATGAACACAGCTTCTCTTCACTCAGTCAATCTTCTGAAATTCACTTGCCAAGAAATCCAGATAAAAACGGATTTAATAGAAAATGTCTGAAATGTATTCTGTTCTTCTCCAGGGTGGGAGGACCACAGTGAGATCTGTCTGACCTGCGGGAAACCTCAACAGCTGTCAGAGACTTTCAGAGACAGCAAACATTTGCTGAGAGGCGTTCCTTTCATTGCCAGAGGAGAACTGAAGCGCCTGGTGAACCGGAGGACTGATTTCTGCTTTTGCTTTCTTGTATTTTTCTATTGTTGGCATGTTTGTCATTCATCATGCTAGAACAGCTTTTAAAAGCAGAAACTAAAAGATCGATTCATTGCTGCCATTTTTTAAAGAAAAAACATCCTGTTTATATCATCTTTACAGAAGAAATTTATTTTGTTTTCTATGATGTAATAAAGAAACCAAAGTACTGAAGTTGAACTGACCGTGTTTGTTTGTGTCCAACAGTTTGCTTTTAGACAGCTTGGCAGAAAGGAGCAAATATCAGGTATAACATTGCAGAAATGGTTTAAAGTCGAATTAGCTTTTAGTTCCATTAGGTTATAATGTTCTGCAAAGATGTTTTTCAGGCAGCTAATTCCGACAGCTTCAGCTAATTAAACTGCAATGGGTCTATTTGACTGAACTTGGAGTTTTGTCTCTAAATATGATTTTTGTTTGTCTAGTAACTCACATTGGATTCATGTTTATTATCAATTAGTGCTACACAAAATATATATTTGATAAATCAAACAGCTAAATGTGTGGAAGGTTGTGATCAGGACCAGGCTGGACTATAATCCCAACATGTAACACGCAGCGTAAATGAAAGTTTGATGTTTTAAAGACACATATTTCAGCCAGTTGGGTTATTTTAGATAGATTAGGAGCCCATTGAATAAAAACTTAAATAAAGGCATTTGGACAGGGCAATTTTCACAGAAAAAAAAAATATCAAGAAGAACATCTTGCTTAAGGTTTCATTTAAAAATTATTAGTATTTGAAGAAAAGTGCTTATATTTAAAATCCCGCAAACACACAATCTACTGGACTTCACAGGAGTCATAAAGGTGAACCGATGGAGGCCCATGGATTTTAGAAACTGCTTAACATTTAAGCAACCGTGTTTGGAGATAAACATGTGGGCTGAAGGCAGGAGCTCTGCCAACTTTCCTTCTCTAAGGCATTAAGTCACTGCTGACCTTAAAAACTAAATTCAGTTTATGCCATGAAATATAAGCACATTCATCCAAATATATACTATACTGAAGGCAAAACATGTAATGATAAAATGCCGTAAAAGCAACATCTAAAATTTAATTATCGTGTCAAATCTTATGTTAAACTGACCAACAAAGAGAAACTATAGGAGCCGTAGCCTCAACATGAGGTCTCATGTAAAATAGTGGCTCTTCATAGATTCCTCTTTTTTTAAATCAGATTTGCTTGTTTCAAAATATTTAACAAACTAATTCTCAGACAAAGTTACCTTAAATATACAAACAAAACAATCCAATCCAGTCCGACCCAACAAAAAAAAAAAAAAATTGCCTCATAGCAGCAACTGAACAAAAAATCAGTCCTGCCTGATTTAGCTTGCAGTAGCATCGACACGCTGGTCCATAAGCAAAGCTCCACTGCTTGGAAAACCTCAAACTAACTCAAATCAGTTTTATTCATGATAAAGGATGATCGCAACCTCTGGGAAGAAATTGCTTCTCAATCGTATCAGATTGAAAGGAAAAGCTCTTTCATCCGTTTTCTGTCACACTTGATCCCTGCTGGGGTGGTGAGGGGTGCTGGTGTCTATGGGTGATGATTCTAGACTGTGGGAGGAAGCCAGAGTACCCGGAGAGAACCCACGCATGCTCAGGGAGAACATGCTAACTCCATGCAGAATACAGCAGGCAGGGAACCGGGAACTTTCTACCCACTGCGCCACTGAGCAGCTCCAACTGCATTCATACAAGCAAACTAAATATAATGTAAAGAACCATTTCTCACAAAACGTGGATAATTCCTCGAAATTCACTATTTTAGACACAATCATATTTTCTGTTTGCTACTTATTTCATTAATTGAAGCCTTTTAATTGTAAAAAAAAAAGAAAGAGAAAAAAAGTTTCACTGAGCTTCATAGAATAATAACGACTTACAATGTCATTATCGACTTTATTTAAAAACAAGGTCAATCAAATAGCTTCCCCAAAACAAAAAGCTAAATCCTAAAACAAATCAAATAACTAAATAAAGTTGGAATTGAATAGAATGAAACAGCTTTAAATAAGGAGACCAAATCATTGAAATGGATTCAGCATTAAGGCTGTTAACTTCAGGGTTTTAGACAATTAACAACTATGGGCTAAGAAACTATATAAAAAAGGTTTTTTTTTATTAATTTCATGCTTTCAGAAAAGCTGAATAGTGTCTCATGATGCAGAGAATAATCTTTCTATTACCTCCTTCCTCTGTTGGAGCTTTATGTTTTATATTTAAAAGTTTATTTTTAATTCTGCTAAACAGAAACTTTAAAGGTTTGGCCTGAAATACATTTAGAAGAGCAATTCCATTATTTAGGGAGGAGCTCCTGACAGAACCACAGCAATCCCAGTAATCAGGCGTCATTCAGATATTGCTGTTTGAGCTCTCAGCTCACTGCGATTCTCACTAAAAACAGATAAAACAGGTCAAATAAACTCATCCTCACAGCCAGCTAACATTTTCCCAAAAACAGGAAATCAGATACAAAGTTGTTTCCCCCCCGATGACTCACTCTGCCTTTTATATCGGCAGAGTGAGTTTTAAATTCAATACCTGAGAAGTTATTGGCTGTATAACAACAACAAACACAAACAGAGGTTCCTCTGCAAAACATGCTTCCTGCCCCAGATTTGAGGCTTTTATGCAATAAAAATAATGGATTTGACCAAAGTGCCCTCAGAGTCAGAAATCTTATATATAGGAGTCTTATCTTCTGAGATCAACAGTGTTGGATAGAAAACATCATCCAAGCTCTTGGTTCTCCAGTAAACTGCCCTAAAATAAAATGATTACCCAGGAGGTTTGATGTTTGTTTTTTTATGCATGAAAATCCCAGAGAGAAGAAATACTCCTTTAAAAGAAAGGAAACCATGTTTGTTTAAGGAAAAGCATCACTGGCATTTTAGCAAACTAATTATTACTCAAATGACCTGAGACACAAAAGAATAACCCAACACCTAAAGCGAAAGACGAGTTGATCATTAATTAGCATCTGACTTGGAATAAACTGACCGTAATGAAAATGAAAAAAGATTTTCTGCTTCGACCAATGAACAACTTTAGAAATTGAATTATCCTAAACTTTAATATGGAACATTAATAAAACCTTTATGAAGTGTTGGATTTATACTGATTAAAATATACATTTTTTCTTATATACAAATAAATAAATTATATTGTTGCGCCTGACATGTTTAATCTCTCTTCACTTGACAGTGAAGACATAGATATTTAACAAATGTTTTAAATATATCTTTAGTCCCAGTTGTGTGATGTGTTACAGTCTCAGCCTTATATAGAGATAACAGCCTGATCCTGAAGGTGGAGAAGACCAAGGAGATGATGGTGGACATCAGGAAGAACCGTCCTAACCACGCTCCACTGCTCAGCTGTAGAGGTGGTCATTCATCACAGACACCCTCACCTGGACTGGAAACACCACCTCACTGGTCCAAAGGGCCCAGAAGCGCTTGGACTTCCTGCCCCCCCATCCTCCCCACCTTCTCCAGAAGCACCATAGAGAGCGTTCTGAGCAGCTGTCTCACTGTGTGGTGTGGAGGCTGCAGCGCCTCAGACTGGAAGAAGGTGAGAACAGCAGAGAGGACGGAGAAAACTCTAAATCATGTCACAGACTCTGCATCAGACATGCATCATTATTTTGCACCACTAACGTGCTGAACTTTTATAATCCTTTTAAATAGGATGCAGTTCAAATGTTCGACGGCATTTTGAACAATATTTATTTATTTATTTTGCCCTGAAATTTTCCATATCAGTGCCTTTTGCACCACGACTTCTCTGCGTCTGGCTGCAAACCTTCTCGCCATTTCATTTTTTTATTTCATTCCATAGCTTTTTCACTCTCCCTGCTGATTGCATCTTATGTATAATTTATGGTTTATGAAAATGTTCAAGTTCTGCATTTTGCTCTAGCCTGCATAGTTAACTGTGTCATCACAAACGATATGTGGACTTCTGAATTTAAATAATGATTCAAAAATATTCTGTCATGTCCTGGCTTTAAGCAAAAGGGAGAAATTTGATCGTCCTAAAAATGCAAGAAATTAATCTGATCTAAATTTTTGGTTTTCAGTTTAAATAACATCATTTGAAGGTCAAAATAATCACTATGAAAGAAAAATAATGTGCAATTTAATTTAGTTATTCACTAAATTCAACTCTAAATTTTAGTCAATTAAAAAATTAAATGTACTAACATCTTTTATATGATGTATTAATATTAATGCAAAGTTGAAAGTTGGATACAAAACATTAGCCTTTACCTTAGCTTCACCTTTTACATTTTATATGCTCAAGAAAAAACATCAAAGTGAAAAGAATTGTAATCTTTTTTTGTTAATTAGGCTATAGGATGTATTAGTTCCATGCATGAGAAAAAGCCAAAAGAGTCAGAGAGCAGCGTGTAATTCCCTTTACTAAAAGGCTGGTTTTTCTTTCTGAAATGCTTCTTTTTAGTGTGACTAATGTCCAGACTTTGATTTATGGAGACCAGGGAGCCAGAAGAAATGTGAAAGACCTGCTTGACTCGCAGCTGAATAATTACACCTTGCCTATATCCTCACAGGACCATTCTGCTATGAATGGCTCCCCAGCCCCTGTAGGATGGAAGATCATGCCTGCTGCACGATGCGGCGCCATGTTCAGGTCATCTCACAGGGGATTAAACCCCTAAAGACACCTGTCTTTAAGAGGAAATTATCCAAACTATTCTTAATCAGATTATGTAGCACACTGTCTTACTATCAAATTAAATAGAAATGGAAAATATCTCATTGAAAGGTTTATATATGGTTGTTTGTCATGATTTTCTTTATTCTGTTTGGCTTTGATTACTTTTCTTCTTTTTTTGTCAAGCTTAAGAATAATGCTTTCTTATTTAAAGCAAAAGTGCATTATCTGCATTTATTAGAAGAATCAGTGTATTTCATTTTAATGTAATGATCTCTGGTCAAAAACCTTTGATATACCTAAAAGTATCACTATGAATGAAACTTGATTTATTTGACAGGGATATTAAATTGCTTAGCATTGCTGCAAAGGAACCACAATAAGACTATTTTTAGCCTTTGTCCCTAAACAGATCTTAAACTTTTCTACCTAAAGTAAGCAACAATAAGAAGATTACGGTCATATAATTAATGTATAAAACTCTTTAAATCCTTTTGATAAAGACAGTGTTTACTGTTTGACTGACATGATAGAGACAAGTGATGTGGCATCATGTTTGGGTTGAGAAAAGATAAATGTTTTTATTCACATGGTCAGTTGTGTAGATGTTTTCTAAGCATGGTGGAATATCTCATGTTCTGAGGGACAGAGCTCCTCTCCTGTGATGCTGCACCTGAAATGCTTTTTAACTGCTTTTTTCTGCAGAGGAACAAATGCTTATTTCTAGATTTAAAAATCTTAAATCAGTGAAATATTGTCAAGTAAAATGAACTTGCTGCAAGTTCAGATATTTTTGTAGCTTTGGAGGCAAGGGTGTCAGAGTTAGAATCCAGGCTTCAGGCTGTTGAACATCCAGGAGTTAAAGTAGGCCCCCCACGTAGCTGTCCTCCAAAAGTGCCTGAGCAGCCAGGCGATTGGGTAACTGTACGCAGAAAGCGTAGTCGTGGATCTCTGCCCACTGGTCACCACCAACCCGTTCACGTTTCTAACCGGTTTTCCCCACTCAGTGACACACCCACTGAGAAGCCCACTCTGGTGATTGGCAGCTCCATAGTCAGAAACGTGGCATTAGAGACACCAGGGACCATAGTCACATGTTTGCCGGGGGCCAGAACGGGCGACATCAAATCCTACCTGAAACTGCTGGCTAAGGATAAGGTTAAATACAGTAAGATTGTTATTCACGCTGGTGGTAATGACACCCGGTTACGCCGATCGGAGGTCACTAAAATTAATAAGTAAGTAAATAAGATCATAAGCACTCCTCTATCTGGGATTGTACCTGAGGTAGTCATGGAATCTGAACCGGGTTTAGACTGCTTTGATCCAGTTGAACTTTCTGAATTAGCAAAATTATTGTCTTCATCTAAGCCTTCAACTTGTATGTTAGATCCAGTTCCAACCAGGTTATTTAAGGAGGTATTCCCTTTGATCTCCTCCTCCATTTTAGATGTGATTAATCTATCTCTGTTACAGGGATATGTACCTAAAGCTTTTAATGTCGCTGTAATTAAACCTCTGCTTAAGAAACCGTCTCTTGACCCAGATGACTTGGTCAATTATAGACCTATATCCAATCTTCCTTTCTGATCTAAAATCCTTGAGAAAGTAGTTGCCAAACAAGTGTGCGATCACTTACACCATAATGAACTTTTTGAAGAGTTTCAGTCTGGCTTTAGAGCTCATCATAGCACTGAAACAGCAATGGTGAAAGTCACTAATGATATTCTCATGGCCTCAGATAATGGACTTGTATCTGTGCTCGTCCTGTTGGATCTCAGTGCTGCATTTGATCCAGTTGATCAGAATATTCTTTTAGAAAGACTTGAATATTTTGTTGGAATTAAAGGAACAGCTCTAGACTGGTTTAAATCTGATCTATCTGATCGAATTCAGTTTGTTCATGTTAATGATAGATCTTCAACACGCTCAAAGGTTACCTGTGGAGTACCACAGGGATCAGTGCTAGGACCAATTCTCTTTACTTTATACATGCTCCCAATTTGTAGAGTTATTAGACAGCATGGGATTAATTTCCACTGTTATGCTGATGATACCCAGCTATATCTGTCTATAATCCAGATGAAGCTAACCCATTACATAGATTACAGGCATGTCTGAAGACATAAAAACCTGGATGACTCTTAACTTTCTGCTTCTGAATGCAGACAAAACAGAAGTTTTAGTCTTTAGACCAGAGTCTCTGAAAAAGAAGCTGATTAGTCAGTCACTTCATTTGGATGGGATTAAACTGATTTCAGATAATAAAGTAAAAAATCTTGGTGTTATTTTTGATCAGGACCTGTCATTTAAATCCCAGATCAAAGAGGTTTCTAGAATTTCCTTCTTTCATCTGAGGAATATTGCTAAAATGAGCAATCTCCTGTCCAGGGGTGATGCTGAGAAACTAGTCCATGCATTTGTTACTTCAAGGCTGGACTTTAGTAATTCTTTACTATCAGGAAGTCCACAAACTGTAGTTAAAAGCCTTCAGCTGATCCAAAATGCTGCAGCCAGAGTTCTGATGAAAATGAAAAAGAGAGATCATATCTTTCCTATCCTGGCTTCTCTTCATTGGCTTCCTGTTAAATCTAGAATAGAATTTAAAATCCTCCTTCTCACATATAAAGCCTTAAATGGCCAAGCTCCATCTGATATCAGAGATCTGATTGTTCCTTATGTTCCTAACAGAGCACTTCGCTCTCAATCTGCAGGTTTACTAGTGGTTCCTAGAATTTCTAAAAGTAGAATGGGAGGCAGATCTTTTAGTTCTCAGGCTCCTCTCCTGTGGAACCAACTACCAGTTTTAGTCCGTGAGGCAGACACCCTGTCTACTTTTAAGGCTAGGCTTAAAACTTTCATTTTTGATAAAGCTTCTAGTTAGAGTGGCTCAGGTTATCCTGATCTATCTCTATAGTTCTGCTGCTATAGGCTTAGACTGCTGGAGGACATAGGGACCCCTTTTTCATCATTCTGCTTCATTCTATCTCTATTCTCCCACTCTGCAGAATCTGTTAGTTCAATCTCTAACGTTCTGCTCTCTCTGCTTTTTCTCATAGTAGCTTCATCTGGTCTGTTCCTGTTTGGCTGTGACTCCATCCTGGAGAGAAATATCAGCTGTGCTGCTGCCATCAACACCTTTGTTTCTAGATGTCGGAGCTTGGCCTGTTTTCCAGTGTAGTCCTGTTTCTCTGACTGTGACTAACTGGATGTGCTCTCTTCATCCTCTGACATGGAAGCTGGCACGGAGCTCGTCTGCCTGGCTGTGTGTTTCCTGGACAGGGCCGCCTGTGGAGCTGGTTGACAGTTGCCTTTTGTATCTATGCTTCTTTTTCTATGTCTGCTTCTGTCTCCTTGAACCCCAGTGGGCCTCAGCAGATGGCCGCTCACACTGAGCCTGGTTCTGCTGGAGGTTTCTTCCTGTTCAAAGGCAGTTTTTCCTCTCCACTGTCGCTACAAGCATGCTTAGTGTGAGGGATTGCTGAAGAGTCAATGAGTCGATCAGCTGGTTTTCCTTAGATAGAAAACTTTGAACCAATCTGACTGGATGATCTGGTTGACTTGTCTCTATAAAGTGACCTGAGATGACATGATGTGAATTGGAGCTATAGAAATAACCTGAATAGAATAGAATTGAATTTTTACCTGATCCTCTGAGATTTTTAGGTTCTTCTGGAGGAGCCCAAGGCTTTTTAAAAAAAACGGTGGATTTGCAGTAGCTGCAAAGACCTCTAAGGCAGGAACCTCTGGTTTTAAAGTTCAGTCTGTGACTAGTGGAAGGGTTGAATTCCATCTGAACGGCCATCAACGCCACATGGCAAATGCTGCCCAGAGAAATCTAGACGCTGAAGCCTTTAAGACTGCAGAAATGAAAGCAGATCAGATCCAAGAAGACGAAGGAAGGGAGGACTATTCAGAAGAAAGTCAAAGCAGGCGCTGATGACTGGGAGCAGGCAGGTTAATTTGAGACTGTAGCAGGCGACACAGATGAACAGTGATGTGAAACTGGGCAGAGCTAGACAGGTGAATGGAATGAACCATTAAAGGTGCCGTAGGAGATCTTTTCTGACAAATATTTTTTACAATGTGGCTTAAAGATCTCCCCACAGCTGCGTAGCAAGCAGTGAAATAGAAGGTCTGGAAGTTAAACGGAAAGAATAAAAAAAAAATGGTCCTGCTACAGTGTGAAATCAATGAATAACGCCCACCAATCACATAACACGGTCCGTGGTCCACTATTGGTTCCTGACACGTCAATCAGGGACGTCTGCTCCTTCCTCCCCCTTGTGTGCGAGGACCAGTGACGTCACATGAACTCAGTCACGTTACCTAGATCAAAGCCATGTATGTCATGCATTCAAACATTTTGACAGATTAGCTCTATACTGTACAAACTGTGATTCCTGTGTGTTTTTTGTGTGATTGTCCAGCAACTACCCAGCTCAACACCTATAAAGCAAGGACTTTTTAAGCCCCCACCACCCTCACCCCTTTCCGCTATTCTGGCTTCCCTCTCCAGCTCTGATAAGTAAAGCCCATGCTGTCAATGTAAGGCTTTAGCCACTGTTATGTTGTTGTCAGCTCGTGTCACGAGCACTCAGTCTTAGCTTGTTTCGTTCTCGATCTCCTAAACATCCGAACACCTCGACAGACAGCGTTCTCGTTCATGTGTTTTGAAGGCGTGGTTTCGAGGGGTGGTCTGAAAGGAGAGGCATGCTTGTGTATGTTCAAAAATATAGTTTGCTGGAACCATTTTTTTTCAAGATCTCCTACTGCAGCTTTAAGCACCAAGATCGTGACAAGTCAGCATATTCTGTTCAACAGGCTGTTTGCCTTTGCAACGGTTACTCAGTCAACCCAGTGAGGTGAAAATGATCCTCCAATTTTTCTAAACTTGACTTTCCATCAGATGAGATCATGATCACAGATCTGTTGACCAAAGTGACATATTAGAATTAAATTAGGCACGTGTGTCTGGATACTGCTGATCATCATAGGAAGGAACATTACCTCTGAAATACATTCACTCTAACACGGTATCTCTTTGGAGATCAGAAATGTAAAGAACAATCACAAAGTTTGTATTTCTATCCATATTAAGGCTTTAGATTAAGTTATTTTCATCTTATTTACTGCCCTGACATTTATCCTAACCATTATTAGAATATTCCTAATTGTAACCTTAACCTAAAGTTAATTCCCCTCATACCTCTATACTGACTCTAAGGTCAAAATGTTGGGGCCATTTTAAGACCAGGCTTTGGTCCCCAGAAGGCCTGTTGGTCCTCAGCTGCGTAAATATTCTAAAAATGCTCCTAAATAAGTAACATAGACAAGTACACAGTCTTGCTTTATGTGGAAATGGGAGAATGACTCAATGTAAAGTGCTTTAGAGTCCCCTCATGTGAAAGGTGCCATTTACCATTTAATGATGTCCTTCATCTGGAACGTTAATGTATTACTATCTAGGCAATGTATAAAACCCAGTTGTAAGAATCCAAAATATCAGTTGTAGACATAAAGTTTTAGCTACAGTGACATGCTGACCTGAAGCTGGAGATAAAAGCAGCAATCTACCCAATCGCTGAAAATACTGTAGATTTCCAAAGTTACATCTCAATATCTGAAAGTACAGAATTCCCAAAGAGGATAAACCGATTCGTTTTCTGATGTGCTGATGATGTGGAAATGAGAGAAAATATCTCACTTCCATAATCCCCTTTTTGAAATCCAAGAAGCATGATAATTTAAATATAATCATAATTCTATTGTCTAGAATAAAACCAGGAATGCATGTTTTTTATATTTTAAAATTATGAATTGCAAAGAAAAAGGAGCACACTCCTTTG
The DNA here is from genome assembly GCF_016077235.1 of Cyprinodon tularosa. Lineage (NCBI taxonomy): Eukaryota > Metazoa > Chordata > Actinopteri > Cyprinodontiformes > Cyprinodontidae > Cyprinodon > Cyprinodon tularosa. Next base: position 132,924 of record NW_024039505.1, on the reverse strand, counting down.
TGGTGTTTTCTTTTTAATATCAGAACAATTTTAAGGTAAACAGGAAAAAAACAGCTGCCACTTTAAGATTTTCACTGCAGCAGGTTGGAGCTCAGACTGTGTTTCTAAATAAAATCTGAATTAAAAGCGCGATTGCTTAAAAGAAAACACTTTTTCCTCCCGCACTCCTGAGATGGCATATCATTTTAATTTAATTTCATCTTGTTTAAAGCCTCGTCTCTTGGCATGCAGCGTTCTCGCTCTCAGATTTCAATCATTTACCTAAAGCTTCGGGGGGTTCTGTGAAAGAATGATGAAAAGTAAAGAAAAACGTCTCCACTTCAACCTTAAATATATCTTCTCTTCATGACATTCCCTGTTCTTCAGCAGGTATCATGATGAAGAGGAGCAATTTGCTCACAATCAGAACAAAATCCTTACCTCACTTCAGCCAAAGCATGAAATTCTTTACCGTCTTCAGACAGCTCCTAAAAACTTAAATATATGATTGAGAGGAAACATTTCCTGATTTTGTGTTGTCCTTAACAAATTAAAAATATACTTTTTGTGTGGTGGAGTTATAATAATAATAATGATAATAATAATAAATTTAATTTATACTGCACTTTTCATCAAAAAGACCTCAAAGTACGATAAAAAAAGAAAAGCATTAAAAAAGAAATACATTAAAAATAAAAATAATAATTATTATTATTATTATAAAAGCTGTTTTAAAAGAGAAAAAAACATCTAAAAGGGACCAAAAGTTTTGGTAAAAAGAAATATTTTGAGGCCTTTTTTTTTAAAAACACTCGGTGGATTGAGGAGCCCTCAAGGTGTTGGGGAGGCCATTCCACAGATGTGGGGCAGCAGCATAAAATGCTCTATCTCCCATTTTCCTGAGTCTCGTTCTGGGAATGTGGAGCAGGTTTGAGTGAGGGGGGTGAAGAGAAAGGGGAGAAAGGGTTGTGTTCATTGAGTTAGGGAAAATACATGAACTAACACTATTAAAGCCCTAGAAAATCCTTTTCAAATAGCCCTCGGGAAAATAATCTGGATTTCAAGTACATGATTTTTTGGAATTTACCTGATTTGGCAGAATAGGGTATTTGTCCTCGTTTTTAAAGAGGTTTACCAGAGAATGCATTGCAATTTTGAAGAATCAGGTTCTTATACTTCTAGGAATACCGATTGGACAAAACTAGATTAATAAGGAACAAGGCTGTTGTTTTGGTTATTGGAATGGTGGCCCAGGCTTATCTCCTACAGTAGCAAGAATGCACTGGGGTTTGTGAACCGTGTTTCTGTTTTGATGAACTGCAGAAGGCTCCTGCATAGCCCCATATTCCACCATGGGGCTATGCAGGTGTAACTGACAAGGTTCATGTGGAGGTTTTTGAGGACCTAAATGCAGAGATGAGTTTTGCTGTCTCACAGGTAACTGAGGCGGATTTACAAAAATACAGAAAAATAAAAAAGGCAGGAAATGCCAGAGAGAACACACATGGGGTGCAAAGAGAGAAGGAAGCAACAAAACAACAAAAAACCAGCAATGAGGAACTGCAGAGGTGGTGCATATATGGGAACAGGACAAAGAATGGGCTAATGAGCTGATATGGAGCAGGTGTGAATAGAACTAACTAGAAGGGAGCCAAGGGAAAGGAGCAGACACACTGGGGCAGCAGAGAGTAACTAAATAATATAAAACTGACAGAGTAAAACTGAAATATAAAACTGACAGAAAAGAACTACAAAGACACAGTATAACAAAGAAACTAAAGTTAAACTTAAACAGAGTGCAGAACTCTGACAGTAACAGTTTTCAGGCTCCTTATAAGGACTCATCTATTATGTTTTTATCTGACACTGGGTTACAAAGCTAATATATTAAAAATTAAATTCTAGACATCACTTTCCCCCCAAAAAGGTATCTAAAATGAAGAACATGAATAATAAATGCTCACTCTACAGTTTAGTTTGGGGAAAGTACTTCATTGTTTCAGGGGAATTATGCCGTGATGGTTGGCCAATAGAGGGCGCCACCCCACCCACCATATGACACTGATTAAGACATAAAAGAAAAAAAAAACATTTCATTGTTTTTTATAATTTGATTTTAAATTCAAATGTAAAATATTTTGAAATATATTATTAAATAAATTTTTAGATATGCAAGAAACATTTAAACTTTAACGCTCATGGTCCTTCATGTTCGTTACAGGACATTGAAACCTCTCATGGTCCCTCATGTTCGTTACAGGACATTGAAACCTCTCATGGTCCCTCATGTTCGTTTCAGGACATTGAAACCTCTCAAAGACAGAAAATAACAAACGCTCAGTTCAGGGGTTTGAGAAAATATGGGAATCAGGAAATTGTCTATAAACCAAACTAAACGATTCCTGTTTTCTAAAACACTTTAGATTTTAAAAAGGAAAATTTTTCTTTTTTTAATGTATTTTTTATTTTAAAATTCAATGTATAACATGCATGCATAAACTCCTTATTTTATTTCAGTATGAAATTCTGTTTAAAGTAACACATTTAAATTAAAAATGTCTCCTGACCTTTACTGGTTGATCTTCGTTATTTGGACCCTAATGATTTTTAATTGGTTACCCCTGTTTTAGAGTGAACATTCCATCACCTCAATGAGGAGTACAGCTACACCCCAGGGTCCACCAACCTGAAGGACAAAGCTGAGCTCAAGCATTTTGTTTGTCTTCATCATAAAGCGGGGGGGGGTCGAAGGGAAGAGGATATTTACAGACAGATTAAAGGAGAATCTTTCTATCGTTATTAGGATCGAACCTAAACATGTGAAGCTTTAAATTCATATAGAATGTAATACATATAATCAGTGCTTTCAATATTTACGTATTATTATTATTAATACTATATTATTACGTATTAGGCATTAATATAACGCATTCCAAACTAAATTTCAGTAATATTATTATAGTTACTAAGGTGGGTAATGTGTTACAATCTGAGTTGTTTTATATCAGAAGACTACTTTCAAAATACAGAAGAAGACGGTTTTAAAATAACAGAAGAAGAAGAAGTTGGTTTTAAAAAAACTATTTTCAATGCATCACAGAAACAGATAAGAACATCACAGTAAGATGTTCTTTATTTTCTGGCGGGCAGCGAAGTAGCTATTGACAGCTAAAAACAGCACAAGTAACCTCAGTAAACACCTGGAGAGAGTCTACAGCAGGCATCCCAAAAACTGGGTCCTCTAGTCAAAGTCAAAAAGTCAAAAAGCCTTTATTGTCATTATATTCTGTGACAGATACAATGAGATTTGGGACTTCCATAACAGCTACCGTGAAATAAAAATAAAAATAAAAAATATATAAAAAAATATATAGATATATTAAAAGGAAAAGGAAATGTAAACAGTTACAAAAAATATATATAAATATATTAAAAGGAAATGTAAACAGTGAAAGGAAATGTAAACAGTGAAAAGGAAATGTAAACAGTACTGGCACAGATTGTGGGGGGGGGGGATAGTGCAAAACAGGTGTAAAGTGACTGACAGTGCAGGTCGGAGTTGAGGGGGGGCAATGGCTTGGGGAATAATGCAAACCAGGTGTAAAGTGTCCGTCAGTGCAGGTCGGAGTTAAGGGCGGCAATGGCTCTGGGGAAGAAACTGTTCTTGAGTCTGTTTGTCCTGATCCTCATTTGCCTGTAGCGCCTTCCAGAGGGCAACAGGTCAAACAGGGTGGAGCCAGGGTGGGAGCTGTCCTTGGAGATGGCCCTGGCTCTGCTGAGGCACCGGGTGGAGTAAATGTCTGCCAGGGAGGGGAGAGGGCGACCGATAATCCTCTGCGCTGCCTTTATCACCCTCTGCAGCCTCTCCCTGTCGGCAGCGGTGGAGCTGCCGAACCATACTATGATGCAGTAGGTCAGCAAGCTCTCGATGGAGGAGCGGTAGAAGGCCAGCAGCAGATCAGAGTTGAGGTTATACCTTCTGAGGATTCTCAGGAAGTGTAACCTTTGCCGGGCCTTCTTGATGATGGTGGTGATGTTCTCTGACCAGGTGATGCGGTCAGAGATGTGGACGCCGAGGTATTTGACGCTGTGAACCCTCTCCACCTGCTCGCCGTTGATGAAGAGGGGAGCTGGCTCAGGGCTGTGCCTCCTGAAGTCTATGATGAGCTCGTTGGTTTTCTTGGTGTTCAGAGTCAGATTGTTCTCTGAGCACCAATCAGCCAGCTTCAGGACCTCCTCTCTGTAGGCGGCCTCGTCGCCCCTGGAGATGAGACCGACCACAGCGGTATCGTCGGCGTACTTGATGATCCGGTTGTGGTTGTGGATCGGTCTGCAATCGTGGGTGTAGAGGCAGAAGAGGAGGGGGCTCAGCACACAGCCCTGTGGGGAGCCGATGCTCAGCGTGCGGGTGGAGGAGAGGTGGGGGCCAACTCTCACAGCCTGGGGTCGGTCGGTCAGGAAGTTGTTAATCCAGGCACATGTGAGAGGGGGGAGTCCAAGGGAGCCCAGTTTGATGATGAGTCTGTCCGGGAGGATGGTGTTAAAGGCCGAGCTGTAATCCACAAAGAGCATCCGGACGTAGCTCTGCTGCTGCTCCAGGTGGTTCACAGCAGAGTGGAGAGCCACGGCAACGGCGTCCTCTGTGGAACGGTTGGCCCGGTATGCAAACTGCTGGGGGTCCAGGTGTGGGGGGAGACAGTCCTTGATGTGCTGAAGAACCAGCTTCTCAAAGCACTTCATGATTACCGGAGTGAGGGCCACTGGGCGGTAATCATTCAGGCTGGTGATGGCAGACTTCTTCGGCACCGGGATGATGGTGGAGGTTTTCAGGCGGGACGGAACGGTGGCTTGGGCCAAGGACAGGTTGAAGAGCCTGGTGAAGGTGGGGGCGAGCTCGCCCGCGCATGCTTTTAGCACCTTGCCAGGGACTCCGTTTGGGCCTGCGGCCTTCCTGGGGTTCACTGCAAGGAGCACCTTCCTGACGTTGTGCTCCTGGACAGTGAGTGGGGGGGTGTCAGCGCTGGGTGGGGGAGGGGACAGGGCTGGGACAGGGGAGGGCCGCTGGGATTCTCCAAACCGAGCAAAGAAGCTGTTTAGCTCCTCTGACAGCTGTGCGCCCTGTTGTTCAGTTTGAACGACACTGCCCCTGAAGTTGGTGATCTCCTGGATGCCCTGCCACACAGGCCCCCTGTCCTGCAGGTTTTAGAGGTTTCCTTGCTCCAGCACAGCTGATTTTAATTGAAAGCTGATTTACAGGCTTTTGCTCTACTGCAATCATTATAACCAGCTGTGCTGAAGCAGAGAAACCTCTAAAACCTGCAGGACAGCGGGCTTTGAGGACCCAGTTTGGGGATGCCTGGTCTACAGCAACCAGATGCTGCTCGACTGTTACAAGCAAGAAGTTCGACAATGATGACACGAGCAAATCTAAATAACAAAAGTTGGATTTTTCCAGAGTGGAAGTGAAGACGTTTGACCTGCAGGATTCGCTTCCTCTCTCTACAGCTGAGTCCCCCGGCGTTTCAAAAGTTTGTCCGTGTTGGACCAAGAGCCGAGGTCCAAACCAACCTTTAATGATGTAGTTCTAAGGTATAAACTAGGGCTGTCAGTTTTAAAGTGTTATTAACACATTAACTATTGTAGACCATAATGCCAACACTTTTTTAACGCACATTTATCGCACGTCAAAACACACTTTTTATTTTACCCTCAGCTCTTTCCGTAGTTCCAGGAATGGTAGTGTGCAGAAGAGACCGCAGCATAATAGATTGAATGGGCAAAAATGGCCAGCAGACAAGGTATCCTGAATGACAAGTTTCTTTTTAAAGTTATGCCAGATGGCTCTTCTGACAAAACCCAAGTTGTCTGCACGTTCTGTAGTCGCGGAATGAGTTACCACCGGAGTACATCAAGTCTGAAATACCGCTAGTTAGCCAAACACAACGCGGAGAATTCAAGCCAAAAAGTATAGAAGGAATTGTACTGCAACTCCTCAAAGAACAACGCTAGATAATATGCACCAAAAACCTATGAACAGTGCAACAAACAAAAACCTGGCAACAGCAATAGCTAAATGGATAGCTAGCTCCTGCAAACCGATTAATGTTGTTGAGGATGAAAGTCTGCTTGAAATCATTCGCATTGCAAGCAATGATCCATTGTATGAACTTCCCTCGACAGCATCACCTGTGAACAAGATTAATAGCTTGTATGAGGATTATAAGGCTATTCTGTTAGAACTTCTAAGGCAGACAAACGCTGTAGCGCTCACTGGTGACTACTGGACTTCTCTCTGCAACCACAACTACCTTGGCCTGACGGCCCATTATTTCACTTCTGAGTGGAAACTGACTTAGCTACATTTTAGGAGAAGTAATTAGTAACTAAAACTAATTACATCTTTGAAGTAATGTTGGCAACTCTGCCTATAACACAGATATATATAGAGTTGCTATTAGGATAACAGTGCTGAGCTTAGGTATTAAAAATATGTTTAGAGAAAAGTTATTGTTTTCAACTTAAAAATAATTAAATTGCAGCTATTTTATTATAATACTTTCCAATGAAGCTCTTTTAGGGGTCTGTTGATGTAAAAAGGAAGGAAGGAAGGAAGGAAGGAAGGAAGGAAGGAAGGAAGGAAGGAAGGAAGGAAGGAAGGAAGGAAGGAAGGAAGGAAGGAAGGAAGGAAGGAAGGAAGGAAGGAAGGAAGGAAGGAAGGAAGGAAGGAAGTTTCGATACTAACAAAGGGTTTTAATTGTATTTTTTTAAATAAATGGCTGGTTAACAATCTGCAGAATGGGATAAACTTGTCCCTCAAAGGAGGTAGAAATGGATTATGTTTGAAAATCCAGCAACAAATTGGGAAAATATTTGGAAACCAGGACTTTTGTTTGATACTAAACTTTCAACAAACAGAAAGAGGAAATTGTTTCCCAACAGCTGAATCCCATTCCTAGTAAATCTGAAAGCTATTTCAAATTTCAGTTTTTTATTCCTGCTGATCGGCACAAATTGTGTTTCATTCACCCCTTTCATTACTCTAAAGTGCCTTTTACAGTAATGCATTTTTGTGGCGAAGGTTTCTTCAGGGCTGTACCACTTAGTGTATCCTTTTTGTAGACTAAATGTGATTTGCCTTCACATAAACTTCAAAAATAAAACATCTAACATGGATGGCATGTTGTGAAAGGTTTTTGTGGAAGGCCAGGCTGTTTCCTCATTTTTACCAAGTGAATTTCCTTATATTGACTATACCAACAAGCAAATAACTTCAAATATGTAGATCTACATAAATAGGTGTATAACAGTCACTGGTTAATCTAGGTGGGGGGGTAGATAAACAGTCATAGAGCTGATAAATACAGACCTCTCAGCTAAAATCAAACGATTCTCTGGGAATCAACTGGAGATCCACTTTAATGCATTTTGTGTAGATATAGAGTGAGCTGTGTTTCTATTCAACTGAAAAAGCTGCCTTTAAATGTTTAAAAAAATAAATGTGAAATTAGCTGAATTAGCTCTTTTAGGTACATTAAGGTGTTGATCTGTGGTATGAGTTGCTCTGTAATTTCTTTGGCTGAGGGATCTGAAGCAGAGGAAATGTTTGAACTGAGGATTTGAGATCCTTTTTTATTATACAAATATATACCTATATATATATATATATGTCGTGATTTTTGTCCATCTAGCGGTAATTTTGATGTCGTTACCAAAACGACAAACAAGCTGAAAAGCGCTATCATATGGCAGTCTTCTGTACAGTGATGCAGGTCATACATTAAAAAATGTTTGTTCATTTTTTTTCTCTTAGACATTGGAGAGGTGCATTTAGATGTTATAGAGCTAAACATGTTAGATTGGTGACCTGTTATGTTATTATTATTGTCTTGTTGCTGCATTTATTTTGTCAGGGAAAACTAATCCTGAGTCAGTTAAAAGTCAGGGAATTCTGAAATGATGTCAGACTGTGGAAACCCTGAATAAAATAACTGTAATGATTCTCTAGAAAAGTCACATTATATTAATAGTATTGTCTTGTATCAACATACCGTGACTCTAAAATAGAAGTTATTCATTTGTGACATTGACTTCTGTCTTGTGATTTATCTTAAGTTTTTAACCTGTCAAGTTTTTTTTTAGATTTTTAACATTACAATTTATATTTTTCCAAGCACACAACAGTTTAAAGCAAAGTTTAGTTTGTAAAGAATGTCCAGGAAGGATTGAAAAGCATGTTAACAGGGTAATGTAGGCTTGAGTTCATTATCTGATCCATGCATATACACACCAGGAACCTGGAAACTTACTGAATTACAAAAAAACATTTAAAAAACAAACATGTTTCATTGATATACATACAAAAATGAATATTAGGAACTATATCTATCAAACATTATACTGGGCAAGTAAAAATTGTTTCTGGGCAACTGAAATGTGAAAGTCACTTGTCCAAAGGGCAAGTGGTAAAAATCCTTAGCGTGAAACCCTGATATATATGTGTATATATATGTGTATATATATATATATATATATATATATATATATATATATATATATATATATATATATATATATATATATATATATATATATGTGTAAATGTTTGTATCTGGAGCATGTAACAAAACTAATTTCCCTCTGGGGTTAGTAAAGTATTTCTGATTCTTATTTTGGACAGGCCCCATGAATAGTTATGGTTCACTAATGTGAGTACTACAGTATTGGGTATTTAAAACGATGTCTTACTACAAATAATATTTTGGATAAAGTGAAATTGAGTTACTGATAGGACCAAGTGGCTTTGTTTCTCCATCTCATCCTCAGTGTTGCCCGTTTCTTTTTTCTCCCAAAACGTGCATGTGCCTGGGTCAGAGCTGCTGTAGGGAACGGCTGTTTGTTTTTAGAGTATACAACATACTTACTGTATTACTGTATTATTTACTGTAATGCAATTGGCCTGTACAGTATTAACATATGATAGAGCCTTACAAAGGTCATGATGCCCAAAATGCTTTAGACTACAATCAGTCAACGTTCACATGCTGATGGTCTAAGACGATGTTGCTACAGCTGTAATAGGTAAGAGGCCAGAGGCCAGGCTGCCGTACCTGAGCACGCCCTCTGACCACCAGCAGCAGGTAAAGCAGGTAGAGTGTCTTGTCTAAGGATGGAGACGGACAGAGTGGGGGACCCCACATTTTACAGGATAAGCTAAAACTTCTGTCACACCATGCTAATTTGAGAAATTTCTGAAGTTCAGACATGTTCTTTCCACTGCTTGAGTCACGTATCCAAAACATTTGTGTGGCAAGTTTTTACATCTGCATCTAGTTTGCCAGGAAGAATATAATTTGCATGTGTCCGCTTTTACTTTCATTTTACACACAGTACAGATTTTAGAGTAACCCTAACCCACCTGCCTTGAAGATCCTATAAGTTTACACATTTTTAATACAAGCAAACCTTTAAAGATCATGACCCACAGTGCTATTAATGTACCTTTTGTTTTGATTTATCTGTGTTAAAGATGATATGAGTTGTCACTGAGCTCTGAATCATTGATCACCGATATCATTCAGTACGCCTTTCAGACATGGGTGGTTTGTCAAATATACAGAAGCAAAACTGAAGCTAACAACAATGGAAATTTGCAGAGCAGAAAGTGTCACAGGGATTGAACCAATGAGTAAAAAAGCCTCTTAAATGTTCCTACTTCCTCTTTTTAGTGCCCAACAAACCATTTGACTTGCCAGAGCAATCCCCCTCACTTTGAATTAGCTGCTTCTAATAAAAAATTTATATGATTATTAGAAGTACAGAAATGTCTGAAGTACTACCCTCAGCCTGGCCAGGCCTATGAACATTTATCCACCAGATGCACTCAAGCTTCTTCTGAATTATTTTTCATTTGGTAGGAAATGGTTTTCTTTATTAGAGCAGCATTGAATGGGACTTTTCCTTTCTACCCTCTGGCATCCCTTTAGGTCGACTCCTGACTGTTCTGGTAGCTTCTGTGATGGAAGGAGTGGAAGATTGTGAAGGAGGAGATAGTTGCTGGAGTTAATGTGTAGGTTTATATGAGGGTGTATGGCAGGCCATTTTTACATTTATTAGAAGCACTCCTCTCTGTTGTTCCATCACTAAAATAAGATTCTTCCTGATAAAATTCACACTCCTAGACTGAAATTTTCTATATTACATTTTTTCAGCAGAAACTGGATTTCACAAAATGAAAAAAAACAAAATTGCACTTGTAAGAATTAAGTTTGTTATACCTAGAAATTTTTTTACACTTTTGAAGTGGTAGTTATCAGCTTGACTGAATATTTTTGATATCTGAAATATATTTCTTCATAGTGAAAATAATACAAATACTGACCACAAACAATAGAAATATGGAGATCTGAAATTAATTTCAATACATCAAGAATATTTATTCTAGATGTGAAGACTGTCATTTTATTTGAAATGCTCATTTTGACGAGGATTTTATTTTTTTATTTTTTCAGATATCAGGAATATATGTTAAGTAAAAGTTAACTGAAAGCCGTTCCACACCAGGGGGAGGAGGCACTAAACCTGGAAGTAGCTGAAGGGAGGAAAACTCTGAGGAGAGTCAACCCAAGGAAGGCCCCAGGGCCTGATAATATACCTGGGCAGGTCGATAAGGAGTGGTCAGATCAGCTGGCTGGTGACCTCACAGACGTCTTTAACACCTGGCTGGACCAATCCATAGTGCCAGCATGCTTCCAGTCTGCCTCCATTATTCCAGTCCCAAAGAAGCCTCAGGTCGCGTCCCTCCATGATTAGCGGCCTGTCGCTCTGACTCCCATCATGATGAAGTGCTTCCAAAGGCTGGTTAAAGAACACATCGTCTCCAGTCTGCCGCCAACATTCCACCCGTTCCAGTTCGCCTACCGACGGAACCGCTCCACTGAGGACGCCATCTCTGCTGCTCTCCACCTGAGCCTGGCACACCTGGAGGAGAAGAACACCCACGATGGATGCTGTTCCTGGACTTCAGCTCAGCTTTCAGCACCATCATCCCACAGCATCTGATGGGCAAACTGGAACAGCTGGGCTTCAATACACCCCTCTGCTATTGGCTGCTAGACTTCCTCACCAACAGACCTCAGTCAGTCCGGGTCAGATGATGTCATCAGTCTAAGCCCCTCCCCTCAGGGCTGCGTCCTGAGCCCCCTGCCGTTCACCCTGATGACGCACGACTGCGTCCCCAGGTTCACCACCGATCACATGGTGAAGTTTGCAGACGACACCACGGTGGTGGGCCTCATCAGAGACGACAACGACCTGGACTACAGAGAGGAGGTGGAGCAGCTGGTGGAGCAGAGATAACAGCCTGATCCTGAAGGTGGAGAAGACCAAGGAGATCATGGTGGACTTCAGGAAGAAGCGGCCTAACCACGCTCCACTGCTCATCAACAGCTCAGCTGTAGAGGTGGTCAGCAGCACCACATTCATCACAGACACCCTCACGCTCGACTTCCTGCGGAGGATGAGGAGAGCCCACCTGCCCCCCATCCTCCCCACCTTCTCCAGAAGCACCATAGAGAGCGTTCTGAGCAGCTGTCTCACTGTGTGGTGTGGAGGCTGCAGCGCCTCAGACTGGAAGAAGGTGAGAACAGCAGAGAGGATCATGGGGGCTCCTCTTCCCTCCATTAAAGACATTTTATCCCAGCGCTGCGTGTCCCGAGCCCGTGACATCATCAATGACTGGAGCGACATTTTCTCTTCAGTTTCCTAGCATTTTGCTTCAAAGTACGCAGCTCTGCATTAAACCAAGGAGCCAGCTGTCTATTTCTAACGTTTTTCATTTTTGAAGGGGCTGTGTTGTCTAAGGCAGTACGCAGAGAACTAGCTACCCCATCAACAAAATCATCAACCTGTGAAGGGGAATAAGCTAAGCTTTTGCACTCTGCAGCACTGCTCAGCGACACAGAGGAGAGAGAAAGTGAAGCAGATTCTTTAAAATTTATAACTGCACTATCTGATAAAGATCTATTAAAATTGAACCTTCTTTTGGGGGAGGAGAACTCTGTTAAAGTAATCCTGAAGGTTATTAGAAAGTGGTCAGAGAGGACATGGTTGTGAGGAAATACTGTTATTTCTTCACATTCTATGCCGTATGTCAGCACAAGATCCAAAGTATGAAGATAAGAATGTGTGGGACTATTCACATTTTGAACAAAGCCAATAGTGTCTAAGATAGCAGTAAAGGCTGCTCTTAAGCTATCCCCTTCAATGTCAGCATGGATTTTAAAATCTCCCACTATGATGACCCTGTCAGTTTTTAATACCAAATCAGAAAGGAACTCTGAAAACTCATCTAAAAATTCAGAGTAAGGACCTGGTGGACGATACAAAGTTACAAAAAGAAGAGGTTTCCTTGCCTTGAAATTTTGATCAGGGAAATTAAGGGTTAAATGTTCAAAGAGTTGTAGGTATTAACTGTTTTGGGAGTAATCAGTAAGTCAGACTGGAAGATTGTTGCTACTCCTCCTCCTCGCCCAGAACTTCTGGGGATGTGAAAATTTAAATAGCTTGAAGGAGTTGCCTCATTTATGCTCACATAATCCTCTTGCTGCAGCCAGGTTTCTGTAAGGCAACACAAGTCAATGTGATTATCACAAACCAAGTCATTAACTAGCAGACTTTTAGAGGAAAGCGATCTTATGTTAAACAGACCACATTTAATCGTTTAACCTTTTTCCCCAATCAGAGTTATTTTATTTTTAATTAGATTATCATGATTTACTCCTTTGGGAATCTTTGCTAATTTATTAGATTTTGGTCGTGGGCAAGACACTGTCTGGATGGAGTAAAGAGTGGGTAACAGTAGAGAAGCTGCAGAGATGTGTGTTAAACTACAACTCTGCTTCCTGGTCTGCACCCTGGGTGGTCTGGGTTTTGGAGGACTAATAAATGTGGCCAGACCCGCTGTCAGAGAGTGTGTTGTCCCGTCAGTAGAGCTCAGTTTATAGGCGGTGAATTTAAAAACACTGCAGCAGCTTGATCCTGCCTGCCTCAAAAGTCTTCATCTTTACATAATCTCCACAATGGGCGTCTGTTGGGTAGCAGGGATAGTCAATTCAATTCATCCATCCATTTTCTGTCACGTTTATCCCGAGGGGATGGCGAGGGGTGCTGGTGTCTATCTCCAGCTCTCTACGGGTGAGAGGCGGGGGCCACCCTGGACAGAGAGACGGGGTCCACCCTGGACAGGTCTCCAGTCCATCGCAGGGCAACACAGAGACAAGCAGGACAAACAACCATTCATTCACACTCCCACCTTAAGAGGATTTAGAGAAGCCATTTAACCTAACAGTCATGTTTTTGGACTGTGGTAGGAAGCCGAAATACCCGGAGAGAACCCACGCATGCTCAGTGAGAACATGCTAACTCCATGCAAAAAGGGCAGGGAATCGAACCCAGAACCTGGGTAGCAGTACTACCTACTGCAGCCCACCAATGTGGGCTGCAATTCAATTCAGTTTATTTTTATAGCACCGATTCACACACACGTAATCTTGAGACACTTTACTGTTCAACCAGATCATCCAGAACCCCGGCGCCAAAAAGTTTTGAGTCACATGGCAAATGGGCTTAAATATGATTCAGACTCTTGAGTGTCCTTTCAGCTTCATCTTCCTTCATACTAATTTTCTCAAGTTTTTTAAGTGTCTGATGTTTTGCAAGTATTATTAATGTATTTAGCTCCTGGCTGAAGCTTTAACAAACGACGTGACTTCAGCGCTTAGAACACTGCAACATGCAGGTGCAAAAAGAAAATGTAAACAATACCTTTCCTTTTTTCCTTTTGTTTATATTTCCACATCTGTAATATAATTATTGATAATATTAAGACACAATCTCATGAATTAAGTTGGTTTGGTTAACCATTTCATTTCCACTTTAAGGGGAGCTCAGGCTGACATAGAGCAGTGCTCTAGTTCACATGAGTGACGGATCCAAACCTCTGATGTTACAAAGGCAAGATTTTAGAGGGGCAGCTCACACTGAACATTGATATGCAACAAGTCTGATAAATTCATCTGAAAAAGCAAATCAAGCTAATACTCGGCTCAAAAGTTATGCAGTGTTGCTTTAAAGAAGGTAGCTTAATTGGCTGGCTTTGTTTTCTGACAGCTGGCTGTGTTTTCTGCTTCACATGTGAAAGAAGAAAGAAGCTGACTGCTCCCCCTCCTCGCTGTGCTTCTCTCTGACTGATAGAGAGCAGTAAAGTGTTTTGTACCTCTGGAGGTCTGACATTGCCTTGTTTCAGTGTGGTTAAATCCACAGGGTTAATAAGCATCACAGGGGTGCTCCTGGAGGAGAAATGGGAATCAATAGCCTGACAGGAGGCATTCGGCACAAAACAAGGTGTGTACTAGCTGTGCTATAGCTGATCTGATTGAACCTGAAGTGTTTTATTTCTAGTCTTGGCATGCTGCTCTCTAGTTTACCTCCAATTAAAGCCACTGGCCTGCTTAAGCTGTCACCTGCACCATATATTACACTGTTTATCTGTACACATCCGAGAGCATAGAATAGAGTAGAATAGAATAGAATAGAATAGGATAGAATAGGATAGAATAGAATAGGATAGGATAGAATAGGATAGAATAGAGTAGAATAGGATAGAATAGATTGGCCCGTTAAAGTCCCACAGTGTGGGAATTCAGGTGTTTTAGTGGGAAACTGAAACTCAATCAATCATCAATCAATCAAAGAACTCAATGACAATGAAAAGCTAACTGAGGGCTTCATCAGGAAACAGGCTAGCATGCCATACTGTCTATTTTTCTCGTTAATATTTACTCTATTTGAACATTTCCTTCTTCTCTCCTTACTGAAGGACAGATGGGCTGACAGATGAATATCCTCCACTATACCTTTAATTTAGCAAACCCAGTTCAAAGTCATAAATAAATCAGCGTGGTCGTCACTCTGCTTTTAAAATGCAATGTTTAAATTTTAGACAGAAGTAAAATTTTGAGTTTAATCTTTGTCAAGAGGCAGGAAAAAACCAGATCTGTGAAGAAGAAGACTCCTTCCTTTGCTTTAATGGAGCCTTAATCATAAACTTATTAAGTAAATGGTTAAAATTATAGATGAAAAGATTTTTTAATGCTCTGTTGAGCTGGTTAGTTAAAATTTGATGGCATATTCACACTCACACTCTGCCCTCATTCAGATTCCTGCCGAAAAGGAGCCTGAATGAAGGCGACTGAAGCGAGGAGACAAGGCGGTGGGGGCAGAGGGCCTTGTACATCTCATTTGGGCACTGCCGCTTGATTAATGTGGCTCTTCTTTTCAGAGTGGGTATTCACTATGCATTTTGATGAGACAATCAGATTTCCTCTGCCGGATTATTCCTACAGCACCATGAATGAATGCACTTTTTATTGGCCCTATTGTTTCAAAGATGGATTGCACACCAAGGCCTGAGAAAATTGACTACATTAAGGATCAAGTTTTACCAACTTTATAGAAGTTTTGTAAGATTTGCCCTTTAGGAATATGTAAAACACAATGGCAAATTACACTGATATTTTATTGTAAATTATTGTTTTAAATGTTTTATAATGTAATGTAATCTAAATAAATCTAAATGAGATTCTTTATCCTGAACTAGCTAGAGGTAAACAGCTTGCTCTTGTGGAAGGCATGTGGCAAATAATGACTTGTCTTACATCCATCCAACTGGTACTGCTTATCTGAGAGTGGATTTTTTAGCCAAACCACCTAAACTGACTCATTTCTATGCAGAGGAGCCTTGACGTGTCTTGATGATGCTCCTAAGAAAAAGCTCCTGTTGGAATATGTGTCTCTGAAAGCCGTTGTGAAGATCAGAGGTCCGTTTCACTAAGGAAAAACTCTAAGTTTTCTAAACCTAAAATCAGGGAAACTCTGAGTTTTCCTGTTTCACAAAGAGAGTTTCCTCATCCTATGTTTCTGTCACCATAGTAACAATCTAACCAGGTTGGAAGCAGGTGTAGTTCAGTAAACTCAGAGTGTCCTCAATCTCCGCTCTTCTTACAGCCAATCACATTGTTTTATTTCTTGATTAGTCAGATTTTTTTGTTATTTATTAAAAAAAAAGTCATTCTCTAGGTCCGTTAGACAAATTAGCTTTAAAAAAAAGCACTGCATGTCTATTAGATGAGGATCTTATTAAAGAAAGATCAGCATTTTTTTCCTCAGAGAATTAAATATTTATAGGGAGAGGATTCGATATGTCAGGATCTTGGCACTGATGGCTGGATTTGGCTCATTTCTTCCACCTGCTTAGCTCCGCCCAGCGCTCTTTGTCACTCATCAGATCCATCTGTTACTATTTTCTATGTACCTGACTGTTCCCTGCCATCGGTGCCAGATTATTGGAGCCATGTGTGAGAGTTTTCTAGCTTTCCTGTGTGTTTCTGGTTTCTCTGTTTGCCTGATCAGTTTCCCGACTGTTACCTGGATTTTGCCTGCTTTCAACCTTGGATCTGTCTCCAAACTCCATCCTTCTGGGCTCAGACTGAAGATTGACCAGAGTATCCAGTGATCCTGCCCCAGCAGACAAACAGCCGCATCTTGAGCAATTAATAAATGCTTGTTTTGAAATCTGTCTGCTTGAATTCAAGGTCCTATGTTCTAAACTTCTGACTCTACAACTCAGTTGACAGGTTTTAAGATTTATTAGTTTTTGGTTTGTTTAATATGAGCCACATATGGATGTTTTAATTTTTGAATATTTAAGTTTACAGTACATTAAGAACTACTGAAATTATTTTCAGATTACATATAAATAGATTCATTAAATCTGCGAGGGGAAAATGAATTACTTTTTGGTTGGGATTAGGATTCACTCTGTAATAACATCTACTGAGCCTAGTGGTACAATCTGAAGCCATTCGATGGGAATGATAACCGCTAATAACAACCATTCATTGGATGATAACATTAGAAGTGCACCTGCAAACAGCCACTGAGTATTTAATCTGTAAAAGAAGACTGATGAGGAATATGAGGAACCCATGAGATGATGCACAAGTTGTTTATATTAGAACGTTTTTAGTCTTAACTTCCACCAGCTGCCAGACAATTTCACGGCTGATATCTGAAAAAAGCATCTTTGTCTAAATGACCATTTAAAACATAATGACATTCTCCACATCTAGAATAAACATTCTAGATAGAAATTAATTTCAGATCTCCATATCCTTAATATTACTGGTCAGCATTTCTATTGTTTTCACTATGAAGAAATGTATTTAAGGTATAGCTTATCAAAAGAGGGCCAGTTGCGGCGAAGGCCTACCAAAAGTTTGACCAATTGAAGCCTGTTTAAATCCCATCTGATGTCCGATTTATGAAGCAGCGTAAACAAACTCTTAAATCCTGGAGTCTGAATTGATCCTATGTGGCGTAGGAAACATTTCAGTTTCACAATGGCTGGTGTGAGTTAGTCTAATCGACTCTTATTAGGTTAACTTGGATTCACGCCTGTATGTTATAAAAAGCCATCATTAATGAGTCACCATGACAACAGGGAAGAGGAGGTCTGCCCAATTCACTGATGTAGTATATAAGGTGGATCTATTCAGCAGAACCACTCCCTCAGCCACTGAGTTTACCTATCGGTTATGTTGCCAGCGCATTGATATGTAACTTTAACGCTAGAGCGAAGCTAAGTAAAAGTTCCGTTCTTTTCACCTCTGATCTGAATCTTTCATTCATATACTATGTTGGAGTAAACACACAACAAATTGGCGACGAGGAATGTGGACCCTCAAACCACACGACATGAAAACTTAAAACCGGAGGGAACGAGAAACAAAGAGACAAAAACGAAACTTAGCAAAGGATCTGTGAGTTACAGTGTATATCATACAGTGAAAGGATAAACGGATAATATCGGGACTGCATGTCCGGAATGGCTTACGTTGGAAAAGTAGAGGAGTTTGATAGTTCAAGTGAAGACTGGGAATCATACATAGAGCGAGTGGAGTTGTACTGCGTCACTAATGATGTGGATGACGAGAAAAAAGTTCTGTCCTCCTCAGTTTAATGGGAGCAAAAACTTACAGTGTACTGGGTAATCTCCTGAGTCCTGCTAAACCGTCAAGCTAGTCATATAAAGACATTGTTGACACGTTGCAGAAGCACTTAAATCCCGCACCACTAGTGATAGCGGAAAGATTCTGATTTCATCAGAGGAATCAAACAAAGGATGAAAGCATATCCGAGTATATGGCCGAGCTGAGCAAGCTCTCGCAACATCGTGACTAAAGATGGACTTGATGATGCCCTGAGAGATCGTTTAGTATGTGGCATTCACTGTACAAGCACACAGAAAAGGCTACTGTTAGAAAAGGAGCTAGAGTTGAAGAAAGCACTTGAACTATCTCAATGGAAACAGCAGCGAAGGGTGCATCAGAGCTAGAAAAGAAAACATTAGAAAACGGGGCAGTCGTCTACCTCTACGTCTCTGACGTATGCCTTTTTTGCATAAACACTGACAAAGTGCAAGCAGAAATATTATTTATCAGATGATTTACCCTTTTAAAAGATAACAGGTGTGTAAATAAGGGCCAATATTTTTTGCAACGAACAATTGTAATGCACAAACTGTATTTCATGTCATTTTAATACAATAAAGTTTCAAACTTGATAAGACTGAATACATTCATCCAGCTTTCTGCACAGGATTCAAGAATAAACACTGCACATTTTTATTAGCAGCTGACACCTCATTGTGAGTGGGTTTTATTAAATAATAAAGGATGACTGACAGCTCTATCTTGCACGTTATTGCATTGACTCTTAAATGTCACCAAAATAGAATCGCTCCCTTCTCCTTGTTCAAATAGTGATTAAATTAAATCAATCAGATTTCATTTTAAGATAACTTTGAAGACCAAACAAGTAAAACAACAAATGCAAAAGAAAAAAAAAAAAAATCAGACTAGGTGAGATTATTTTTGTCTGCTGTAATTTTCTTTTGACTTTTTTTTCCTAAACCTAGAGAGTAAATTTATTAATAGGGTGTGATTTTATTCTGCTGTGTTTTATTGTTTATGCATAATTATTATTCATGTGGAAGGAGTAAGTGGGTAAGTATGGATAAGTGGGTATTTTCAAAGCAACTCAGCAGGTTTAAACTCAATTGAATTATTGAAGGCTCATAACTTAACTTTGAAATATAAAGCAAAAAATATAACAAAGAAACCTTTATGCGGAAACTTTTAAAGGGATTCAATGTGAGACGTATGCAGGATTTCAGCTGAGCTCTAGCTTGTTAAAGATACAAGAGACTGTCAATAATACAATTGGCTGGTCGCCTATAATTCCTTTTTAAACATCAATCTTTGTACTGAAATATTCTTTCTGTCATGATTTGTGGACATCTAAAGAGAAGCGCCATCTCCTGGTCACACCCTGTAATTCAGTGAAAGGGTGGAGTCAGAGTAAGAAAACATGCAAGAGGGGGGTCACTGAAGTGACTGGAAGATGGAGGGGATGTTGCTGGGAGTTGGAGGGAAGTGGGCTGCCATTTGGCAATACTGAAGACATCAAAACTGAATCAACACGTGGAATTATGTATTTGACAGAAAAGTGTGAAACAGCTGAAAAGATGTCTTATATTCTAGGTTCTTCAAAGTAGCCTCCTTTTGCTTTGATTACTGCTTCGCACACTCTTGGCATTCCCTTGATGAGCTTCCAGAGGCCGTCATCTGAAATGGTTTTCACTTCACAGATGTCCCCTGTCAGAGTTAATAAGTGGTGGTTTGGGGTGAGCTGGACAGCAGAGTGAAGGCAAAAGGGCCAACAACTGCTCAGCATCTCTGGGAACTCCTTCAGGACTGTTGGAAAAACATTTCAGGTGACGACCTCTGGAAGCTCATAAGTAATCAAATGATTGATTCATAGTTTTGATGTCTTCAGTGTGAATCTACAATTTTCATAGTCATGGAAATAAAGAAAATTCTTAGAATGAGAAGGTGTGTCCAAACTTTTGGTCTGTACACTATATGTGTGGGTATGTTTGTGTGTGTGCTAGTGGAAAAATGCAATCCCTCAGTAACCATACTTGTAGCGACAGTGGAGAGGAAAAACTCCCCTTTAACAGGAAGAAACCTCCAGCAGAACCAGGCTCAGTGTGCGCGGCCATCTGCTGAGGCCCACTGGGGTTCAAGGAGACAGAAGCAGACATAGAAAAAGAAGCATAGATACAAAAGGCAACTGTCAACCAGCTCCACAGGCGGCCCCGTCCAGGAAACACACAGCCAGGCAGACGAGCTCCGAGCCAGCTCCCATGTCAGAGGATGAAGAGAGCACATCCAGTTAGTCACAGTCAGAGAAACAGGACTACACTGGAAAACAGGCCAAGCTCCAACATCTAGAAACAAAGGTGTTGATGGCAGCAGCACAGCTGATATTTCTCTCCAGGATGGAGTCACAGCCAAACAGGAACAGACCAGATGAAGCTACTATGAGAAAAAGCAGAGAGAGCAGAACGTTAGAGATTGAACTAACAGATTCTGCAGAGTAGGAGAATAGAGATAGAATGAAGCAGAATGATGAAAAAGGGGTCCCTATGTCCTCCAAAAGTCTAAGCCTATAGCAGCAGAACTATAGAGATAGCTCAGGATAACCTGAGTCACTCTAACTAGAAGCTTTATCAAAAAGGAAAGTTTTAAGCCTAGCCTTAAAAGTAGACAGGGTGTCTGCCTCACGGACTAAAACTGGTAGTTGGTTCCACAGGAGAGGAGCCTGAGAACTAAAAGATCTGCCTCCCATTCTACTTTTAGAAATTCTAGGAACCACTAGTGAACCTGCAGATTGAGAGCGAAGTGCTCTGTTAGGAACATAAGGAACAATCAGATCTCTGATATCAGATGGAGCTTGGCCATTTAAGGCTTTATATGTCATGATCTGGGCTGTTTGCTCCTCCTTAATTGGTTATTTCTTTCACCTGTCGTTTTCCCTCCCTGCCTCATTTATTCCTCTCAAATGTTTCTTTTGGTTTATATTCTGTTCAGCCTGAGTATTCAGGACCAGATCATTATTGGTTTTCTGTTAGTCTGTCCGTTCAGTTATGCCATGGTTCATGTCCTGGATCCTGGCGGAGTCCTCTGGGTTTTTGGCTCTATATGTGGGAAGGTTCAGTTTTTATCCCAGTAAGCCTGGCTCCAAGGAGGAGACCAGTTTAAAGGTCCTGCATCAAGTTCTGGTTCCACGTCCTGTCCCAGCTACCCTCTTCCACTGAGCCTCCCTGTCTGCACCTGATCCTGTCCGCACATGTGCATGACCACCTGGTTACGCTTCTGGCTCTGTTGGACTCTGAACCTCCCTGGGAGCTCTACGAGGCCTGGAGGCCTGGATCCTGTCTGTCCTGGATCGGCTCTCCTGCACAACCTCTGGGACTGCAGCACTGGGGACACTCTTGGACTGGACTGTTAAACCAGAGTGTCTGAGATTGGGCAGTTCCCCACCCCCCCCCCCCCGCCTGCAGTTGCCGCATGCCACAGATCCTAGCAGCTCCCCTTTTAGTTTTGTTTTTCACTAAATAAAAGTTTTGAACTTGCCCACTGACTGTCTCCTTGAATACCGGGTCCATCTGTCCCATTTTCATGACTTTATATGTGAGAAGGAGGATTTTAAATTCTATTCTGGATTTAACAGGAAGCCAATGAAGAGAAGCCAGGATAGGAGAGATATGATCTGGTTTTACATTCCACATTAAGGTTTGATATCAAAGTATCTTTCTATTTTCGTTGATGTGCCTTATTCCAAAACTACTTCTTACTGTTTGTTCACAATAATGGTTCTGAAAAATGATCAGTAGTTTCCCACTAGTTCTAACTATCTACACCAGTAAACAAATATATCTGTCTTTGTTTATAGAATCCCTCTTTCAGCAGAATTTCCTTCCCTTGGGTCCATTTGTTTGTTGTGTTTGATGTTTTCCACACTTCATTACGCCTAAATATGGATGAATGTGACAGGAGTAAAGTTAATGTAAAAATGGTAAAGTGTTGGATCAGCGACTACAAATAAACTGCACATATGTAATGTACATAAAAAGCACTTTTAGACATAATGCTGCAAATTGTTAACTGAAATAAGACTTAATATAGATATTAAAAATGTATCTTTCCATTTTATTTCACTTACTTAATTAAGGTAGTGAAAGACATTGAGTAAGTTAATCACACACAGACTGACATTTTTAATCTGTTAATTATCATGTTTTACTGAAAGAAAAAAACGGATTGTTTGCAATGGAGAAACATTAAAGCTATTTGTTTTCTTCCTTCTCTGGGTGAAGGAGGACACTTGCTTCCTTCCCTTCCTTCCCTTAACTTCCCTTCCTGCTGCTGTTTTTGATCTTTCATATCTTCCGAAAACTGGAAATTGATAAAAACTTCACATTAAGAAGCTCGAGAAAGAAAAGCCCTTAGAAAACAATCATGGATAATGTGTCAGTCCATACTGTCGGTTGAGGATATAGAAGTTTTCTATATAATTGGGTTATTGATAGCAGGATTCTGCTTATTTGACTTGGCGAGTTTCTACATTATCTTCAAATTCCAAAAGTGTCAAAAGCCTTTCAGGCCGTGTTTAGGCTGCCCAGCCTGGATGGTAGAAAGCTATGAAATTTAGACCCAACCATAAAAAAATATTTTTTTAAATAAAACAAAAAAATGTGATTTAAATTGAAAAAAAATTGAAATTGAATTTGGAAAAGTACAATTCGGAAAAAATAAAATAGAAAAAAAAAAAGAAGGAAAAAATACAATTTAAAAAAACAGCTAAGCTCATTTCATAACCTACAGTATTTTATGAAAATGTTTTTCAGTTTCTCTTCTGGAAAATATTTATTTACAACAAAGCCATTTGCTTTTATTTTTTTTTTTATTTTGATTTACAAAATGTTTTTTTAAAAGAAGTTTCCATTTTATAACATTTGTTCTCTGCTTGCACTAATAACGGAACTTAATTCACTCCATAATATTAATGTCATGATTGGTTTAAGGTTAAACCCACATGCAGAACACAAACGGAGGCAGAGTAAAAGTTTAACAGAGTTTATTGACAAAGGTTTTCACACAAAGACAAGAACTGGTTCAGGTACTGGTCCGGGTTGGGTTCACTGATGTCTGCAGAGACGGACAGTTTGATTAGCCAGGCAATCAGATGAGTTATTGAGTCTTTAGATAATTCAGAGTCTACTTTGAAGTAGTCCAGGCTTAACTTGTGAGAGAGGGAACCGTTGGGTCTATGGAGAGATATTTGTGCCACCTACTGTTCATGAGTGTGTAGCAACATTGTTTTACATCTATTAAATTCTATTTTTAATTTTGTATTCTGCAGATAACTAAATAATGCTTTCCTTAATCTATAAATATCCTTTATATTTCCTTTATTTCCCAATAATCCTTTAAGACTCCATTCTTGGCCTGTCATTTCAACTACTCTTCTCAATTTCTCCCTTTCAGGTTCATATGTTTTACAGTTCATTAATATGTAAGCATTCGTTCCAAATACTACATCCGGTTAAATGAAAAAATAAATAAATAAAAACACAATCAGGAAAATCAAACAACTCTTACAGTTATTTGGTCAACACTCCTAACCATTTGATGAACAGAAGATATTACTATAAAATATCTTGAATTATCTCAAATAAACTTCAGTAAAACAGTTATTAGATCATTGCCTCATCCATCTCTTTTACCTGCTATTGACATGGATTTAAATTTGATGCTTTAAAAGAAAAATAAGGAGGATATTTCAGGTTCCAGTATGGTTTAACAATATATAGATAAAAAATATTATGGATATGTTAAATTTTTTATGGATGCTTCAAAATATTCCAATATTAGGAATGGTGTTTTGTTTTAGTTTCAGAATTTATTTTTAAATCGGGTAAAAGAATCAGTGATGGAATTCAGCCTACAAAGGAGAAATGTTTTGGATCATATTGGCCTTACAATGGATTGAAGAAATCGTTCCATTAAGAAGTTTAGTTTGCTCTGATTTTAGATCAGCGACCGTTATATTAATTTAAACGCAATTATTCAGACAGCAGACCTGATCTGAAATTTAACAATTATTATTTAGAAGACCTTTTACAGATGGACTCTAAATAAGAGGGTTATTCTTTATTATATATATTAAAAAGAATAATTTGATAAACAGGATTTTTCAGTTGGTGGCGGTAATTGTTGTTTGCCAACCTCCATAAAAAACAACAAAAAGAAGAAACACCCGCCACAAAAGCTAAGAGTAAGGCCAATATGATCCAAAACATTATCTATATACTGTTAAACCATACTTGAACCTGAAATATCCTCCTTATTTTTCTTTTAAAACAGCAAATTTCAATCCATGTCAATAGCAGGTAAAAGAGATGGATGAGGCAATGATCTAATAACTGTTTTACTGAAGTTTATTTGAGATAATTCAAGATATTTTATAGTACTATCTTAGGAATGTTGACAAAATAACTGTAAGAGTTGTTTGATTTTCCTGATTGTGTTTTTATTTATTTTATTTATTTATTTTTTCATTTAACTGGATGTAGTATTTGGAACGAATGCTTACATATTAATGAACTGTAAAACATATGAACCTGAAAGGGAAAAATTGAGAAGAGTAGTTGAAATGACAGGCCAAGAATGGAGTCTTAAAGGATTATTGGGAAATAAAGGAAATATAAAGGATGTTTATAGATTAAGGAAAGCATTATTTAGTTATCTGCAGAATACAAAATTAAGAAATAGAATTTAAAAGATGTAAAACAATGTTGCTACACACTCATGAACAGTAGGTGGCGGTATACACCTTAAAGTTGCTTGCGATCCGCCATGATAGAAAAGAAGAAGAAGAAGAAGAAGGAAGGAATGCTTTCATTGGATGAAAAGAAGCTGCGTGTGATTGGCTGATGGTATGGTTCATTTACATACATTGCTGAAGTTGCGAGCGCAGAAACAGCCGAGCGCACAGCTGGTGTTGAGCGCGGAGAGAGAGCAGGTCGAGCGAGCGCGAGCAGAGACGGATTCGAGCACGCGCAGAGATGAAACTGAGCGCGAGAACAGTGTGTTGAGAGGGTTTTTCAGAGTTGAGCGCGCGCCAGACCGGTTTTGCGCGCGCGCGTGTTGTCTCACTGCACGCTCGGATTGGTTCCTGCGCGCTCAAACCGATGGCACAAATATCTCTCCATATGGGTCCAGAGACTGTTGGTTCAGCAGAGTGCACAAGCAGTAGCAGCGTCTAGCTTCTGACTTTGAATGGCAGACCTTGATCAGAGTTTCCAGCTCTTCTCTGAGAGCAGCAGGAGAAATCCTAACCCTTGAGACAGGTTTCCTGTGAGCAAAGACAGAGGCAGATTAGAATCAGGTTTTTCTCTTGAGATAACTAAGATTCTTTCAGGCAACAGAGGCTCAGGTTCGCTAACCAAACTAGGTCAACACTGCGGCCTTGAAGGAAGGTCTGGCAGCTGCTTATGTAGGGAAGGTGTCCTGATGGGCTGACGAGCTCCAGGTGTGCTGGAGGGCTCCAGCCCAGGAGACCCACGGCGCACTCTGCTGGAGAAAGGTGGTACATCCCCAGATCCCAACAATTAATATAATATTATATGAAATGTTTTAATCCTTATCCACCCCCCATGTTTGCTATTAATAAATGTCTAATGCAGGTCAGAACCTCCCATCGGCTGCAGCCCCCAGCAGGCATTTCCTCCCATGTATTTTTTTATTATTGTTGTCTATCATGTCTCTTAGATGGGATGTTCAAGTTTTCTATAATGACAAATAAAAGGCATTCTGATTCCAATGCTGATACAGTTCCATCCTATGGGATAATTTCCTACCCATGTACTCTTTGACCAGTGGAGATAATAAAATGTGAAAATTGACAGCTAAATAATATACAAACATAACTGTAGCGTAGCTCCTTTTACGCTTTCTTCTGTTTGTAAGTTGAAGGTGATTCTCTATTCTAGTTCATTCTTTGCTGGAGGCTCCAGACATCTGTTATAACAAAATATAAGAAACATTCACCATGGTGAACGGATGCATCATATCACAGGGTTCCAGAGGTCAAACCTAAAAACAGAAACCCTCTGGCACGCTCACAGATGTTACCTTGTTACAGCTTAAATGGGTCACTGTGAGTCGTGACCATTACAGCTTCTCTGTCTTTTAACCATGAACCAAGCAAAAAGGAAATAATACACCTGCAGCCTGTTTCCCCATTCAGAATGACCGGAAAACAGGTTAACAGATATATTCCTATAGAGTTATAATAACAGAATGCCTCCTATGAAAGTCTGCTCAACAGAATATAATAAACTTTTGAAAATAAGAGCATTTAAGCAGGTAATAAACATACTGTTCATCAACATCTGTAAACAAAACATTCTTTATTGGTTCAATGTAATTTCCTAAACCTGAGCTTTTTTTCTTTTTTTATCTGTCAGCTGTAAAACAATATAATTAATAAATGTCTATAAATGTCAATCTGTGTGTGATTAACTTACACAATGTGTTGCACCAACTGAAGTAAGTTACTGAAATAAATAGACTTCAATCTGAAAAACTCACACGAAGAGAAAAGACAATTAGGAGAAATTTATTGATACAATTACTTTGTCTTTGGAAAAAGACTAAGTAATTATGGCAGAACCAGGCTCAACATGGCGGTCAGGCTCAACATGGCAGTCAGGCTCAACATGGCGGTCAGGCTCAACATGGCAGTCAGGCTCAACATGGCGGTCAGGCTCAACATGGCGGTCTTCTGCCGGACCGGATGAGATGAAGCAGGGAACACAGTGAGAGTCAGGGAGGAATGACGCTCTGATGAAGCTTTAGCTACGATGTTGGAGGAGGGGCTGGAGGGGGGTTGATTTGAGGTCATCTGAATGATGTCACAGCGCATCCGCCGCCTGTTCACAGGAGCAGACAGGTGCGGATCGGAGGCCTTTAAAGATGAACTCTGGATGCCGATTGGCTTCGTGGAGGCGTGGTTCAAAGCTGACTGGCTGTCTCACAGGTGGATGAAGGAAAGCAATGAGTTTCTTTAGTTGAACTTCCACCGAGGCTCCATTAGATATATATTTATATTCAGTTTTCAAGCAGTTAACAACAGATGTGTCCTAAGGAAGGAAATTCTGCTGAAAGAGGAATTCTATAAATAAAGACAGATATATTTGTTCACTGGTGTTAATAGTAGAATCACGCTTCTCCATCTGAAAATCTCATTGACACTTCTAAATTTGGCGGTCGCTAAAAGAACATCACTTTTGTGACTGCATTGAGCCAGGCGTAAGGTTTGATGAAGGGGGGGCTGTTGATGGTGGGGTTGTTTTCAGGAACTCTTAGGTCCAGAGACTGCAGGTCTTAGTGCTTCAGCAGACCAACACATTTTGGTCAGTCCCATGCTCCCAACTTTGTGAGTTGCTCCTTCCTCTTATAACATGGCTGAGCACAAGGGCATAAAGCAAGTTCCATAAAAACATGGACGGCAGAGTGTGGTGTGGATGTACTTCACTAGCCTGCTCAGATTCCTGACCTCAACCAACAAAGCACCTTTGGAATGACAACAGAGGCTCAGGTTCGCTAACCAAACTAGGTCAACACTGTGGCGTTGAAGGAAGGTCTGGCAGCTGCTTATGTAGGGAAGGTGTCCTGATGGGCTGACGAGCTCCAGGTGTGCTGGAGGGCTCCAGCCCAGGAGACCCACGGCGCACTCTGCTGGAGAAAGGTGGTACATCCCCAGATCCCAACAATTAATATAATATTATATGAAATGTTTTAATCCTTATCCACCCCCCATGTTTGCTATTAATAAATGTCTAATGCAGGTCAGAACCTCCCATCGGCTGCAGCCCCCAGCAGGCATTTCCTCCCATGTATTTTTTATTATTGTTGTCTATCATGTCTCTTAGATGGGATGTTCAAGTTTTCTATAATGACAAATAAAAGGCATTCTGATTCCAATGCTGATACAGTTCCATCCTATGGGATAATTTCCTACCCATGTACTCTTTGACCAGTGGAGATAATAAAATGTGAAAATTGACAGCTAAATAATATACAAACATAACTGTAGCGTAGCTCCTTTTACGCTTTCTTCTGTTTGTAAGTTGAAGGTGATTCTCTATTCTAGTTCATTCTTTGCTGGAGGCTCCAGACATCTGTTAGAGCAGACACTGAGAGCCAGGCCTTCTCATCCAACATCAGTGAGTTACATACTAAAGGCGCTTCAGGAAGAATAATGAAAACCTTTAGTAAAACCACTCCTAAACCTTGAGGACAGCCTCTCCAGTAGGGCTGAAGCTGTTCCAACTGCAGAGGGTGACCCATTGCATATTGAATCCCCATTGGTTTTAATTCAATTTTATTAAATTTATTTCTATAGTGCCAATTTGCGACCCCTGTCATCTCAAGGCACTTTCCAGTTCACCAGATCATCCAGTCAGATTGATTCAAAGTTTTCTATCTAAGGAAAACCAGCTGATTGCATCGACTCATTGACTCTTCAGCAATCCCTCACACTAAGCATGCTTGTAGCGACAGTGGAGAGGAAAAACTCCCTTTGAACAGGAAGAAACCTCCAGCAGAACCAGGCTCAGTGTGAGCGGCCATCTGCTGAGGCCCACTGGGGTTCAAGGAGACAGAAGCAGACATAGAAAAAGAAGCATAGATACAAAAGGCAACTGTCAACCAGCTCCACAGGCGGCCCCGTCCAGGAAACACACAGCCAGGCAGACGAGCTCTGAGCCAGTTCGAATGTCAGAGAAGATTAAATATAGGATTTAAATGACAGGTCCTGATCAAAAATAACACCAAGATTTTTTACTTGATTATCTGAAATCAGTTTAATCTCATCCAAATGAAGTGCCTGACTAATCAGCTTCTTTTTCAAAGACTCTGGTCCAAAGACTATAACTTCTGTTTTATCTGGATTCAGCAGCAGGAAGTTAAGAGGCATCTAGGTTTTTGTCCTGATTACATAGTGCTAGACCAGATTCTTAAGCAAGCGACATCTGTGGACACAGAGGCAGATTTAACAGTTTATTTTCTGGTTAAATGGAGTAGAGCTCGGTCAACTTAGACAAAAACAGGGAGAGAGAGAGTCTGAGTTTTGGATCCTTTTCCAGAGGATGGTCTTGTGTTGGATTGATGGTTGACAGGCAGGCTGATTGTTCCTGTAAGGGGTCACCGGAGAGGAGGCAGTTCCAGAGCAGCAAGGAGATGGAGGAAATGGACCTGATCCTGGTGAGCGTCTGATCTAGTTCTGTGGAGGACGAGAGCAAGGAGAGGTTAGAGAAAACTCTCCAGTAGGGCTGAAGCTGTTCCAACTGCAGAGGGTGACCCATTGCATATTGAATCCCCATTGGTTTTAATTCAATTTTATTAAATTTATTTCTATAGTGCCAATTTGCGACCCCTGTCATCTCAAGGCACTTTCCAGTTCACCAGATCATCCAGTCAGATTGATTCAAAGTTTTCTATCTAAGGAAAACCAGCTGATTGCATCGACTCATTGACTCTTCAGCAATCCCTCACACTAAGCATGCTTGTGTGAACAGGAAGAAACCTCCAGCAGAACCAGGCTCAGTGTGAGCGGCCATCTGCTGAGGCCCACTGGGGTTCAAGGAGACAGAAGCAGACATAGAAAAAGGAGCATAGATATGTCCCGGCATTGGACTCTGTGCTCTAGGGGGGTCGCCTCTTTGGCTCTTCACAACCACTATTGAGCAGATTTTCTTTGGATAAACTTAACATGCAAGTGTACTTTCACAAACAACTACAGGAGCTTGGTTCCAGGTACTTAGAGATTCACTTCCACACAGAAAGCCCATACTCTTATCTTCAGGCAACACAGAATACATGATCAGATTAAATAATACTATTTATATTTCTGATATGGGATTTAAAGGACATCAAAAATAACACCAAGATTTTTTACTTTATTATCTGAAGTCTGTTTAATCCCATCCAAATGAAGTGACTGACTAATCAGCTTCTTTTTCAGAGACTCTGGTCCAAAGACTATAACTTCTGTTTTGTCTGCATTCAGAAGCAGAAAGTTAAGAGTCATCCAGGTTTTTATGTCTTCAGACATGCCTGTAATCTATGTAATGGGTTAGCTTCATCTGGATTATAGACAGATATAGCTGGGTATCATCAGCATAACAGTGGAAATTAATCCCATGCTGTCTAATAATTCTACCGATTGGGAGCATGTATAAAGTAAAGAGAATTGGTCCTAGCACTGATCCCTGTGGTACTCCACAGGTAACCTTTGAGCATGAGGAAAATCTGTCATTAATTTTAACAATCTGAAATTGATCAGATATATACGATTTAATGATTTGACTTTCACCAGAGCTGTTTTAGTGCTATGATGAGCTCTAAAGCCAGACTGAAACTCTTCAAAAAGTTCATTATGGTGGAAGTGATCGCACACTTGTTTGGCAACTACTTTCTCAAGAATTTTAGATCAGAAAGGAAGATTGGATATAGGTCTATAATTGACCAAGTCATCTGGGTCAAGAGACAGTTTCTTAAGCAGAGGTTTAATTCCAGCAACCTTAAAAGCTTTAGGTACATATCCCTGTAACAGAGATAGATTAATCACATCTAAAATATAGGAGGAGATCAAAGGGAATACCTCCTTAAATAACCTGGTTGGAACTGGATCTAACATCCAAGTTGAAGGCTTAGATGAAGACAATAATTGTGCTGAAAGATTAACTGGATCAAAGCAGTCTAAACCCTGTTCAGATTCCATATCTACCTCAGATGCTGCCCCCCCCTCCAGAGAAAAACCAATCGTAGATAGAGGAGTGCTGATGATCTTATTTTTAATAAGATCAATCTTATTTATAAAGAATCCCATAAAATCATTGCTGCTAAGAGCAGGTGGAATGGACGGTTCAACCGAGCTATGGCTCTGCGTGAGTTTGGCAACTGGATTAAAAAGAAATCTAGGATTATTCTTATTCTCCTCTATTCATGTGGAGAAATATGCTGCTCTTGCTTTACAAAGTCTGTATTTCAGAGGTGTCAAGTAACAAAGTACAAAAACTTTGTTACTGTACTTAAGTACACTTTTTCGGTATCTATACTCCCTTACTTACTTTTCTTCCTACTTCTGAAACAAACATTACTCATACTCTTGGCTTCGGTTGAATGTTTATAAATATTTATTTCCCGTCATGTGCGCCGTCCAATGCAGATCATTGGCGCCATCCACATCTAGTGAAACTAGTGTAATTGGATAAGTCATTGTTAGGGTTTCTGTATAAGGGAGATGTTTTTGTGTCTTTTTTTTTATTGTCTCCACCCATCCACTAGATGGCCCTTTTCCCCTGTTGGCCTGGAGGGCCTCTTCTGGTTTATCACCCACACCTGTGGCTCGTTTGGTCATTACCTGAGGAGTATATGAGCAGCGGACTGTCACCAACTCAATGCCAGATTGTTTGCCAGTATTGGGTACTCTAGAATCTCTGAGATTAGCTGAGTCTAACCTTTTGAGTTTTTGTCTCCCTGAGTCCAAGGTTCTAACCCTTTGTTCTCCTCTGTCGACTCCAGCAGGATTATTTTCTGATCTACTGGATAAGCCTGGTCCTTCAAGCCTTGGAAGGAATTATTTGTCTCTCTGAGATAAAGAAAATCATTCACCGCTTCAGTTTGCAGTCCACTTCAGGAAAGCTCGTTGACAGTCCGCTCTGTTGCTCCTCTGGACCACTACAAGTATGCCTATCCACCCTCTAGCTAAGTATCTCCTTATCTGTCCTCACAAACGACCTCACAAACAGGAACCTAGCAACGACAAGTCATCTACAGTGAGTCCTTCCCTGGCTTTATTTTAGTATTAGCCTGAAAATTCCCATGGACCAAAACTCATCACTCTGATCTCCATCTAGTGTTTCCGGTTCCGGTTCACCTGACTGCTGGTTATTCCCAGAGCTGAGAATCTTTGTTTTTTGTCTCTCTGAGTGTCACATTTCAATAAACTGTTACATTTTTTTATCCGCCTCTGAGTTGTATCTGCATGTGGGCAAAATATCTGAAACCCATCATGACAGTCATAGAACGCAAACACTCATTGGTTAGCTAAAGGAAATCATCAAAAGCAAGCAGGTGTTCTTCAAACTGCTAACGTGAATTGTGTATGCCATGCTACAATTTGGGATTCAGGAAAAGATGTTGAAATGTCTGAAAGGTCGGACACAGGCGAGAGCGTATCGGGAGACGGAGACCAACAAGACCTCCCTCATCCTTGGCCCTATCTCAAAGAATTTTTAGAGATAGTCGAAAAATTTAGCTTTCCATTCATATAGCGGCATCTGACTGTTTTTTTTAAAGGTTACTTTATACTTTTATACTTTCAGTAGTTTTTGGAGCACATACTTTTTCACTTTTACCTGAGTTAAGAGGTCTAGTTGATTCTTCAACTTTTACCAGAGTGTTTTTAAACTGCAGGATCTATACTTCAACTTAGTAACAAATGTGTGAACTTTTGACAGCACTGCTATATTTCACAATAAAAGCGCAGATGAAACCTAACATCATGGACTGCTCCGAAATTGCTCTCTATGCACAACTTTTGAATCACCTTGGGGAGACCATCAATTTTTGGAAAAGCCCCAAAAGCTCTTAAAAAAAGAATCCAATTTGGTTCATCCAGAGCTGCGTCTGGATGAAGGTCCGATTCCCGCGGGACTTCCTGGTAAATCTACACATGCAGAAAGCGCCGATGCTGGGCAGTGGACAGTGACAGACTGGGGTCTGTGCTGGAGGTAAGGGAGGACGGCAAGCAGTGATCCTAGGACTAAATTAAACAGATTTTCTTAAAGCCATTAAATCCCATAGAGAGCATTCCTAATTTCTACCTTTTTTAACAATACTTAGCTCTGTCGCGATTTCACAGAAGAGATCAGCTGATTTCAACTTCAGTGAGCTCTGCTCTCTTGAATGCCCTCGCCACAAGGGGTTCACTTCCCCACCCTTCCCTGCTCGGGTTGTGTAGGAGTTCAATGTGAAACCACCGCAGTCGCTGCAGCCACCGCATTCTGTCTGGGTTGACATTCAACTTAGACAAATTGAAGCTTATCCATAATCTAAAAAAATCTAAAACCCAAAACATTTCCTCTCCCTCTCAGTCAGTATGAATTTCCTTTATCAGCTTGATTGGAAACACCAGGTCCCTGTCAGCGCTGCTCATAGGCTCGTTTCCATGGTAACACTTGACCAGGTGACCTCAAAGAAAAGAGATTGGTGAGAAGTTCTTAAAGTTACATCAATAAAGACTTAAACCTTCACGCAAATACTTAATTTTTTAAAAGACATAAAATGCAAGTTTACAGCACCTGTTAGTGAGGGGGTCAATCAAGAGCTGAAGCTGATGCAAGAGGTGGAAACCAGATGGAACAGCACATATTTAATGTTGCAGTGTTTGAACTCAACAAATCTGATTTTGCGTCCGATCTGACGGAAAATCGTGTTGAACAAGGTCATGGTGCTTAGCGCTCATTGAAAGTCAATGGGGATGATCACACTCAATACGATTTTCTTCAAGGGTCATAGGTCTGCCTAAGATCAACCCCAGGTCTATTTTAGTCGCACTACGCAACAATTCAGCAGCAATTTCATGGGTCTGACAAGAGCAAGATGCAGTTACAAAGTAAAACACATCTGCTTTGGGGGCAAATAAAAAATAAAACCTGTTAATATGCTGATGAAGGTTCTCAGTCATCCAGGTCAAAGTCATTCCGTAAAAATTCAAAAAATATCCACTGGAGAGGTGGCGAAACGTCTTCAAATATTGAAAACCAAGTCCAGTGGATATTTTTTGAATTTTTACGGAAAACCTGTTAATCCAACAAGAAAACAGTCACTTTTTGGAGTCGCACATCACATACACAGCAAGCCGGGCAGGCGCATGCAAAAACAATCAATGAAAAAGATTCCTCTACCAATGACAGGAACTGAGCAGGACAAAACAAAACGATAAAGTATTGATTAAGTCCTCTTTAACCCTTGCAAAAACAACGAGGGACGGAAAACACAGTTTATACTTCTTCACAAAAAAATAAATAAATTCAGTAGGAGAAAAAGATGCAGTAAATATAGTATAAAATTTGAAATGTTTCAATCCATGAGTATCCTAGCTCTAGCTACCCTCCTTGAGTAAATTCTTTTTCAGCCACACTAAAACCACCGAGGAAATAAAGAGCCTGACCTCTGAATGTTCCTCAATGATGCCTTCTAGACAGAGCTTTGATGAAGCACCACAACTTTCACTTCTCATGATACCGCTGAAGGAACTTTATAATTTATGATCAGTTATTCATTTTACACCTTTACATATCACTCCTGCTAACATCTTTTCTCTCTTAGGTAGCAATCTGTGGCATTTTTTAGATGCAAGTGTGATGGAAGTGAGAAAATCATGAGATGTGACTTCAGATGCCACCGTTTAGTCCAGCTCTACCTTTCAAAGGCCAACATAAGCACAATGGAAAGTCCTCAGGAGTACTGGGAGGGAAAAAACCTAAGTTACCCACATTTATACAGACTCGGACGTGTGTTCTTATTAGTGTTGCATCGATACCGATACCAGTATCGGACGGGGCCCCGATACTGCCCTAAAATGGTGGTATCGGTATCGGCGAGTACCAACAAATAGGGCACCGATACCATTTTGAGAGCCATAAGTTTATTCAACTATTGTCACCCACTCCTGGTAGGCAATAAAAAAGTTCTACAGGATTCACTTTGTATTAGATTTTTTCTTGCTTCACAAAGGTAGGCAGCAGCTTGACATGAAGCCATGATGGGAATTATTTTACATTATTATGGTATCGGTATCGGCCGATACTGCACAGCCAGGTATCGGGTATTGGTATCGGGGCCAAAAAATGGCATCGGCGCACCACTAGTTCTTATGCACACCAGGATGTGTGTTTTCAAAGGCTGGTGAAGTTTTGTCAAAAAAAAGGAATAGACTAAAACTAAAGACTATAGCTTTCAATTTAATCCTTATGACCCAAGATGCACAAACATTTTCACTGTCTGCCTGAGCTTATCACTAAAATCACAGAAAAAAAAACAGACTACCTTAAAGGTGTGTTCTTCTCTAAGAAATTTTACATACACAAAACTTTATAAAATATTTTATTATGAATTGGTGTGTATAATAAATACTAATACCTGTAGTTATGCAGTTAGTCCTCCAGCTGTAGTTATGCACTCCAAGCGTGATTAACAGGAAGCAAGAAAATATGTATTTAATAGTTAATTAAATAAATTATTATTTTTTTAATTACTGTAAAAAAGTATATCTATTTATTCATTCAATGCATGCATTGCTAGTAACTAGTGTTGCGCCGATGCCATTTTTTGGCCCCGATACCGATACCCGATACCTGGCTGTGCAGCATCGGCCGATACCGATACCATAATAATGTAAAATAAATGCCATCATGGCTTTGTCAAGCTGCTGCCTACCTTTGTGAAGCAAGAAAAAATCTAATACAAAGTGAATCCTGTAGAACTTTTTTATTGCCTACCAGGAGTGGGTGACAATAGTTGAATAAACATACGGCTCTCAAAATGGTATCGGTGCCCTATTTGTTGGTACTCGCCGATACAGATACCACCATTTTAGGGCAGTATCGAGCCCCGTCCGATACTGGTATCGGTATCGGTGCAACACTACTAGTAACATAGAAACTTTTAGATTTAAAAATAAAAATCTTGCCAGTTTTTAAATAATTGAATATGTGGTCATTTTGGCTTTTCACAGCTGCTCCACTTTCAATTGATCCTATTTATAGACTTCTGTTTGTTTGACGTCTTTAGATATGAGCAGAAAGTATTATGGTCAAAACCGTTCTGACGCAGCTGAAGCTGCAGGATTGTCTCTTTATTCACCTGCATCACAGGAACATCTGCCTGAAACAGTCGTGGACGTCTGGTCTGATGGTCACGTTGGTCACGTTGGTCAAACATTGCTACCTCTTAACTAGCGGCTGAGAATTCCTGACTCTAGCCCCAAATTATTTTCATCATGTCCCAGATCTTTCTTTCACTTGGAAAATCAGACATTGTGTGTTACATTTAATTCTTTTGAAACTCTTTTGAAAAAAGAGTCAATTAAATTTATTTAATTAAATAACATACCTCACTTCCTTCCTGTTTACATTTCCGCACTTTTCTGAAATCAGGAATGATGTAACCATACCTGATCTGCCATCTGTTGCTTAGCAACACTGTTGCCAGCACGTTGTAGGTTTACAGTCTGCAGTCTTTGACTCTACTTTGAAAAAAATATAATAATGATAACTATACATGTAAAACATCTCAAAACCTATATTGAAGTAGCTGTTCTTGTTACTAAATTTATTTTGCAGGTATATTAACAGAATAAACTGAACTCACATGGACTACAGGCTTAAGGTCTTTGTGTTTCTGCTTAATTACAGGTTGGCAGGCTTGATGGGTTCCAGCTGTTTCTCCTTGATGACAATCAGTGGGGGCCTTTATAGTGGAGCAGTTTCCTGGAGCAAGCTGCCAGTTGGTTCTGCTCTCTCAGTGGTGAAACAGGTCAGCCTCTGTTAGTGAACTAAGCTCCCAGAGTTTTCTCTAACCTCTCCTTGCTCTCGTCCTCCACAGAACTAGATCAGACGCTCACCAGGATCAGGTCCATTTCCTCCATCTCCTTGCTGCTCTGGAACTGCCTCCTCTCCGGTGACCCCTGACAGGAACAATCAGCCTGCCTGTCAACCATCAATCCAACACAAGACCATCCTCTGGAAAAGGATCCAAAACTCAGACTCTCTCTCTCCCTGTTTTTGTCTAAGTTGACCGAGCTCTTCTCCATTTAACCAGAAAATAAACTGTTAAATCTGCCTCTGTGTCCACAGATGTCGCTTGCTTAAGAATCTGGTCTAGCACTATGTAATCAGGACAAAAACCTAGATGCCTCTTAACTTCCTGCTGCTGAATCCAGATAAAACAGAAGTTATAGTCTTTGGACCAGAGTCTTTGAAAAAGAAGCTGATTAGTCAGGCACTTCATTTGGATGAGATTAAACTGATTTCAGATAATCAAGTAAAAAATCTTGGTGTTATTTTTGATCAGGACCTGTCATTTAAATCCTATATTTAATCTTCTCTGACATTCGAACTGGCTCAGAGCTCGTCTGCCTGGCTGTGTGTTTCCTGGACGGGGCCGCCTGTGGAGCTGGTTGACAGTTGCCTTTTGTATCTATGCTTCTTTTTCTATGTCTGCTTCTGTCTCCTTGAACCCCAGTGGGCCTCAGCAGATGGCCGCTCACACTGAGCCTGGTTCTGCTGGAGGTTTCTTCCTGTTCAAAGGGAGTTTTTCCTCTCCACTGTCGCTACAAGCATGCTTAGTGTGAGGGATTGCTGAAGAGTCAATGAGTCGATGCAATCAGCTGGTTTTCCTTAGATAGAAAACTTTGAATCAATCTGACTGGATGATCTGGTGAACTGGAAAGTGACCTGAGATGACATGATGTGAATTGGAGCTATAGAAATAAACTGAATAGAATCGAATCTTCTTAAAATATCAAAAACCTCTTAACAGCAAAAAATGATATGAAACTACAGCCAATTTATCATATATTGCCCAAAGTTTATAGCTTATGACATGATGTGAATTGGTGCTATAGAAATATGCTGAATAGAATTGAATAAATGACTAGAAAAAAGTACTGGATAATGGACTCTCACAGTACTGTACTTTTCCACAATTTACGGCTCTTTGCCAGTGCCAGCTGGCCAATAGAGTGTGCAAAGGCACCGCCCCACTCATCCAATGACCTTGATTAAGACAAAAAAAACAAATAAAAATGTAATTTTAAATGTAAAATGTTGCAAAATATATTAATAAATCATTTCGATGTGCAAGATAAATATTTAGTCTTTAATGAGAAGTAAAGCTGTTTCGTTTGTCAATGGATTAGTGAAGTATTTCCACCCTGGGGCACAAAAATCTTCCCCTATAGGCTCTGGTTCAAAGTTGTCCATGCGCAGCAATTCCTCTGCAATGCAAAGATTGGAGCATCCTAGGGAGCAGCTCTACGGCACCCAGAGCTGAAAGCAGCTTTACTTGCAAATCACCCCCCACCACAGCACTGACGTCAGAGTCGGCTGTTAGAAAGTGCAGCTGATTGACAGGTTTATATAATTATTTAGCTCCAAGGCTAGGCTAACTGCATGCAGCGAGGCTAACTGCATGCAGCGAGGCTAACTGCATGCAGTGAGGCTAACTGCATGCAGTGAGGCTAAGGCTTTATCCTACGTCAGGATCTGACCCAGCATGGATAAAGACAGCTAGGACTGATTTAAAGCACTTTTTAGAAAAATCTATAATGTTTTTTGTTGTTTGCATTCATATAAATATACTGGTGTGATAACTTAATATACATTTGATTGTTTTTGGTATACATCTATTTTGAATTTGTAGCGCCCCCTGGAGAAAACCCCACCAGCCGCCTCTGGTCTGTGCTCTGTCTCTCCCTAAGCTATAGCTCAGTCATCCTGATTTGTCGAATAGAAAATGAAAAACTGCACCTTTGGTCTGAGGCAAAGGACCAAATTAGTTTCTTGCTGTTAACATTGTTTGTTTCTGTTGATACTTATCAGCGTTGAAATGTTGCGCCATGGCTCAATCATTTTGTGTAGAACTGCAGACTTGAAAGTTGGTTAACTGTCAATTACTCCTTCTACAAAAAAGGTTGAAAGAAAATGTTATTGTTAAAGTAGCATACTAATCAAAGTGATGCAAAGTTGAATAAAAACAAGAAAAAAAAAACATGAAAATGCAATCAACTGTTATAGGACTATTGACTAAAGCTGCCACCAATGCTTTGTACACGTCTCCCAAACTTTTTAATGGCCTTGACTTTAAAATATAACCAGGAATGGGTGTATATTCCACATTAAGGGCTTTACATTGGCTAAGGGGAACAAACTGAATGTGCCTCTCAGTCTGAGGGTGGAGAGGCACAGAGTGAAAGCTCCCCAAAGTCAAGTGTTAAGTTTCCACCGCTGTGGTTAATGATAGGATAAATAATGAAATAACTATGGCATGATTCTTTGATGGCCCTTTGTCCAACTTGGCTGATATATAAAAAGATTACCTACTTCCTCAGAATTGGTTACTTATTCATTTAAATTCAGTTTGTTGAGCTACAAAAACATTCAGAACAGATGAGGTCAATCTGAACTGTGAAGTAACTGGATGCCGTCACGCGCCCATAGAGTTGATGTATTAACAATACCTTTAGTCCTCTTTCACATGAATGAAATTAAACATAACAAATCACCTTTGTCAGTGAATTGTTGAAAATGACAGAAAAAGAAAATGAGAGAATATTGTTTGCAGATAAAGCCCATTATTAAAGGCTAATATTGTGTCTAATCTTAAGCTTCAAATGCTGAAAACATTTCAAATGAATTATAAAACGGAGAAGAGGACATTTTTAACTCTGATAAATGGGCTCTGACTGTGTTTGTTCTATTTCATTGCTTCATAAATTCTCAGTTTGTGTTTTGCATCTCTTGCACTTTCCTAAATAAAGAACCTTTTTTTTTTACTTGTTTCATTAAATCCCAGAGGAAAGGAACACAGGAGAATTTTCTAATTTTAACTGCACATACTGCGAATCATGCACTCCCAGCTGCTTCTTTTGTCCACATAGACACCGTCTGCTGAGACAATAAAATGTTGAAAACATAGAAAAGCATGGCAAACGCTCCGAATATGTAAACAGGGCATGTTGCACATCAGGGAGGCTGCACATGAGATAGGAGAGACCCTTAAATACAGTATGTAAAAAGCTTCTGTGCCCACAGGTAAAATCCATGGAAAAATGCAAACTGCTCAATCTTACACTGGTACACTAAAACATCACCAGATGCGCTCAGATTTTAGTTTTTTGTTCAGTTTACAATGTGATTTTCTATAGAAAATGTCTCGATGCTGGTTTACAGCTCAAATCACACATCAACATGTCTGCTTTTGTCAGGACAGCGTCTTCCCCCGATGGCTGAAAAGCATCTGTTGGTGTGGATAAGATAGGAGCCAGGTGCAAACGTCAGCATCGCTTAAAGAATCATTTCACTTTCATCTTATTCAAAAAGACAGCCATGGACCAGCAACAGCTCAGCTGTCTGAGACCCTGCAGCAATCTCTGCTTCTACAGAAACCTGCTAAACAAATTACACATATAGTTCAAAAGGTTTTTATTATTATTAAACTTTATAAAACAAACAGTTCATATTTCATTGTTTGTTTGTCTTATTTTTAAATGCTTTTTAAAAATTGTTTTCTTTGAATTTTTTATTATCAGAATATTTTTTATTTTAATTTCTAGTAATAAATATAAGTAGATGGAATATATTTGATCATATTTACAATTATATGCGGTTGCCTACAAGCAACTGCATATAATAAGCAACAGCATTTTTTTTTTCTACTTGTCCTTATAATTGATTTTAAATTCCATCCAACTAACCTGGTCTTTAACGACATAAGAAAATGTCCCTAGTTTTCATTTTGTCATTGGTTTAGTCCTTTTCATTGAAAGACACAAATATTTTAACTGGCGGGCCGGCAAGCTTTACCTCTTGCAAAGCTACAGAAGATGAGAATTCAACATGTTATCCAGGTGACATTTGAAATCTGGCAAGACAAAAAGGGCAAAACACGAGGAAACGGGTGCTTGAAGGTGCGGATTTGGTC
This sequence comes from Cyprinodon tularosa, assembly GCF_016077235.1. Classification (NCBI taxonomy): domain Eukaryota; kingdom Metazoa; phylum Chordata; class Actinopteri; order Cyprinodontiformes; family Cyprinodontidae; genus Cyprinodon; species Cyprinodon tularosa. Next base: position 92,143 of record NW_024039505.1, on the reverse strand, counting down.
GGATTAAAAGTTTGTGGGGTTCATGAACACATTTTTGGCACAAATGTCTGACTGTAGATTTTTTTTCCAGCTGCCCTTAATATTTATAGACGGTCTTGTTATGACCCTATGCATTCAGCAATGTTACAAAAGACCAGTTGGTTGTCATATATGAGCTATAAACTTTAGCCAGTATATAATATATTGGCTGTAGTTTCATATCAGTTTATGCTGTTAAGAGGTTTTTGATATTTAAAGAAAATTCAATTCTATTCAGTGTATTTCTATAGCTCCAATTCACATCATGTCATCTCAGGTCACTTTCCAGTTCACCAGATCATCCAGTCAGATTGATTCAAAGTTTTCTATCTAAGGAAAACCAGCTGATTGCATCGACTCATTGACTCTTCAGCAATCCCTCACACTAAGCATGCTTGTAGCGACAGTGGAGAGGAAAAACTCCCTTTGAACAGGAAGAAACCTCCAGCAGAACCAGGCTCAGTGTGAGCGGCCATCTGCTGAGGCCCACTGGGGTTCAAGGAGACAGAAGCAGACATAGAAAAAGAAGCATAGATACAAAAGGCAACTGTCAACCAGCTCCACAGGCGGCCCCATCCAGGAAACACACAGCCAGGCAGACGAGCTCCGAGCCAGCTCCCATGTCAGAGGATGAAGAGAGCACATCCAGTTAGTCACAGTCAGAGAAAGGCTGTTACAAAGGAACTTGTTAAAGTTGATGGTGACATGGATTCCTGTCAATAACAGCATATTCTGTCAAGATTGACAGAATTCTGTCAAGATTGACAGAATGTGGGTGGTTGATGACCCAAATGCAGAGATAAGGAGGCAGAGATGAGTTTTGCTGATTTATTAAAGGAAGAAATCTCAACAGAAGAATAAATCCAAAAACGATAAACCGGAAACCAAATAAAACAAGCGACATCAGGGAGATTTAAGAAGAGAGAAACCAGCACTGATGAAGAGCAGAGGATAACTATATACGTATGGGAGACAGAACCAAGAGTGGAGTAATCAGTTAATTGGGAGCAGGTGTAGACAGAAGCAGCTAGAAAGGAACCAAGGGGAAAGGAAAAATGGCACCAGGGGGCAACAAAGAGGGAAAATAGGGCTTAACTGCAACTACAAAGGAACTTAAATAAAGGTAAAGGGGGAATAAAACTGATGACTACAAAATGCTGGTAAACCATCAAACCGGACTTAGCTGGACATTTTTTGTCAAGAAGAATTTTCCAAAATATCTTCCACCAGAATCTCATATTTTCAGGAGTAACCAAACCTTTTCATAGCAGCATTAAAATATGTGCAAATCGTACCAAGAGAGGCGCTTGCATTCCTCAGTTTCCACCTAGACTTGGTCAGGACCAACCGTGTCCTCAGCGTGTCCGCCCTTAACTCCTCTAAGCTGCCCGTGGTCCATAAAGATGCTTTTACAGCACAGCAGATCAGAGCGCAGCCCAACATGCAGTAGCTCAGATTATTCATGCTAAAGGATCAGATTCTGCTGGGTAACAGTCACAGGCTAACTGTAAACAATTTGTCATTAGCGATGACAGCAATGGTTCCCCACTTTATTTGTTTTTTTAGTAACTCTGTTTCCTTCCAGCATCCAGATGTTATGTTGTTATATTGTGAGCACAGATGTGTGTTTAAGCATGATGAATCTGGCGCCACAGTTTCTTAACAAGTACTTCACCAGTTTAGCATTAGTTCATAGAAAAAGTAAAACAATGAGCTAAACCAAGTAATTACGCCCAGAAACAGGAGAAATTACAAAAGGTTCAATTCTTACCACCTATGGTTTTTAAAGCGTGTTCTGTTAAACTCCTGCTAATCTCAATTCATGATTAACCAAAATCGATACAAGATATTTTGGTGGATTTCCTTAGTTTCTACTTATCAATGTTTAAAAAGTAAATTGTTTAGATCAACTGAACTACAGCTTGGATCAAGCCTTAAAAACTATTTGTCTCACTTACAATGAAACGAGAAAAATGACCTGCGATGACCTGTGATGACCTTCAATGACCTGCAATGACCTGCAATGACCTGCGATGACCTGCAATGACCTGCGATGACCTGCAATGACCTGCAATGACCTGCAATGACCTGCGATGACCTGCAATGACCTGCAATGACCTGCAATGACCTGCAATGACCTGCGATGACCTGCAATGACCTGCAATGACCTGCGATGACCTTCAATGACCTGCAATGACCTGCAATGATCTGCAATGACCTGCGATGACCTTCAATGACCTGCAATGACCTGCAATGATCTGCAATGATCTGCAATGATCTGCAATGATCTGCAATGATCTGCAATGACCTGCAATGATCTGCAATGACCTGCAATGATCTGCAATGACCTGCAATGACCTGCGATGACCTTCAATGACCTGCAATGACCTGCAATGATCTGCAATGACCTGCGATGACCTTCAATGACCTGCAATGACCTGCAATGATCTGCAATGATCTGCAATGATCTGCAATGATCTGCAATGACCTGCAATGACCTGCAATGACCTGCAATGACCTGCAATGATCTGCAATGACCTGCAATGACCTGCAATGATCTGCAATGACCTGCGATGACCTTCAATGACCTGCAATGACCTGCAATGATCTGCAATGATCTGCAATGATCTGCAATGAGCTGCGATGACCTTCAATGACCTTCAATGACCTGCAATGACCTGCAATGATCTGCAATGATCTGCAATGACCTGCGATGACCTTCAAAACCTTCAATGACCTGCAATGACCTGCAATGATCTGCGATGACCTGCAATGACCTGCGATGACCTGCGATGACCTGCAATGACCTGCGATGACCTGCGATGACCTGCGATAACCTTCCATGACCTGTGATGACCTGCGATTACCTGCGATGACCTGCGATGACCTGCAATGACCTGCAATGACCTGCGATGACCTGCAATGACCTGCAATGACCTGCAATGATCTGCGATGACCTGCGATAACCTTCCATGACCTGTGATGACCTGCGATTACCTGCAATGACCTGCAATGACCTGCAATGACCTGCGATTACCTGCGATGACCTGCAATGATCTGCGATTACCTGCGATGACCTGTGATAACCTTCCATGACCTGTGATGACCTGCGATAACCTTCCATGACCTGCGATGACCTGCAATGACCTGCGATTACCTGCGATGACCTGCGATGACCTGCGATGACCTTCCATGACCTGTGATGACCTGCGATTACCTGCGATTACCTGCGATGACCTGCGATTACCTGCGATGACCTGCGATGACCTGCGATGACCTGTAATGATCTGTGATGACCTGCAATGATCTGCGATTTCCTGCGATGACCTGCAATGACCTGCGATTACCTGCGATAACCTTCCATGACCTGTGATGACCTGCGATAACCTTCCATGACCTGCGATGACCTGCAATGACCTGCGATTACCTGCGATAACCTTCCATGACCTGTGATGACCTGCGATAACCTTCCATGACCTGCGATGACCTGTAATGATCTGTGATGACCTGCAATGATCTGCGATTTCCTGCGATGACCTGCAATGACCTGCGATTACCTGCGATGACCTGCGATGACCTGCAATGATCTGTGATGACCTGCAATGATCTGCAATGACCTGCGATGACCTGCGATAACCTTCCATGACCTGTGATGACCTGCGATAACCTTCCATGACCTGCGATGACCTGCAATGACCTGCGATGACCTGCGATGACCTGCGATGACCTGCGATTACCTGCGATGACCTGCGATGACCTGTATGACGTCAAGCAAACGCAGCAGGCTGAAGCAGAACAAATGTATTTCCACCGGTTTCAGCTGGAATACACTCAATGTCATATTTAAAAAATGCAAAAGGATGGAATTCATGCCTTTGTGGACGGGAAACATGTGTGGGCATTTCTCCAACCGGATTTAGTAATCATTTAATTTACTATATCTAATAACTTAGCTAATTTAGAAACAAATCACAACTCCTACTGCTGCTGTGATTGGCTGAAGATTGGACATGGGAAACAGGTGGAACTTTATCCAATCAGCTTAAAGAATTGCACTGCATGCCCCCCCCCTTTTTGGGAAGTATTTCCATATGAGCCTTTCTAGGTGTATAATGTTTAGGATTAAAACTGAGCCACGTATCAACCTGGCTTATGCCAGATTAGCAAAAAGTTTGTCCTTTGACAATTTTAGGGATATTTTTTTTGTAATAAACCTATTATGATTAATTCTAGTCTTGTTTAAAGGTATAGTGGAGGGTTTTCATGAATTTTTTAAAAGAGCCCCCCTCTCCACCTTTTAAACAAATTCACATATACAACCCTGTCGCCGCTCCTGAGAGGAAACGCCTATTAAAAGGGTGCGAGCCCATTTCTCTACGACGACGTGCAGGGATGCAATGATAAGATGGATGGATCTGGAAATGAGATAATAAAAAAAATCATGACCTGCTGGTATGTGTTTGTGCTGCAGGGGAAATATCAACATGCTTGCAGGTAAATCAGGATCTGTGGCCAACGTATGACTACTAATGATGGAAATTACAAAATAAATTACAAATTATCTTCCCTGGAAAATTACAATTTAGAGGTGGATAACTTTCACTAGCAGGGATGTGAAATGTATTTCTCCAAACTTCACCTGTCGAGTAGAAACTTCACCTGACCTGTGCTTTCAGTGAACGCCATCGCATGAATAACACTCTGGTCTGGTTTCTCTTCTTCTCAGACACTTCGTAGAAACGTTTTCTCTCACATTTAGCTTATATTTGTTCAACTTAAAGATTAATTTTATCATTTGAAACATTTACGTTTTACGAAAAAGCAAAACACATTTTAAAGGTTATACCTACTTTTAAACATAACTCAACATAAAATGTACTAATTGGAATTTGGGCAAATATATAAAATCATTTCCTTCTGGGTGTTTATCTGCTGTGAAATATAGAGGAAGGTAAGTAAAGCAGGCAGCTATGGAAGGACGACCAGCAGAAAAACTCATGAGATTTAGGTCAGGAGCTTTTCCTTTCCCTGAGAGCTGTGGAAGGATATAAACAATCAAAATAATAAGCAGCTTCATTTAGTAGATATGACAAGTAATTAAGACTTAATAAAGATATAATTTTAACAAAAGCTGTCTTTTACACTAAATTACCAAGAAGTATAATAACCTCCCAAATTCAAACTTTTATGCTAATTGCAGGAAAGCAAATTGTTGCAAATCACTCTGCAGCAGCAGCAGCAGAGCAGTAAATATGCAAAGTAGAAATATACCATTTTTATCTCAGAGGTATTTTAGCAATGCCTTCCAGAAGCATCTGACAAATTTTATAGTGTAACATTTAGATTCTATCATTTTTCTCTGTTTAGCCTTTATAAATATTGCTTTCCATTGCTGCCACGATATGGATGCAGGAAGGAGGACGTCTTCTTCTGCTGCACGGCCTGGACAGCTTATGACAGTCCTGTTACACATTTTGATTTAGCATAGAATTACCAGATTGCCGTTCCATAAGCCGCTGACAAAATTACCTAACATCTAGACAGGCCTGTGCTTCATGTGAAAGACGTTTTAAAATTTGGTGAGTTGATCACTTTGCTATTTTTTCCCCTCTATGAAGGGAACATTGCAGAGCTTTGGCTAAAACGGTTTTCTAGCGCCTACTGCTTTGACAGAAAATGATATTGCTGCCAGGGGAGTTTGCAGGTAACAGCTTAGTATAGAAAGAGATGAAAATATATGCTGTTATGCTACACTTTCCATTAAATAATCAATTGCAATGAGGGATTTCACGGGATTCTATACTCTGTACATTTATAAAAACATCAAGCTGTGATTTTGGCTCATGAATTTATCAATATAAGTATTAACTATAAAACAATTCAGCTTTATAATTTTTTTAAAGAACAGTTGGAACAAACAGTTTAAAGTTGATTCACCAAACAGTATTGATTGAAAAAGTTGCCACTGTAATGTTTAAGGATATTACACAAAATAAATGTATTGATAGCCCAGGAATAGTCTGAGGGGGGGTTATATAGTGACTAATGCAGGTGGATAAGATGAGCGAGTAATGAAATCTGGGCGGAGCTAAGCAGGTGTGTGAAATGAGTGATCAGACCAAGCATCAGTGCTGAGATCCTGACAGAAACCCTTCCTGAAGGGAGGATTCCAGACTCCCTTTTGTTCTGGTCAGGATGGTCCCCCATATTTAATACATGGCCTGAGGGAAGCGTAGTTCTTCCCCATGAAGGACGCTGCACCTAACCTGACTCCGCCAGATGGATTTGCTCCGCATATCCATCTGGAAACCTTCCGTTGAAGTAATTTTGGGAAGGGATGAAAATACTGGTTAGCTGATTGGCCTATGTTGGTGATAGACGGGCCAAATAAACCAATCAGATCAATGAAGCATATGGCGTACTAACAGAGCGACGACGAAAACACAACCACAAGCCAGGCTACTCTTGCTGCTCTTGCCGAAACCAGTGGGGAGAAGAGCAAAAACATCTTTTCCTCTGAGAAAAGCCTCCAGAGCAGTGTTTTGCTCTTCTTTCAGTGAAGAAATACTCTGTAATTCCGATAAAACTTGCTCGATAGCCACGCTAACGCTAGTTTCATCGGCTGAAGCCGCCATGTTCTTTAGACTGAACTGTCGCTCTTCTCGTTGCGTCACACCTCAATCCGCCTCAAAGCCAACGCTGATTGGACGTTCGTTTGGTGAACGGCTCCAAATTTTCTTTAACGGAGAGTCTCCAGACTGATTTGCGAGTGAAACCTTGAAAGCTCGCGAGATCAGGATGGTCTCACCAGGCTACGCTGCACCAGCCCTGAAGGCGATAATTAACCCATCAGTCTGTGGCCTGTCCTTATGTAGCCAACTATACGCAAGAACAATAGGAGCTGTGGTGATTATGAGGAATGAAAGTTTCTCTATATGGTTACTAGAGGTGGGCGATACCAGGACTTTTTAATCAATACGATACCAAGTAAATACAGGGTCAGTATCGCCGATATCCAAACTTTTTCCATTTAAACTTGATGGATCATGCAACTGTTGACCTTTCATTGTTTTTATTATTTTTATTTCATTGTTACTATTGAATAATATTAATAATGTTCTGTTCATTGTGTTTTTTCCTAATCTACCTCTGATATAATCTTTCAAATTTTATGTAATCTTGTTTGTATTGTGTTTAATTCTATAAATGTCCCGTCGTGGGATAAATAAAGCATTAGTTAATGTTAGCCCACTTTGATAACATGTTTTAATGGGATAAAGATTCTGGGTTCTATCAAGGTCTTAATTATAATTTCTGACATATAAAACATATAATATCTACTTTGAAAGTTGATCTGAAGGTGATCAGTTTTATCCACCTGGATTCTCTGGTGGTTTGAAACGCCTCTGTCACTGACGCCCCTCATAAACAAACAGGGACAGATCGTGATTCTTGGCATTAACCAAGACAGTCACCGAAAAAGCTAACCTGGGAGCCAGAGTCTGGTCCGGCTCAGCAGATTTCTCTCTTCCACTACTGAGCCGGTCCTTTAAACAGGATGAAACCCAGCACGGTGCCCCTGGCACAGGTTTAGCTGATGACGGCTGCTCTTTTCCTGTGATGTCAGACTAGTCTGTTCCTGCTGCACAGATTCTGGATCTGGAGCCTGAAGAGATGCTGATGCTGCTGCAGGATCGGAGGAAGTGGGTCAAGGATGAGCCAAACTAGAAGCCCTGCGCTCTCGGCGACGCTCCATTAAGAGCAGAACTACAGTAATCGTGAACCAGATAGTCCAGCTGCTTCAGGGTCTGCAGGTAGTTTAAATCCTCTAATAAAAACGTCTATGAGAGCGTCCTCATTGCAAGTACTCTCAGATGATTACAGATGGAATTCTATGATGTAGTCAGCTGCAGATCTATCCCCCTGCCTGAGTACCAGTAGTCCCCTTGCAGCCTTTCTACAGCGGAGAATAGGGCTAAAAACATGGATCAGTTCTGAGAATATTTCTGAATAATTCAGGAAGCGGCTCTTGACAGGTCGGTAGAGCAACAGGTGACGCAGTCGAGGCGTATTCAAAAGTACTTCCAGGGACCCTGAATATGACCATTATATTATAACTTTTGGATTAAAAAAAATAATAATTTATTTCAATTAGAATTTACATCTGGATTTTGGTTGTGCAGCTATTGGATAAGGTTAACAGATTTGGTTCCATGTCAATAAAGATTTCCGTTTCACTCTTAACCAGCTCATAATTATTCACACTGAGCTGTGAAACTAATCAATCAGTAAAGGAAAGTGATTCAGTCCACTTCATTCATTATTATTGAAGGTATTTACTATTTAATATCTATGGATTTTTTACATGTTTTTGCTTCAACTGTAATTATCTTTAATTTAAGAGCTAAAACAGGGGGGGGGTGGGGGTGGTTCTGGTCTGATTTAAGACTTTTTTCTAAGTGAATTATTATCTGCATTGTTGCACTGTGTGTAGATCTGTGTCCCTAGATTGAACTCCTCTAAGAGGAGGACCCACTCTGCACTATATGATGAAATCTGCATAATGGTTTGGAAGAGTTGGAAAAAAAAACACCTAAAAATTAAGATGATTTTTAGATTCAGAAGGAAAAAAACACAACAATAGTCACAAATATAGAATAACTTCAGTTCATGAAGTGGATTTTTCCCCATTGAAAAAACATATTCAAAGCAAAGTTGTGCTTTCTGCAGTGTGAGGTTATTATTCTCCAGTAAGTAATTTTTAAGCTATTTCCAAAGATTCGCCATGGCAACCATGTTCTGATAAAGCATCTGTTTGTAGAATAATAACTAAAAATCTGGTTTATACTTATTCTTTTGAAAACAAATCTCTTCATTTAATTCTTTTACATTTACCCAGAGAGAAAGAAGCCTTTATTGTCTACGAAAACTTTATGATCATAACACTCTCATCTAAAAGCAGGTATGTATATTAAAACACTAGTTCTGCATAATTCTATTGAGTCATGTAATAAGTGTAAACACTTTTAATTTGTGACATATTGGGAACAGTGAGGAAACAGATGTCAAATGATAACCTTGGCACGCTGCATGGAGAAACCCAATCATCCAACTGGAACTCAACCATCCTACCACTGGGATAAGGCTGTCCTCCCACTGGGAGCTTTGCTGCAATGGTGGGTTAGTACACTGATTTATTCAACAAATATTAAGACAAAAAGAAAAAGTTTTCTGTTAAAACTAACGTGTCTGAGCCACCTTTAGCTGGAGTTCCTTTCATTAAAGGCCCAATTCTGTCACATTTAAAGAGTCTTTTCTCAAAAGCTGCTTCAGTTCTCTGATGTTTTCTCACATTTCTTCACTGGTTTCACTAAATCTTTCAAGTCATGCCTAGGAGTGATAAAAAGGCCTACTGCTTAGGGTTCCAGGGGAATGAAGGGGCCTCCAAGGACAAGTCATTGGTTTTGCTTTAATTGTTTTGCATGCATAATAACCAGAACACACAGTTTCATGATCAAATTAACCAATTTTACCGCACAGTATCTTTAATCATGTGGAATCCTTCCTCAAACATTAGAAAAAGGTCTTAGTGCCAGACTGACATAGACAGAGGAAGAACCAACGTAACCTCTTGGACAAACTTGTATTGGTAGAAAAGTCCGATAGAGATTAGAGTTCGCTGGTTTCAGAGATTAAAAACAATCCTGACGTTTTGAAGCATCTCATTTACTCACTGACCCTCCTCAGAATGAGAACAGAGTTCTACCCAGATGTTTGGGATCGTTAGGGATGGCCCGCATTCTGCCCGTCACTGATGCATCTGCAGATCACAGCTTTTCAAACTGAAACAAATAAAAAAGCTACCTGAGAACTTTCATGTCAGAACAATGATGGAGTGGGCTGGCAGTGCCTAGTATTAACAACAAAGTTGGCAATTAGATCCCTTAGCGTGACGTTATCAATCATTCTGAAAACAGACGGGCTCAGAGGCACAGCTTTTAAGGAGTGAGTGGAATACCAAGAAAAAACTAAGAAAAGTCATTTTTACAGGTAAAGTTAGCTTATGCTCTTTAATAGTTCTTACATATAGTTACATTTTAGTAGTTTATTAGATTTTAAGAGATAATTTGGTTAAAATTTGACTTAAAATTCTATAGAGTTAGATCCGTCTCTATTTTCACAAATACGCATATGTGATTCACGCCAGCACAAAACAAGATTCACCAAAGTGTTTCTGCTCCATGAACAATTATAAATTACAAATTACCAGTTAATATGACATCATCAAAACTCACCATCAGCATCAATCACACGTTTCTGCTCAAAAGTTTTCTTTTTGTTGTGGGTCTTTGTAACAGGAATAATTATCCAACATTAGTTTGTTCTCTACCTCCTAACTCAGCATCTCTCCATCCAGGCCTGAGATAAGACATTTATTTTGAGGTTTTGAGAGGCCCTCCTGGAAGTTGTGACTGGATTTGATTAAACTTTGAAGCTTCTCAGTATAAAATAAATATTCTGGTGGAGATGAGAAATCTGCTTCCTGATCTGTTTAAGGACCAATAGTTTGCATTTAATTAAAAGGTCTTAGTTTTTGAGAATATAGAAGAATTATGCTCTAATTTGTAGTAACCGATCTGATAATATTATATCTTAATTTAGCAAACCGGATCTCCTCGCCGTTCTTTTTCCTGTTTGGTGCGATTGGAACAGCGGATCTTGACCTGGTCGGACCAGAGAGCAGCAAGAATAGCTTTCCTCCGTATTTTGACAGTGAAGGACGGAGAAGATGTAGGTGAACGGTGACGTCTGAAGGAGCAGTGGATGTGGAGCAGTTCGCATTGATCAACATGAGTGCGCATGTTCATGTCTATGGCAATGTTCAACAATTATAGACATTACAAACAAGATTATAAAAGAAATAACAGAATAAACTGGAAAAAGGTTGAAAAATAAAAATACTCCACAGTTTGGGGCAACACTTTATTTTTAAGCTATTAATGAGACTAGTTTGTTTTTATGAAGAGGTGTTTACATTTTTTTGATCAAGAAGGGCTTTTTCCACTAAGTATGAAATAAACTACTGCAAGTGTGTTTTATGAATGTTTCCTCCTATTTTTAACATAAGTCAGTTTAGGAGCTGGATTGCTTTAATTGCTCGAAAGCGGAAAACTTTGCATGGTCTGTGCAGAGTACTAATTTCTATGTTATCAGCTCATTTGGATGCCAATCCAGAAATGCAGTGAGTTACATCACTCTAAAACTATGCAAGAAGCTGTAGAAAGTTCAGTTTCCCCCTGTTGCACAGCGAGGTGTCAGTTGAAAGCTGTGATTTTTGTTTCATCCAGATTCAGTATTCTGTGTACAGATGATTCACAGAACCCACGCTTAGTTTCAGATACAAACTGCTGACAGTGGAGAGAAAAAGCCTTTCTGCACTTCTTCCCACATCAGCCCAAATACAAAGTTTTGTCTGATAAGCTGTGGAATACAGACAATATTTTTCAATTTAACAAAAACGTAGCAGGAGAAGAGTCTTAATGAAGGTGGTAAAAAACAACAACAATAACAGTGAAAGTAAAGGAAGGTGTTAAAAAAGCAGCAGTGCCACAAACCTAAAGTGGAGAGGCTGGGGGGGGGCAGATCGCAGCTGCTTCAGTCGCTGCTAATGAGGGGAACTGGATGCGAGGCCCTGTAGCTCCTCCACCAGAACGCTAACACACTGCCCCAACCTCCATTAATATTCAACATCCTATCTTCATTGGCATCATGCTAACCCCATCAGCCCCCCTGCCTCTAAGCAATGAGAACATGAAGAAGGCTAAAATCTGAATTTGTTTATATGTAATGATTGTTTGCCCTAAGGTAACTGGTTCAGAGACACAGCGATGCATAATCGCCAAGAAAAAACCTTTTTAATGCTTTAAATTCCTTCACATTCATGTAATAAATCAAATAGAGACATGATCTTTGTGTTTGTGGTGGAAATATATGCAGTTGCTTGAAATTTAACATGACAGTTTTAGGAGCATAAATATAACATATTGGAAAAAACATGTAGTCACATAATCCACCATTAAAAAATGCTTTTTGCATAAAGAGAGATCTTCACATATCAAAGACATGTAGGAAAAAATTTCTCCATGTCGTTCAGACATAACAACTTCATTTCTACATGTAAAATAGGAGCATTCAGGTATAGATAGCACAGTTTGATATAAAATGTCATATAATTTACATAATCACCTTCGCATTACTGCTGTACTATTCAACTAAAAAACAGTCAGCAAACAAATATGCAATACTATCAAAGTCAATAAAGCAATACAGCTGAACTGAAAGTGATAAAAAAGTACATAAATACCATTCAAGTTCTTTGCGAGCCCAAAAAGGAAGCTCAAGCGGAAGTTCAATAGAAGAAACTCTGGCTTACCTCCATCCAATCAGAAACTGATCCGCCTCTGACGCGAGGCAATCAGCTTCGAACTAATCCACCACGAAGCCCAATCAGCATCCTGCTTTCACTTTAAAAGCACCTTCAAATTCTCGTCTCTGCCTGCTATCCAGCAAGCGCAATCAGCATCCCATGATGTCAGATTTTGATTTAGACGACCAATTCACCCACCTCCATCCCCTCCTCCGCCATCGTAGTTGAGTCGTCTTCCATGACATGACTTCTACCTCAACCTCATCAGAGAGTATTAATCCCAGTCGTCACCATCCCTCGTCTCATTGCAATTGGTCCGGCAGCAGACCACCATGTTGAGCCCGGTTCTGCCAGAGGTTTCTTCCCAAAGGGGAGTTTTTCCTCTCCACTGTCGCTTCATGCTTGCTCATCATGGACAGTTCATGTTACCTGCATCACCAAGCAGGACCCCTATATCCTGAGTCTCTGAGTGAAGCCCTGGTGTCAGCTCCCACAGTCTTCTGGTCCCACAATACAGCTCAAGCAGATCACCTTGTTAACCAGCTGGAACTAAACCACCACCAGTTTCAGGGCGGGGGGGGGAACATCCCAATTCTCATTCATCTACTTATACATGTTAAAGCATAATTCAGCATTAATGTTCCTGCCGAGGTCTGAGCGCCAAAGACTATACTTTCATATCAATAAAATTCTTCTAATTATCTTTTCTCTCTGTGTGAGTTTTTCAGATTGAAAGACTGTTTGTTGGACACCTAAATACTCGCAGTTTAAAATAATAAAGGGAAAACATAACATTTTTAACTTAAAATGGATCGATAATGAAGCAGAAAAACTTGCTGCAAATAGAAAATCCCTTTATTGTCCCACAATACGGAGCATTGATTATATTATCACACAATGTGGACCTGAACAAAAGTGCATGAAAATAAAAGGATAGACTCACATTTGTGCAGATCTAGAAAGGATAAAAAAAGGGTTACAAACAAAACTAGTTCCCAAATTGATCTTAAAAAAACAAAGTAAAACAAATAATATGTTAACATGATTATCAGATCACACTGTGGGGCTAAAATCAAGAAAGCAAACAATAAGATTCTCAGCTCTTTGTGGGGATTTCATTAACATCCCTTACAGAAACAGTTTAATTCTGCAGCAGATCTAGAATGTTGGACGATGACATGGAAACTACTAACGGATCCGTACTGAGCTTTAACAGCTAAAACTGCATGGTTTTTTATTAAGGTTTGATACTAAAAAAGTCCCTTTTCAGGTCAGTCGGCACCAATTCCATTAACTCCCTATAAATAAGGCACTCAGAGAATTGATTTACCCTGAATAATGGAAACTTGCACTTATTAAATTATATTCTAAGGTTTGAATCCAGAACTGACCTGAAGTTAAAGGCCAGTCAGCGACGTCTCAATAATAATAATAGCTTCTTTCTTTACATCCAATTCAGATTTGGGTCTAATCATCCCACAGAAACACCTCCATTTTTATCTGAAAAGAAAATCATCAGTAGACAAGGGGGGGGGGGTGTAAGAGTTAGAGCAGCGTTCTTGGCCCCATAAAAGCTATTTGATACAGCCAATTATTTTATTTTATAACAAAAACGTTCACATTTGAATTACTCCTCACAATGTATTACTTTGATCAAATTCTACCTCTAAGTAAAATTAAACCCACTTTAATGTTTTTTTGTTTGTTTTTTATTATAAGGTTGGCTTTGACAACTGTCAGAGACTACTGCTATGAAAACTAGTTTTATTTATTTTACTTTGTCAAACAAATGTAATTACAGTGCATTGTTGTTCATCAAATAAATAAATAAATAGTAAAAGTTATCTTTTATAGTTAATAGGTAACTTTTGAAAGCGTATTGAGGCACTGATTGAGAAGCTTCCAGAGCAGCAGACAGAAAGTAATAAATATTTTCTAGTGCGCCTTCTGACACCAATAAACCCAAGAGACTCTCTGCTCCTTATTCCCCAGCTACAATTCAAACTGAATGAAAATTGACTGCAGGTCTTAACTCAAAATCTATTTCACTCAAAATCTATTTCACTCATTAAAACATTTAAATTCTTTTAGTTCAATAAGATCTAATTTACATGGCAAAGCAGTTTTGAATTTAAACAATCACATGCAGTTTAGACATGTGGAACAGTGAGTTTGCATGCTTAACTCACTAAACTGGGAGTGACGAGATATGAGTTTTATAAAACTGAACTAGTTTGTTAGTCAGGCTTAATATGTGGATTCATGACGACTAAAAAACTGCAAGTAGTTGAATGTTTTTTTTTGGGTTTTTTTTTATGGTACTGCATAAAGTTATAAATAAAGATGAGTAGCCATTACTGTGTCAGCCTACATCAGCAAATGCATTGAGGACGTCAGCATCACAAAGAACATCACCACCAGGGCCGACCAACCACCCTGGATGACCGAGGACGTTCAGAAATCGCTAAAATAGGGCTTTGAATCCTGAGATTGTGAGTTCGATTCCCCCACTCCCACAGACTGCCACTCTAGGTCCCTGAGCAAGACCCTTAACCCCACACTGCTCCCCGGGCGCTGCACAATGGCAGCCCACTGCTCCCCGAGGGGATGGGTTAAATGCAGAGAATTCATTTCGTTGCTCTGTACTTGTGAAAATGTAATGACAATACAATTGAATCATTATCATCTTCCTAAATAAATTAAAACAACTTCTTTAGAAGGTTTGAGGCACTAAACTGTTATGGTTCTTATTTGTTGTGACTGAGTTTTCTGTTATCAGTTGTTTTGTTTTTATTTTCCATGATCTTCAAGCATTCTTTAGTTACTCTCTGTTGCCCCCTTGTGATTGTTTTCTTTTCCCTTGGATTCCCTCTTGCCAGTTCCACCCACACCTGCTCCTCATTCAGCTCGTTAGTCCTTCCTTTTGTTTGGTTGTCCTTAAATACTCCACCTCTGCAGTCACTCAGTGCTGGTTCCTTCTTGTTGCTGTGTTGTCTACTCTGCTCGTCTCTCCCCGGCTCCTCAGACTCGTCTTTACCCTGATGTCTCTATGATTTTGGTTTGTTTTATATTTTAAGTTGGATTTCTGGATTTCTGCCTCTGCTGCTTTTTGGTCTACAATTAAACCTTTCAGAACACATCCCTGCTTCACTTGTCTCTGCATCTGGGTCCTCAAGCAACCTCACCACCCATTGTTGATACTAAACAGCCTCCAGCAGTGAAAGCTGTTCCACACCAGGCGGAGGAGCCACTAAACCTGGACGTAGCTGAAGGGAGGAAAACTCTGAGGAGAGTCAACCCAAGGAAGGCCCCAGGGCCTGATAACATACCTGGGCAGGTGTATAAGGAGTGTGCAGATCAGCTGGCTGATGTCCTCAAAGACATCTTTAACACCTGGCTGGACCAATCCATAGTGACTTAGACTTTATTTGTCATTTTGTACACATTTAGTGTATACAAAACAAATTTCGTTCATTAGAGCCCTCAAGACATTTTTTTTAAGTGCAGTCGTGATAAAGTAAACATACAACTGTAAATTAGTAACAGTTCCAATATTCAGTTTTGCTTCTTTTTTTATAACCCATTTTAACTAACATTAGCAGTCTAATGGCAGTCTGTGATCAGTCCACCATGATCTCCTTGGTCTTCTCCACCTTCAGGATCAGGCTGTTATCTCTGCTCCACCTCCTCTCTGTAGTCCAGGTCGTTGTCGTCTCTGATGAGGCCCACCACCGTGGTGTCGTCTGCAAACTTCACCATGTGATCGGTGGTGAACCTGGGGACGCAGCCCTGAGGGGAGGGGCTTAGACTGATGACATCAGAGGTCCAACCCGGAACCGACTGAGGTCTGTTGGTGAGGAAGTCTAGCAGCCAATAGCAGAGGGGTGTATTGAAGCCCAGCTGTCCCAGTTTGCCCATCAGATGCTGTGGGATGATGGTGCTGAAAGCTGAACTGAAGTCCAGGAACAGCATCCATCGTGGGTGTTCTTCTCCTCCAGGTGTGCCAGGCTCAGGTGGAGAGCAGCAGAGATGGCGTCCTCAGTGGAGCGGTTCCGTCGGTAGGCGAACTGGAACGGGTGGAATGTTGGCGGCAGACTGGAGACGATGTGTTCTTTGATCCAGCCTTTGGAGGCACTTCATCATGATGGGAGTCAGAGCGACAGGCCGCTAATCATTGAGGGAGGCGACCTGAGGCTTCTTTGGGACTGGAATAATGGAGGTAGACTCCATCCGGCCTAACCACGCTCCACTGCTCATCAACAGCACAGCTGTAGAGGTGGTCAGCAGCACCACATTCATCACAGACACCCTCACCTGGACTGGAAACACCACCTCACTGGTCCAAAGGGCCCAGAAGCGCTTGGACTTCCTGCCCCCCATCCTCTCCACCTTCTCCAGAAGCACCATAGAGAGCGTTCTGAGCAGCTGTCTCACTGTGTGGTGTGGAGGCTGCAGCGCCTCAGACTGGAAGAAGGTGAGAACAGCAGAGAGGATCATGGGGGCTCCTCTTCCCTCCATTAAAGACATTTCATCCCAGCGCTGCGTGTCCCGAGCCCGTGACATCATCAATGACCCCTCACCCCCCCACCATGGACTATTCTCCCTGCTGCCCTCTGGGAAGAGGCTTCACAGCATTCAATGCAGGACCAGCAGGTTCTGCAGCAGCTTCTTCCCCACCGCCATCACACTGATCAACTGATGGATAAAATGAATAAAAGTTGAATGTTAGAAAAACTGTAAATCATTTCTCAGTCTTATGTTTACATTTGATCACCATGTTTATGTTTTATCACTGCTGCACTTGAAATGTCTTGAGAGCTGTACTGAACAAATTTTGTTTTGTATTCACTCTGTTTACAAAATAGACAAAGTCTGTCTAAGTCTCTAAATCTATAAAGGAAGACTGTAGGAAATATGCTGCACCCTTATTGGAAATATGCAAAGAAAGCTCACATAGCAGAATTCATTGTGTCAGATTAACTACAGATCTGGGATAAATTATTAGACTAGCCTTGTTTTGTTCATTGTTGTGTTTCTAAGGTATATAACCTGAACAAGACAGTGATGCGTGTTTCATGCTTCTGTGGCATTAACACTACAGGATGTATAATTAAAGCGAGGCCCAATTAATAATGGCAGTTAATATTATCTGAATGAGTTTTTGTGAACACAGAGTAGTTTATCCATTTGATAAAGTCAGTATATGTGTTTAATAAGGTTCTTTTTCTGTTTCTGACCCTTGTATCACTGAAGGGAAGAAAGGACTCATGTTCTTCATTTCATTTCTTTTCCCTGTCGTAACCTCCCAACAGATCAATATCCAATTCTTTTTTTTCCAAAGAAATATTCCTTAACGCTGCTCCTTTTATAGCTCTGATTTAATGGTTTAGCTGCTCCTTGACTCTGCTGTCCGATCGCAGCTTGGCCACTACTGCTTTAATCTTTCTTGATATCCTCCAGAAGGCCTCATATAACCTCACAGCTTCTCTGATAAAACAAGGAAGATCAACGAAGGGTTTTTCAGTCATCATGTCTGGCTTCGTTGCTTTTTATTTATCAAGAAGATTTTACCAGTAGAAATCTTTGTTGAAGAAAGCACAGTCTTTAGCTGAATTTAGTTGACTATTTAAAGGTACATTTATGCACGTTTTCATTAAAGGCTAAATGGTTTCTTATTTTGGTTTGAACGACCATGAGAAAACTATTTTTACAACTTCTTGCAAAGCTTAGAAAACAGGCTAATTAAATATTACTTCAGCAAAAATGTTTATTGTAAAATATTACAAAAATGCTTATAAAAAAGCTGTTGAAATGTTCTGTTAAAGTCACCAGTGAGGGATATCATTTCATCGGTCTCTACCTTTTCTACAACTTTAACTGTGGAACTTCTCTTTTGTGCCCCTAGTGTTTAAAAGGAGGGCTACTATCAAATAATATATAATATTATTATAAAATTTAGAACTGAAATTGGTCAAAATAATGTCAAAGTCTGCTAACAGAAGGACCTAAACTCCTGCACTAATGTGAATTATTTATTCCAGAGTACAAACTGTAGTTATATCCTACAATTTCAGAATGTTTATACTGACTCACATATTTGTTAGAACTTGATTCCTTTTACAAGTTTTCTGTCCATTTCAAAAACCAGAAGAAAGTGTTGTGTTTGGTTTGGTTTTAGGCGCTTGGCCCGCATGCAGATCACTCGGAGGCAGGTGACAGTTTAAGGTGGTTTATTTAGTTTATCTGAGGGAGAGGAGGGGAAGGTAGAAGTGGTTAGAATAACCAGGCTGAGCACCAGACGGAGAGTCATAAGCTTACCACTTGAGAAGGGGGAAACCATACTGGGGAAAACAAAGCGGACTCGGTACTTGCCTGACGCTGGTTGAGGCTGGTGACTCTGTGACTGACTAGAGGGGCTGAAAGCGGGTCCGAGCAGCACCGGCGGTCCAGATCTCTGTGATAGCAGGAGCATCCAGGAGGGGAACCAAGAGGGCTTGGGAGGGCAGCCAGAGCAAAGGGAGAAACCAAAAACTTGATGGAGGACCTGGGAGACACAAAGGTAGCATTTAGCATAGGAACAATAATGCTGTCAGAAGACAGAGGCCACTGGTTCATACCACAATGGTCAACACTCAGGCATCCTCCTGCTGTCAGAGTCAAGCTGCCGTGCGCCGCTCAACGAGCCGCAGGTGTGGGCGCCCCGCCCCTCTGTCAAAGGCAGTCACCTGTGGAGAGAGTGGAGAGGCCACAGCCAGCAGAACTGCTTGGCCCAGACTGCCCAGTCCTGACTAGTGGGAAATTAGTCCAAGGAAAAGTCCTAAACAGAATTAAAGTCCAGGAAGAAATAATGAAATTAAAAAAAACATTAAATAATTTATCTTTTGTTTTAACTGCCTTTTTGGTTTTCAAGTTCTTTTATTGTGATGGTTTATTATTTAAGTTATTTTCCCCTGAATTAAATCAGGAGGACAACGGAGGTGAGCTGCTGGACAGACAGACTAGTCCCATTCCTGTCTCCGTGGGACCGGGGTAGGAAACCCCCACGCTTTGCTGAATGCATCAACAGATCAACAACCTCTTCTGCTGCCATCAAGTGCTGAAAGAAGGTGTTAATCACTCAGGGGGGCGTCTGTCCGTCCGTCTGTCCGGAGGTTTGTGCCGATCTCCGGCAGTCTGTTGGAGAATATTTGATTTTCAGATTTTGTTGTTGAACCCCATGAATGGGAATATCTGAAACAGACCATTTTACATATATTTAGAACGAAGGCCAACATATTGTACCAATCTTTGACCAAATCATCAATGTTCTTCATATTCATATTATATTCGTTCTTATTTTATTATTTCCTTACAATGCTGCTGCTGCTCTCACTCACCCTCCATATTATCAGTCACAGTTTGATCACACACTCCAAAGGTAGATGCAAGTTCATATGGAAGAACAGAGACATGAAAGCCCTTTATGGTTTAAACCATTTTCCAAAAAAAGATTGATCAACCAATTATGTTTTCATATAATTGTCTTTCCTCGTATATTTTACTTAAATTGTTGAAGCAGCCTTAAAAATATGCAAGGCTTCCCATTGTCTATTGTTTTTGTTTGTTAATAAATTTGTGGATTGGAAATATTCTTTTATAGACAGTAATGTGATATTGCTATACTTTGTTCAGATATTTCCCATTTAAATGTTAGAGAAACTAATCTTTACACTGTTGAACAAAATGAAACATCATTATCAGACAGTTTAAAATAGTAGAGTATATGACCCTGATGTTTAGACAGTACCAGTAAAAAAGGCAGCTGGCAGATCTATGCGCTGTATAAGGAGCCCAAGGTTCAAAGAGCTGAAAAATGTCACTGCTCCTCAGAAAGATAAATTAAATCAGATAATCCTTCTTCCTACTGGCCGAGGCAGCAGAAGCTCGTCCCCTAAAGTGCTTTGGATAAACATAGAGGAACTTCCCCGCTGATGTATGCATGTTTTCATCAAAAAATTTAATTAATCAGGCTCTCTGAAGGTGTTGTGAATAAGGTGGAATGACCTGTATGGATTATTACACTCAGCATCTGAGCTCTTAAACACATCTGCTTGTTACTTCAGCATCTTTTAACTTGGACAGCCAGAATACAGTGAGAGGGATAATGGTTTATTCACTGGATCGGGAAGCAGCTCCAAAGCAAGTGTTGTAACACAGAGAACAAAATATAATAGAAAATAAAATAAAAATATAGCCAAAATATGATCAAAATTACATCTAGATATAATAAAGAAAGACCTGGAGAGACTAAGTTAGTCCTTTTGGGAATTTCAAACACTGGAATTAAAATAATACTCATAATAAAGCTAGCGTAGAGTAGATTTGACTTTTTCATATATCAGCTGTGGAAGCACAATACACGTGGAAAAGCACAGCACTAGATTATCTGGCCCTGCAACCATCAGGACCTGTGAATCTGAATGTACACATCATAGCTTTGATGAATAAAACATGAAAGCTTAGTTTATTCAGCTTTATATTTGATTTAAAATATTTATAGCCTCTTCTATTGTGAAGACAAGAAGGTGCCACAAGAGAGTCGAGTCAAGGAGTCTGAAATTACCTAAAACATCCGCACGTCATATTCAATAAATGGCTGCTTAATACATCACTGTTTTTCTTGCCTGAATTTCAGGTCCAACGTTCTGAGACTCAATGGTTGAAAATAGTTGGCAGATGATGAGGAAATTAGTCCCATTATCAAATTAATGCTCAGTTTGTATTTACAGGGGATTGTGGCCAAGTGGTTAGGGCAGAGAGCTTGGAATCCTGAGGCAAGCCCCATTCCCACAGACTTCCACTCTGGGTCCCTGAGCAAGACCATAAACCCCACACTGCTCTCCAGGCGCCGCACAATGGCAGCCCACTGCTCCCCAAGGGGAGGGGTTAAATGCAGAGAGTTTGTTTCATTGCTCTGTACTTCTGTGTGGAATGACAACAAAAAGCTGGGGGGAAAAATAACATTTAAGATAAAAAGTTATATTTAAAATACTTTCATTTATAATGCCACAAAAATAGTTCCATATATTGAAAATCTTTATTAGTATTTTGGGTGTTTTTACTGTGATGGCTTCATCTACCTTACACATGTTCAATAGAATAATTTTGCCTGTATTTTCACAGCACTACCTTCGAAAGCAGAGTCGAAACCCTGAAAATGTAATTCTAATCCTTTTTGCATATGATATATGCTGCACAGGGATTAAAGAGGACTGCGGTTGAAGTGGATGGCGAGTGCCATGTGGAGCACTTCCTTCTCTCAAATGAGCTGCAGAGACTTAAGCCTTTCAAGTGAACTATGTTCACCATAATCTAATAACTGTAATTTCTAAAACCTTCCCAGCTTTATTTTGCTGGAGTGCAAGTGTGTAATTGGAAAGAAAACTGTGGCTTTGCATTCAAATGAGTTGTTTTAGGGAGGAGAATCTCAGTGGTGCAAAGTGAATGAGTGGAGTGAATGTTGCATAAGTACCCATGCTGCCGTCTGTGTGAAGTTCAGAAAAACTTGACATAGTAAGTTACTTGATCCTCTTCTGATTTTATAAATTTTTTTCTGGTATAAACATGCTATGAGTTTTTTGTTAAACTTTTTTGTATAATTTTTAAGACACATAAGATAGACCAAAAGTCCCTCCAAAAATAGTAAGTCATAGTTAATGAACTACTAACTTGCTTGTTTTTACATTAAATATGTATTTCATGCCATACATCTTAACCATAATCCTCGATTCCACAGACTGCTAATAATCTGTGATGTGAAGTAATCCAGTCAATGATCCTCCTCTCATAGTTCCTGTTTCTACCTATTTAAATAAAATGTAAATGTTTCATTGTTTTGTCTGAACCTTTTCTATTTCCTTTGAATATGTCAACATTTTGGTTTACATATTTTTTTTGTTAAATAGGAACTGAAGCGGTCAACCAAACAAACCTAATTTACCAAATCTTACTATTATCAATAATTCTATTACAAACATTGAAAATATAGATAATTATAGACAAACATAGACGAGTGATGATGTCACAGGGTTTTTACTACGGATGTTTTAGCTGCCTGTTGAAAATATTGGTAATACCAGCTATACCTCACAAATGTAAAACACTTTTTGGTATTATAGAAGAAGATGAAACTGAAAGTACACTGAAGGGTCTAAATCCCATTAATATGCCCTTAAGCCCATTGGATATGTGACCCGAGCCGTCGTAAGAACAGGAGGTCACGGCTCGCAGAGTGAAACATTCTTCACTGCTGACTTTGTATAATTAGGGGACATACCTCCTTTAATATTTTCCAACTGAAGATAATCAGTCAAATACTTTTGTGGTAATCCTGTAGCCATCTCTATAAACTGATATTAGTGGAGTGTCAGGAAACCGGATGGAAGGGCCCAGTATTCAAGGTGAGACGGACAGTGGGAAGTTTCAAAAATGACAGAAAATAATACAACAGAAGAGAACGTGACACGGGCTGCTGAGGATACCCCGGCTGATCTCAGCTTGGGATCCCCCACACGGACACTGATGGTCCCTGAGGGTCGGCCGGCGTCAGTTCATCTTCTCTGGCGGTTCTGGATGAGGCCATGGCTGCAAACGATGTACTGAACTTTGAATCATGTCATCGACTTTTGCTACAAGTCGTGATCAGCTCAACATTCCTGACAATTACCTGAAGCACAGTCAAACGCCTGCGTCTCAAATGTCAAACACAATACCAATCCACATTGTGGATGAACCGATCTATCTTCAAACATCACACGACAACCATCACCAAGACTTCTATAATACGGTTTAACTGGCTTTGGTTATTAACACGGACGCCACAGTGACTGCTGCTGTGTAACGTCCGCACTCACCACATCAGCAGGGTTGCCAGATGTCACTGACTCACGTTTTCCAGCCCTAAATATTTTTATAAATCGCCTGGATATACAAAATCTGGCCCAATTTCATGCCAGAATGGACCAAGTTCATTTCTGTGCGGCTTCCGTGAGATTTCATTACTATAAACAGGTTTTATTTATTTAATCATTTTGAAAAAAAATTTTCACAAATCTCTCTATAGATTCTTATGAATATACTGTATGTGTGATGAAATAAGGATGGGGAGCAATCAATATGCACTCACCTGTTTATTTTTGTTGTCTTTGTTGGGGGAGTCTAAGGAAAACATTTTTTATATTTGTTAAAATGTTGAAAATTGTCAACAAGCGCTTAATGAATCAGGCATACCTTTAGAATGCAGGAACCTTTTCACAGGCAGTGGTGTAGAACATAATATAAGGCGGAATTATAAGAACTCTTAGTTATAAACCAAGAGGCTGTAAAAGTTGAGAATTTCACACAGCCTGCCAATAATCCTGCAGGGCATGGTAACATGCCGAACTGAATCTCTGCTTCCTCTGATATTATTCATTTGTTCAGCTGGAGTCCTTGGCCCTGGAAGGCAGATAGGATAAAGGGGAGAACACTGCAGTGCAAAAAACTATGATCGCTTACTAAAGGCAGGGCAATACCAAAAGGACCTGCATGATTTCATTTTGAATACTACTTTAAACATTTTTACATGCTTAAGTGACAAGTCAAATGTTCCGTAGCCACAGAGCAAGGAAGTGCAAACAAAAAAGCAGATGGTAGGAAGAGTAAGCGATGCATAAAGGAGACAGTGAAGAGCTATTTTTGCTGAGGGCATCTGCAGCTGTTCTCTGAGTTCTGGGATGCTGCAGAGCCACAGGCGGCAACCACATTGACAAACCAGGAAGAGAAGAAGAAGAAAAGTGGATTTCTAAGTATTAAAATATCCCCCTGTAGCTTTAAGCAACGTGAAGGAAACACAAATATTCATATAGATTTAGATTTTTTAGCACAATTTTACACAAAAAGTTTTCCCCTCTTCTCAGGTCTTCTGGTTTTTATCAAACCTAAATGCATCAAACAGACATCAGTTAGTGTGCAGTGTGGGTGGGATTACCAAGGCTGCGGAGCTCAACAGAATAATTCAGCAACACTGTCCTGTGAAAAGCACCAGAGAATACACAACCATAAGAAAAAAAAGGCATGCACCAATCAGGGAATAGTTCCAGTCCATTTCAGAATAAAATAACGCAACAGCTTACTCTACTTTAACTTGTTTAAACAAAATGGCAAAACAGAAACACAATAAACTTTAATTTCACTGCTATAAGCTGTTCATTCACTGTTGAAATCTGTATGCATCAAAATGTATTTTATATACACTCTGAGTATATAAAATGACAAAGTTAGTCTTAGTCTACGAATGGAAAGAATATTCACTGTATGATCAAGGATAATGAGTAAAGCCCCAGAACCAGAGGAAAGAGCATCACCACAGGGCAACATTGTGTCTGATGCAACTGGAATATACAGAAGAAGAAAAACTGACCAATAACTATGTCTGAATATCAACAGTACATTTTACACTTTACCACAATTATATCTGTGACACATATTTTTACTCTTTATCTAAAGTACTTTCAAAATATATTCAACTGATTTCTGATCAAACTAATTCTCACCAATATCTTCCAGATTGTTGTTGTTTAATATACTCCCTGCTGCGGGTTAAAGGTTCGGCTTCCGCACAAACTTCTTTGTGGAGCTCCCCCCTCGCAGCCTCTGTTTCTTCATAAGCTGAGGTTCAGCTGCTGCTATAACTTTATGGCACAGAAGGACATGCAGATGTGCATCCAGTCCAGCTCTATGTTTCATCATTTTGTCTTCTTTCTTTTGCATGGGATAGTTGAGCTTTATTCCGTAAAAATTCAAAAAATATCCACTGGACTTGGTTTCCAAGATTTGTTGACGTTTCTCCACCTCTCCAGGAAGCTTTCTCAATGCAAATGTCTGGATCCGCAGTGAGTTTGAGTCTTATATAGACAAAGCCTTGTATTGCTTGGAAACATGCTAGTTGAGCTTTAGTTTAGGCCTGTGCAGCTGAGGACCGTTTTGACGATCAGGATGTCTGATGACACCTCCTTGTAGCTAATCTGGAGGCCTGCAGCATGGCGTTGAGATGGTTGTTTTGTTGTAGCTTGTTGAGTGGCACCTTCTAGTTGCAGATCACCACTGATCACTTCCTGTAGATCATCGGCACGGTTTTTCAGATCATTTCTTCCTGAGTGAGGACTCATGTTGGTTAATGCAGCGCCATAAGCCCACTAAGTATGTTGTCTTTTTGCTGCGCTCTCCTCACAACATGTCAAACAAACAGCCAGCAAACAATATGGAAACAGTTTTCCTCACAAGGTTTGCTTTTCTTGTATTTTCTGAAGAACCTTTATTCAAGATTCTGGTTTTATTTTTTTTTACTGAAATATACAGAAGAAAAAAAAAACAAATCACTGACTAGCGCTGCATGATTAATCTAATCGTTATAACGATGTCATGCTTTGTCATTATGTAATCACATAAAAGATTGATATTCTTGATTTTGTAAGCAAATTTGCATGTGTGTGCCTGTGAACAGAATTACACAAATATATCGGTGACACAGTTTTTGTACTGTTTACTCATATTCAGTTGCTTTCTGAGCAAAGCGATACTGTAAAAACAAACATGTTCCGAGACAGAAACGTCTAGAATAAACTTAACTTTAACATGAACAGTTTCTCTTGCTTACTTCCTGAAACAGGGATTTTGCAAAGAAAATACCTCAAAGATATGATAAGGTGAGAGCACTCACTACCTGACGTATTTCACAGACAGCTCTGACAAACGTATGATGTCTGTCTCTGATTAAATATAAACCACAAACTGTATTAGCTGTTTTTGACTGGATTTCCTGGGCCTCATTTTAAACATTGATTTTATTTATTATCTTATGTAATTGATCCAAACATTAAATATCTTGCCGACTTATAATTCAATTAAATTCAGTTTATTTCTATAGCTCCAATTCACATCATGTCATCTCAGGTCACTTTCCAGTTCACCAGATCATCCAGTCAGATTGATTCAAAGTTTTCAATCTAAGGAAAACCAGCTGATTGCATCGACTCATTGACTCTTCAGCAATCCCTCACACTAAGCATGCTTGTAGCGACAGTGGAGAGGAAAAACTCCCTTTGAACAGGAAGAAACCTCCAGCAGAACCAGGCTCAGTGTGAGAGGCCATCTGCTGAGGCCCACTGGGGTTCAAGGAGACAGAAGCAGACATAGAAAAAGAAGCATAGATACAAAAGGCAACTGTCAACCAGCTCCACAGGCGGCCCCGTCCAGGAAACACACAGCCAGGCAGACGAGCTCCGAGCCAGCTCCCATGTCAGAGGATGAAGAGAGCACATCCAGTTAGTCACAGTCAGAGAAACAGGACTACACTGGAAAACAGGCCAAGCTCCAACATCTAGAAACAAAGGTGTTGATGGCAGCAGCACAGCTGATATTTCTCTCCAGGATGGAGTCACAGCCAAACAGGAACAGACCAGATGAAGCTACTATGAGAAAAAGCAGAGAGAGCAGAACGTTAGAGATTGAACTAACAGATTCTGCAGAGTGGGAGTTAGAAAAATGCGCCATGCAAGCACAAAGTCAGACCACCCTTTTCGGAGGGTCTGTGTCCTGTAATGGTGGCTTTCACTCTGCTAAGGTAAACTGGTTTAGAATAAAATCTGATGGCTATCAGATTTTTTACAGCTATGTCTCGTCTTTTACAATTCTGGTGAATGATCCTTTTATACTTAGAATATATCTCGTTTGTTAGCCTGCTCTGCAGCATCCTCCTCCTGTGACCCAGCACTCTATGGCTGCACCATCTACTTCTGCTGATACAGCTTCAGCCGCACGGTCTTTCTTGAGGGTCCCTCTCTCTTTGTCCTAACTGAATGTTTTTGTTTCTCTTTTCAGGGATGTATGTTTCTAGCTTTGACCTCAACACTGAACTGGTTTTCTCCTTCGGTGCATTTCTCATAGATGTAGATAAACCCATCTGCAGCAAGCATCTGCTGCACAGTCTGTACTTGCAGTTGTTATATTTTCATCTTCAGCTCTAAATTCCTACTGTTCTCATATCAGGTAGGTGTAAAAGGGCAAAGACTGAGGACTTAGTGATTGCCGACAAATGACAGAAGCCAGACGGCACAACTGAGTTCCATTTTCTACAGGGATAACAAAGGTTGGGCTGGGAATTACAGGATGTGTTGAATGCACCTGACCGTTTAACTGTTCCTGTGAAAAGGTTATCACACCAGGGTCGTTAAGCAACTGTTTTCTTTTTAAGAGAGAGTGGCAACATGCACCGCGTTAATGGGGAGTCTCAGCAATCCAACAGTTAAGGGAGAAATGATTCTGTCGTTTGACACTGGATTTGGTAGGATTATGATGAAACGCACCTCCTGGAATAAAAATTAATCCCTCTGACATCGTTACATTATAAAATTGTGTTTACCTCACAAATAGTGTTAATACCCCCTGGATCATTTGACAAGTTCAAAATAGACTGCAAGAAAGATGTTACAGGTATCGTTGCAAATGTGCTTTTCAGAAGTTTCTATGAGAACTTTGGAGATTTCTTCCAGGGGGAAATATGTGTGTGGATGTTGCATGGCTGTACAGAAAAGGCTGGCACATAATGGAGCTTCCAAGACCATCAAAAAGCCCATCAGGATACTGGGCCATAAACTTTCTTGAGTGCTCAGGTTCAGAAAGCTCTGTAATGTGGCATTCATCCAACAGTTGTTGAATGTGTTGGAAAAAGTGCCAAAGCTTATGGGCGGGTCAACGTTTCAATCTGTATTATTATCCTTTGTTTTAGGGAAATCAAAACTGTCATCCAGTGTTTGATCTAAACAGCCCTTCATTTCTTCATCTCTTCTAATGGCGACATAATGAGGATTTAAAACAAAACAATTAATGCATCCATTGTCAGGTGTTTGGTATAGTTCTAACTCTTTCACAGTCACAAAACCCACAACTTTAACTTTTGAACTCTTCTTTAAAGTAGCACTTGATATGGCCTGATGAGGGAAAAATCTAGAAAACGACTAATGTCCTCAGTGTTCTTTACCCCATTTGATCCTTTTATACTCATTCTTTTCTCCCTCCCTGTTATCGTCTCTCCTCTGCTCTCCTCAATCCTTTCATTAGCCGAACAGGAAACAGGCACCTCAGCTCCGCAGAGGACAGCCATTAAAACATAATAATATGCCTTTTCTCACCTTTTCCCATCAGTCTCTCCCTCTGGCACCTTTTCCTGTGTGTCCTTTACAAGTGATAAATGATTCCTGCAGAGGGTGGCCTTGTTTAAAATGACAATGTTAACCATGAACTTATTTAGAAGATGTGAAACATCAATATTTGTATTTGACTGTAATAAAATCATATTCCACGTACTGGCTCAGTTTTCAGAATAAATTAAAATGTATGTGTCTTTATAATGATTGCTGTGTTGTCTGTGAGTTATAGCAAATATCTGATTTCTTTGAGTTGAATTCCAGGTTTCTGATTTGTTATTAAAAATTAAGACTGAAGATACGGAGGACATGCATGCATATATAAACTGCAGCTTTAACCTGTGGCACTCATCACACATCAAAACATAAACAAGTAACTACAAAGAGTAAAGTGAGAATTCAAGACTAAGACACATCAAATTGATGCTGTATAAATTTCGGGGGGTTAGAGGAAATTCTTGAATGGCTTTAATTTTGTCTGGATCTACTTCAACACCAGATGAAGATATTATGAGTCCCAGAAATTTTATGGAGAAATGGCTTTTCTTCATGTTGACTTTGAGGTTGGCTTCACGAAGTTTATCCAACACTGCTTGTATATCGCCACTGTGCTGGTGGTAGGTGATGGAGAAAATGATGATGTCATCCAGAAGACAAAACAAATTTATCCTCTGAGTTCACCCAATACTACTTCCATTAGCCATTGAAACGTATTGGAAGAGGCCATATGGACGGACAAACGCAGTTTTTGCAAGGCTTTCTGGATCGATGCGGACTCACCGGTCTAGTGTGGTGAAAACCACTGCTCCAGAAAGGGACTGCAGGATTTCCTAAATGTTTGGCAATGGGTAGGAATCTGTATGTGTGACTGCATTAAGTTTTCTAAAGTCGACACAAAACATAGTTAGAGGACGGGAGCGGCGTATGGGGATGTGGATGGTTCAATAATATCCTTGTCGAACATTTGTTCTACATGTTCCTTAATCATCTGAAATTTAGCAGGTGAAACTGGATATGGTTTTTCTTCAGTTTAGCACATCTTGGGAAAGATACATCGTGCATGTAAGTACATTAGTCCAGCCCAACTTGGTGGTACATACGTCACAATTGTTATGCAATGGGCACAACAATGACTGTTTCCCAAAGTCATCCAGGTGTGTGCTGCTAACTGCCCTCTGCAACGGTTCATCATTTGCCCGAGGGCAACCAGAGTAGCAGGAGCCACATGCAGAAAAAAAGACAAGTTCCTGATGGGGTTCATTTGGCCAACATGCAAACTCTTGAAGGAAAGAGTACTGTTATATTCTGTTGTTCAGGAAATGAGAGGTTCCGAGCAGACAGAATTACTCTAGGTTAGGTGATTGACTGTTTTTGCAATGCGACATTGATTTTGCTCCATCCCAGAGGTTGCCGTCCTTCACCATCAGCTAAATATAATGGTCCTCTCATCGCTTGATTGCTCCATTGATTTTATTCCATACTCTCATTCACCAGGGTATAAGAAGAACTTGTGTCCAAGCTAGCAGCTCCTTTCCAGGAACTGACGGTGATGGGAACCATCAACTGAGAAGGCAGAGGTTTAGTAGGTGATGTGGCAGGAGAACATGTTTGACCCAAAAGTTCAGAGTTTGTAAAGGAATCAAGAGTCACTGAACCTTGAGCTGATGGGAGTTGTGCCAAACTGCTAGCTTGCTGAGGAAGGTTTGGAGGCAAAGATGATCGATTTGTAGCTCCATGGAGGCAAGTCGCAGGACGATGATTGCCTTTACAATGCCAGCAGAATGGTTGTTGTGGCCGATCATTATTCTGATTTTAAATTGGTTGTCTTTATCGTACTGTGTTTTTATGGTCAAGAGGTTTAGGTTCATTTTCCTTTGATGTCGACATTGCTTGTTTCCGGTACTCATAGGGTTGTTGATTTTCTCTGTCCTTCTCTAACTGCTGTCCAAGTTGGACAAGGTCATCCACAGTAGTTAGCCTACTACTCCTTAGCTGGCTGGCCAGTGTGGGATTTATGTTTTTTTTAGAAGCAGCTTCACAATATCTTCCTCTGTAATCTGTGGTTTCCAGCATCTGCAGAAGGATTGGTACATGTACATAAAATCCATGATGCTCTCATTCTCTCCTTGGACTCTGGTTGTTACATGCTCTGCAAACTCGTCTTCATAATCTTCAGAAAGAAAAGCAGCCTAAAACTGTCTTTAAAAGTCCATCCAGGTATGCACCTTGTGTCTGGCTACATCCCACCAATCTCTGGCTGTGCCATGCAAAATATTCCATAATGTGAGCATAAGTTCCTCATCAGTAATCCGAATAAATAATCCTCACAGCGTTCCAGATACTGCAGAGGATCGGGGGTGTCTACTAATTTTCCATAAGTTGGAAATAACAATTTAACAGGACTTTTCCCAGATCTTGACTCCTATTAAATAAAAAGGTAGCACTGCCTGGTGCCCGGGATGACACCTGTCATCCCGGGCTGAGCCGTAGATTCCCACTGGGGTTTGCTGTTAAGTGTTGTGGTTTCTGGTAGGTTATGGTAGATTGTCTGTGCAGTTTCATCCATTATTGTAGTCTGTTGACAGGTCTGAGCTGGTTTGATTCTGGCTCTAATGTCCTCAGTCATAGTCTTTATTTATAGTCAATAGGCCAAGAGCTCCCCCTTTAGGCGAGAAACCTCGTCTTGTAAAGTTGAAATGCTGATTGTAACAAGTAGCTTAATGAATACTTTAAACAGCTCAGTTTGTTGATGCTTCTCCAGCCGAGGAGTGCTTTTGTTTGTGTGAGTAAATACTCAAACTGTGCGTTCATGCGTTCATTTTTGTTCCTTTGCATTTCCTTGAATTATTTCCTTCACATGTTTTTGTCAGGATTTTTCTTTGATGAACCCAGAATGCACCACACACATGGACCTAGTTTTGAAAGTTTATTGAGGGTAATGAGTTGTGTATAAAGGTAACCAGAGGCTCTACTGGACTAGAACTGGAGGTGTAGATGGGAGCTGGACTGGAGAACCGGAGAGAGTACTTGAAGATGCAGGGCTGTTGTTGAACCAAAGGAGCAGCTAGAGGGCGTTCCTTGGACCTGCTGCTGCAGAAGCGACCAGGAAAGCAGCATGAAGAGAGTCCATAGAACGCATGTCTGCGACGGTTCGAGATGAGCATATAGTGAGCATCAGCCTTGGTAATCCACAGGGAAACAGCAAGAGTGCCTGGACAGTGGCGCTGCCAGAAATGTTTCATGGGACCTTGGTCTGATTTTGGTGTTTACTTAAGTCTTTATGTAGAAATCATAACTCTTGGTTTATTATGAGATTTTTAATGTTACATCACTGGCTGTGCATAACGGGATGAAATGCTAAACTGATGCTACTAAAATTTTCACTGGTGAGTGGGGTGGCCATCGGGGTGGCCAGGGCATTGCACAGGGTGGCTGTGGCCACCCCTTGGTGGCACCACTGTTCCTGGAGAAGCAGAGTCTGCTATAAATCCACAGGACCACAGAGGGTGTTCTAGAAGATGCTGAGCTGCTGCAAATCCCCAGGTGCCGAAGAGAGAGTTCACAGGGCAGAAGGCAAAAGATCCAGCGGCGCAAACACCAACCGCAGGGAAGAGCTAATTGAGGGAGGTTTTTGTAGAGAGGCTGGCAGGTGGAGTATTGACTAATTGGTGCTTAAGAGGTGTGACTAATTGCTGAAGGAGTGGAGGCTGAGTTGTGTTCTAAGAGCAGGTGTCGGAAAATAACATAAGGTGATATCTAGGCCAAAACTCAACCACGACAATTTTATTGTAGAGTCTCTCATATTGCTCATCTCCTTTTTAATACTTGACTTTACTTCCTCCAAGGTAGCTAGGTCCATTAGCTAGGTCCAATTCCAGAACTTCCGGTGCAGCTTCTGTCTCTGCTCGAGGCTGCAAAGGAGGCTGGGGTGATAAAGGAGAACCCAACACCATATCCAGACCAGTCAACTCCATGTCTAATAGAGAGTACATGCTGTGGAGCGATTAGGAGGCACTGGAGGGGATGAAGTGTTTAAAGGGTGCTTGATTGTATTTTCTTCAGTGCTCTTTTCTTTTTTCAACTAAATATTTTTTATAATTAATGTTATTTTTATATTAATATTATTCCTTCATGTCATTCCCTTATTTGCGGAATAAAACAGTCCCATCTGGGTTACCAATATTTTATGGTGTCAGAAGTGGGATGAAGGTGTGTTTTTATGCAATTGTACATTGTTGTCAGTAAACATATTTCTAGAGTTACTAATGACATGACATTTTCACCAGATGTCGGTAAGAATCCAGACATTACACACATACAAAGAAATCACACCATAGATGTCCAGAAATGATGCTATTTGTCAGGATTCCTGTGTGTGGGTGTGAGTGCAAATGATGTATCTCTACCAGAGAGGATCTTGGTGGAGCAGCTGGGTGGTCTACACAGGTGGAGCTCATCAGAGTGCTGGGCTTTAAAGAGCAGCAGAGCCTTCACTCAATGCTGGATGATTAACGGCTACCGGTAGCATCTCTGGCCTTCTCTAGTTGTAACTTTACTAGCTTTTTGTTGTCTCCAGTAAATTCGCCAGAAGTAACTCAGTCCTTGAGTTTGCCGTCTCTAAGTTAATCTCTTGTTGGATTTTAGAGGAATCCGTTCTAATACAACACTTGACTGATGAGTATTGCTGGCACTCATATAGAAGTAGTAGGGTCAGGTCATGAGCTTCTGCGTGCCAAATGGAATTTCCTGTCATTTTTTAAATGAATGTCATTTCCAACAAGTGTGATTGATAAAAAGCATTTGGCAGAAAACTGTCGGTGCTGCTTTGCCAGAGTTTTTTGTCAGAGTTGGCAAAAGTGCTGCGACCTTTTCAAAATTTTTAGTGGCAGGAAATAGCAAATCTAACCTACAAAGTTAATCACTGCCACGTCTTTCCTCCCTCACCTCTACTCACCCAGGTTGTCATTACAGTAGATGGGGCCTGCAAAACATCAGATAAGGAGGGTTTCATTTAGTTTTCTCTCTCTATCCTTAAGCCGTAAAGCCAGCTCGTCTACTTGGTGCTTCGTGCTCATCTTTCCCACCTAATGAAGTCCCCTCATTAGCTGCATCCTGCCGGGCTTGAGACTGAACCAACTTCATTAAGTATAGACTTTTGTATTCAGTATCCATGGGGAACAATTCCTTTTTTCTTATTCTTGAAATCTGCCATTCTATTTTATATTTCATGTTCTTCAAGCAGAAAAGCCACAGTTCACGACACCTACTCAGGATTTCAGCCAGAAATGTGCTGAGATAGGAATGTATAATCAACTCCATGGCTGACTGGAAAATGTTTGCAGAACCTGGAGACTCCAAGTATTTTAATTGTAACTATAGTTTAGATAGCATGTGTTCAATTAGGCATAAAGTCCGTTATTGTCAGAAAGCAAAATAAGACGTATTACAGCACTAATTAGAGGGAATAAATAGAATTTTGTAAATCAATTAACACAACCACCCAAGGCATTGAATGACAGGGGTGGGAGGTGTAGAGTCAACACATCATCTCTATGTCATATATTTGTTCTGCCCAGCCAGTAAACCAGGTGAGTCCAATCTGCCATTTGGCGCAGCAGGTTTAATGGCCCAAAACAAGGAGAAGCCTCTGCCGTGAAATGTCCCACTTCAGGCCACACACATTTTACAAAGGTATGTGATCCGTCAAACTAATTTTTTGTGTAAAAATGTATTTATCAAAAGGCACTGTGGCCTTCGACAGATCAGTTTCACATCTGAGTGCCAAGCCAATCTTAGAATCTGCTATTAAAACAAGCTGAGATGCACAAAATCCTTAACATTTCGAGACACACACCACCGCTAATCCTAAAGTCATCTCCTTCACCCAAATAAACTCAACATAACTCAAAGTGTCTGCTCATATGCCTCATGCACCAGCTCACACTACACCGAGCTTATAACTGTATCCTATGCTGCTCAGAACTCAGTACTCCCCCCCCCCCCCCCCCCCCCCCCCCTCTTTGCGGGTTTATTTACTATGACCGTGAAATTCTACGGAAGTACCAAAGCATAGCACCTCCAAAGTGTTAGAGATGTTGAATACGATGGGAATACATAAGCCCCATTTACACTTCCCTTTCAAAACAGTGCCGAGAACGGTCCGAGCATGGTAATGGAACACAACTGAACTGGACTGTGCCAGACACACCCGAACCGCGCTAACTCTAGTACTAGTTCATCAGTAGGACTCTGTGCAGTTCATCTCTGGCTCGGTTCTCTGATAACAAACAGCGCATGAGCAGACCGCAGCATCTGCTTTCTACATTCAGTAGTTTCTACAGTCATTTTACGGGTTTTCCGCTTTGCAATTCGCAGATCTCTTCACCTGTTCACAACACGAACTTCCTCTCAGCTTACTAACAATAAATGGCATCAAAAGAGCATGGTGTGACCTGGGATGATGCAAAGACTGAGGCTCTCATTGAAACTTGGGCAGAGGACACCATCCAGGCACATATGTTCCTGAATGTTACGGGTGCCGCCATCTTTGTTTCCTTAATTTCTACCTTAAGAGCTGCAGATAGGAGGCAAGGAACTGTGCTAGCGGGATGTGGAAATGGTTGTAAAAACCAAGCTCGGCCTGGTTAACTGATCCAAGCTCGGTCCGAACTCGGCACGGATCGGTTCCAGAGGGGAAGTGGAAATGGGGCATTAGAATACAACCAAGCTAGGAACACTTTTTAAATGACCATCTCCCTCTCATAAATATGTTATGTTAAAAACCAAAAAAAAAACTATATCTACAAGGAAAGAAAAACAAGATGAGGGATCAAACGCTTTCATTTAAATATTTTCTTTTCATGACTTTCGTCTTTTGTCATCGTATTTTGCGTGTCCAAAAAAACTTTTCCACAAAAATAAAAAGATGGACGCGGTGAGCCAGCCAAACCACACAAAATGGTACAGCAGAGTTTCAGCCCTATTCAGGGCCTCAAAGCCACTGCAAACACCAGACTAGGAAAAGAAAAATACCACAACTAAAGGAAAATAGGAGCACTGGCCCCCAACAGGCCAAGAGGGAACAAAGAAGATTGAAGGCTACTTAGGATCTACCACATGTCCCTGAGGCAGCCGGCCGCAGACTTTCAATATTTACAGGCATGACCGGCCAGACGCTGCTGAGCAGTGGAACAAGCAGAAACTCCAGAACGAGAGAGGGAGGAAACAAAACAACCCTCTACCTGTTACCCTGAAGCCTAGCCTGGTAATAGGCGGATGGGGAAATTAGTCACAGTCAGAACCCAATAGAGAGGGACAAAAACTACAATGTCCCCCAAGCATGTAAAACCTATTAAACAAACTTTTATTAGTGATTTTTCTCTAATTCAACAGCCATTAGCCGTGATGCATTTGTGGTGGGAAAAAATACTCCACAGTATGTATTTTAATGTATTTTAACTCAGAACTTTCACAGCATTTCTATTTCTGTAAGTAAAGGAAAGCAACTCTGTCTAGATCAGCACAGGGCTGAACATCATGCTGGAAGGTCTGTTGTCTACGGTGACGTCCCAGATTTCCGGGGACAGTCCAGGTATTGGACCACCTGTTCCAGAACTGTCCTAAACCTGTACATGGAGACGGCCGCATTAGAGCTACAATAAAATGGTTTCAGTTCCAGTAATCCAGACCAACTCAGTACCTATATTTGTGGGTAGATTTAAAAAGTCAGTGCTCAGATGCTCTCTACCCATGAATTATTCTCAAGGACAAATTGGCAAATTTAGAAGAAAATCTGTGAAGAAGAAGCAAATTACAGATTTTTACCCTATTTGTATCAGAAAATGTTTATGTTTGTGGAAGATTGTATGTTGTTGTAAATGAAATGTCTGGTTTCATTTTAACTTGTCTTAGGTATATAAACCGTGTAGCTAGATAAGCGTACCCTTCAGTATTTATTGCTGATTTCAGTTTAATTTCTTTAAATTAATATGAGGAGCTAATAGACATAAAAAGATTCATTTTAAAGTTACTGAACCTAATTTTCAGTCTCTCTGCCTTGTCTGTATTACACCAATGTTCAATCTTGGATCTTTAAGTTTGTAATTACATCTTCCCTCTTTCTGAACTTATCTTCAGTCTATTTTGGATTTCTCGGTAATGCCTGACATCCCAACAACTTTGATTCTATGTTGTCATCAGAGCCACCAAACTCTGTTTAAGCCCAATCTCTGTCAAGCAGACAGTGTTGCTAATGGTGATAACTGCTCAAAAATGGAAATAATATAACTCAATACAAAAACTCAGTCTGAAAGATGCAGCATTGTGACAGTTTAAAAACATGCCTGTTCCGGCCATTCACCTTCAACTAACAAAATATTTTTTTTTGTTTTGAAGAGTGGCATGGAAGCCTTAACCTGACAACAGCCAGATGCATGTCTCGCTCCGCCTAGCTCCACTCACATACATCTGGGAACCCGCCATAGGAATTGCCTTTACTGAAGGCTGGGCCTTATCAAAACTCCTTGCATATGATTGGATAAGCCACTTGTCTGTTATCTTTATTGACGTGCTATTTCAACCACTCACACCGAAGCTAACCCGTGACGCTGTGAGAGGAGGAGCCATTTGGTAGATCAAGCTCTTGCCAAATCCGGTCGGGAGAAGGGCGAAAACATCGTTTCCACCAACAAAAGCCTTCAAAGCCGTTCTCTGATGTTCTTTTAATGAAACAATATCAGATAGATTGGACAACACAGAAGAAATAGTAGCATCAATGCTAACGCTTGCTTCCTCAATGCGAGCCGCCATTGTTGTTGGAATCTCACGGTCGCTTCTCCACTCCAGGACACATCCGCCCTGCGTCCTGATTGGACAGACCATAAATTCGGTTGTGGAAATCACTTTCAATGAGCGGGTTCCCAGATGTATGTGAGTGGAGCTAGGCGGAGCGAGACATGCATCTGGCTGTTGTCAGGTTATGGAAGCCTAGAAATCTATAAAGATTTTCAAGTGTTCACCTTTTTGCAGTGGGTACGGAAAGTATTCAGACCCCTTTAAATGTTTCACTCTTTGTTTTGTTGCAGCCATTTGCTAAAACCTTTCAAATCAAATAGATTTTATTTCTCATTAATGTTCACTCAGCTCAGCATCCTGACAGAAAAAAAAAACAGAAATGTAGAATTTTTTGCAAATTTATTAAAACAGAAAAACTGAAATATCAAATGGTCTTAAGTTTTCAGACCATTTGCTGGGACTCTCATATTTATCTCTCATGTTGTCTGTTTCTTCTGATCCTGCCGGAAATGGTTCTGCTCCGTCATTGGAGTCCATGTGTGTTTAATTAACCTGATTGGACCTGATCAGGAAAGGAAAGGAAAGGAAAGGAACCCTAACACCTGTCTATAGAAGAGCTTCCAGCTCACGGAGCTGTCAGAGCAAACCAGAACCATGAGGTGGAAGGAAAGGAGCTCAGAGACCGAGGCGAGGCTCAGATCTGGCCAAGGTTACTAAAGAGGTTCTGCAGCACTCAATGTTCCTCAGCGGCTCCATCATCCTTCAATGGAAGAAGTTTAGGATGAGCAGAACTCTTCCTAGACCTGGTCGTCCAGCCAAACTGAGCAATGGTGAAAGGAGAAGACAAAGATCACTGACTGAAAGTTCCACGATGTGAAATATCACTGCTTCTACTTAATACTAAGCAAAGGGTCTGAATACTTATGACGAAGTGATCCTTCAGTTTGTGTTTTTTAATAAATTAGCAAAAATTTCTAAAAAATTTTTCTGTCAAGATGGGGCACTGAGTGTATATAAAATTAAGTATTAATTTAGGCAAATAGCTCCAATTAAAATTTTAAAATTTTTGGAAATATTTAACGGGGTATGAATACTTTCTGTACCCACTGTGTATATATATATATATATATATATATATATATATATATATATATATATATATATATATATATATATATATATAACCTCATCCTAATGCATCTATTAAGACTCTTTGTGATTCTGTTTGTTTAATTTCAAGTTAAAATCTAAATATGTAAATAAAAAATGGAGCCACGATAATAGAGGTTTATGTATAAAAAGAACTCTATTTAAAAAAGTTCAGTCGAGATTTCCTGCAAGCATGTATCCTTATAAACACATGCAGTTGCAATCAGTGTTAGATTAGAATCAGTGTTAAAAGACCACATTCCACAATGTTGATTTTGATTAAACTCACTTTTGGGGTTAAGCTGTTTTGTTGTTTCTTGTACCACAAAGGAGACTTAGAGGCCATTGTAACAGTCATAGTGTCTCTTTATGATGGTATTGCTATGCACCACTGCTTCTAATGGGAGACATGTGATGCAGATCGATGAAGGGACTCAGACGGACATGTTTATTCCCTATTTTCTTAGTAATGTTTGAACTCTGCTCGTGTCAGCAGCTGTTCAGCTTGTAAGGTTGGTGAAGAGCGTGTTTATTACACTGTGGAACTCCCAGTATCAGTGTGGCTGTGAGTTTTTAACCGTAAGCAGAATCTGCCACCACCTCTCCTCGTTTAAACCTTGAGCGTTACGCCATGTCAATCACCATCACCATCAGATGAACTGGGGACCTCTCAGGACCAGAGCTTTAATGGAAACCTTTCACTCATGCAGAGGTTTTGATAGCAAAGAGGGAATTTTATTAAATATCTTCTGTTAGTCAATCTATATAGATATCAAGTAGATATCTATATAGATTAATAAAAAAAGACTAATAAAAAGTATAAACTGGCAAAATGTGACCTTAGACAAGGGATCTGGGAATATTATCCATTCGTCTTTCACCGTTGGAGCTGTCCATATAGCCTTCCTAACTGCTGCCATTATGCCAATAAAA
This sequence comes from Cyprinodon tularosa, assembly GCF_016077235.1. Taxonomy (NCBI): domain Eukaryota; kingdom Metazoa; phylum Chordata; class Actinopteri; order Cyprinodontiformes; family Cyprinodontidae; genus Cyprinodon; species Cyprinodon tularosa. The sequence goes on along the minus strand of NW_024039505.1, from coordinate 52,600 downwards.
AAAATAAATAAATAAAATGAAAATCCTGTGCTCACTACTTGAACTTAAACAACTTGTGTCCAATCTCTAATCTACCTTTCATCTCCAAAATCATGGAAAAAAACGTTGCCTCCAAACTCCATTCCTACCTGGCCCACAATAAGATGAACAGTTCCAGTCCGGTCTACTCTTCCAAGTATCAAAGAGACTATGCCCAACTTTGCTGTGCGCTTAAGATGGTGTTTTCCTTTCTTTACCAGACCAGACTTTTATGAAGATCATTTTGTTTCTAAATTGATTTGTTTCTATAATGCTAAATTTGGAGCTTTTTGTAATATGAAAATAGCATTTTAAACTGATTGTACATCTGCAATGGTGCATTTGTAGTTTTTCTGTAATTTGTAAATACTGGTACTTGTAAATGTGTGTTCAGAAACAAATACAGATATAATGAAATTATTAATACAAATAAAAAGACACATATCTTATATTTAATAACTCAAAAAGGTCTTCTACGCATACACAATATCAATTTAAACTCCACAAACCACTCGAAACAACAGTTACCCACAAATTAAGCCCAAAGTTTTCTGAGACACATTTCACTCTTTCAGAGCGCTCCTTCATTCGTGTACATGGTGCGTTTAAATGCTGGTGGAAAGCTGGGTCACCTGAGTTTTGCAGAGATTTTAGTCTTTTTTCCACTTATTTCACTCTATACTTGTTCAGAACCAGCAAAGGCAATTTCTGTTGAAACTGGGTAACCTCAGCACCCCTAAGTTAGACGTACAACTAAAAGGTGTCTCTGGTATCAGACAAGAAACATCTCGTAATGAGTAAAACTAGAGAGCTTTCCTTTCTCTCTTTCCACCATATTTTAAGATGGTCTACATATGACCGCTCCTAAAACTATCATCACCATCGTCAGGCTGCTTGGTAAGTTTGTGCTGCTTTAAAGTCGTAGGGAAGCGGCCGTTCCAAACATTGCATTTCCGAATTTTCCCGAGTGGTGCCCGACTTTACACGAGTGAATAAAGTGAATGTGATTGGTCAATTATCAAGGGGGCGGGATTGTTGTGGCAGAAGGTTCGCAAGCAAGTTTGGTTGTGGCCGGTTTGTCGGAAGCATCTTGCTAACAAGTTAGCAACTTAGTGCTAGCAGGTTCCCAATGGGAAATTCCATTGGGACCAAGTAGCACTTCGCCAGTCCGTCCAAGGAAACACCCACTAACCGGACTCTAAAAGACTGGGTTAGGTTGGTTTCTTCACCAGCGTTGAGACGATTGGTCCTAAAAAACCAAACCCCTTTGAAGCTGGATTTCACCACAGATCTCTACCTTAGTCGTGGGGTCCCTGTGAAGGTGACTGGACTTTCTGTTGGGGAAAATCTTTAATCAGCTTACAATGACTCTGGTGGATCCAAGTGTTTCTCTCCTGGATCTTCACAGCGGTTGGAGTTGTTAGTTGAACAATGTAGGGTCCTTCCCACCTCGGAGCTGCCCAATTTTTCCCCTTGATGATTTTAATCAGCACTCGATCTCCAGTTTCAGGCCTTCCTGTGGGAAAAACAAAAGGAGCTCTGGGCAGATTACATGTTCTTTGAACAGTTCCGTATTTGAACAGTTTCAGAATTCACTTAGTTATCTGATTTCCTTGTGAATTGTATTTACAACATGTGAGACAAGCAAAATTTTTTAAAAGCAGTAGTAGTTACACACCTGTGTGTGTAACTATACTATATACATCATAACTCCCAGTCCCTGTTTGAGACATCATAATTTCATGGATCAAAATAGCTGCTGGTTTTAATCAGAATCAGAATCAGAAATAGTTTAATAATCCCAGAGGGAAATTAATTTTATTACATGCTCAAGTTACAGTTTTCTCTTTATATACACATACCCAACTGTCATTACCTGATCCGTACCGGAAGCACGATCCGCACCATTAGCCCACCCGCGCGTGCGCAAACAGAACAACCCCCGGTGGCAATATTTCCTTTTTCTTACTTTTTTATTCTTTTGTATTTTTTAGAGGCATGGGTTTCTTTTTGTATATCTTTGTATTTTCGTCAATATTGCATTTTCTAAAAATAAGAAAACAGAAATACATAAAAAAGTTCAATCGCCTTGTGATAGATACTTTGACTACTCTGAGCATGCGCAAATATACGTCACACAGCGTATATATTTATATTTGTTTAAATATTTGATTTACTCTGTACTTAACTATGCACTCCAGCAGTACTGATCCCACAATGGATTCATTTGCTACCTTTCGTGACCTGCGGTTTTTCATTGATCTAGTTTATACTTTCCTTTGCTTCACATTCTAGCATATTGTTTTATCCTTGACCTGTATTAGGAACTATTCCAACTAAATCTATAGTTGTCAACAGTCTTGCATCAATTATTCTTGTAGATCACAAAGCATTTGGAATATCTTTGAAATCATTTTCATCAAATTGTGATCGCAAAGAATGCTGAGTTATTTTAACAAATGCTAAATCTTGGACCCAAGCTTCTGTATTAAACAGAATTTTATAAGGCTGCTTCCATGGTTCTGTGTTAGGGCTATGAAACCAGCCTGGTTTGTGTGATGCGGACATAGACAGAAATCAGATGTGCCTTCTGCAGCTTCTAAACGCAGACCTGTGTCTCTCCATTGTGCTTCACTGGTCTTAACCAATGACAAATGATTTACCCATGATAAGCAGTGCATTCCTTACATCTGTGTAGAAAGCATAACAGTAACTGCCGCTAACGAACCCCCATCTATGTACATAATTTGTGTAGCCATTATAGTAATGTCATAGCCTGGGTGCCAGTCCAAACTTAGTCCCGCCCACAAGGTTTGAGGTCGGGAAGTTCGGTCTGGCTCTGCTCCATAGTAGCGCGAGTATTAAAGCCCACTGTCAGGCGATCCAATCAAATTGTCAGGGCGGGCTTTATACGATGATGGACAGATGATCAAGAGTAACGTTATCAACCACGTGACCAAAGCGCGCTTGGGTGACAACAACAATGGCTGCCGCTGGAGAGTTTGGGTGAGTAGATTCTGCTATTAGGTCTGTTCTAGAAGATATCGACAGCAAATTAATTTTAAAAGAGGAACAGAGAAACGCGATCAAGGCTCATCTTCTTATTCTAGGCGTGCAACTGCACGCTTTGATTTTTGTGGACAACAACTATGCCTCGCTTAACATACGTCACGCACTCCGTTGCTCTTATTGGTTGTAGGTCTATCCAATTGAGTACAGAGGCATTTTTTTTCCTGGTTCGTTCGAAACACGCCCCATAATCACAGCTCTATGGAGCAGCATCAGACTCATATTCTGACTAGAATTGAGTCGGACTACGTCAGGCTAGTAATGTCATGTTTCACAAACTGTTTTGTACAAATTCAAAGTTTTCTACTGTTCAACTCACAGACTTTCATTAAGTGGATCTGACAATGTGCTTCTAGCATAGTGCAGATAGACACAAGTAGATTTTGTTGAAACGCTATTTATATGTTCTCCACATTCAGCCCTCATGCCCCCCTGTTTGGGAAAAATTGTTTAAATTTTCCCATCAATTCCCATCCTAACAAATTAATGTGGTGAGTTGGTGATATTACTACAAAAACATAGAACCTTGCAATCTTTTTCCTGTTTGAAGGTTTTCTATTTTTAAAGGTATTCCATTTGACCATTTGCTGATTTTACAAAAATTAGCATTTTAGATGGTTTTAGTCCTACATTATCTTGAATACAAATTTTACAGGCTCCTGAATTGCATGTAAGTCTAACTGCTTGTCTAATAATTGTTAAAACTATTCATGTTTCACCAGATTCACCCTCCTTTTGAGTAAAATCTGAATGAACAAAGACAAATGTCTTTGGTTGGTGATTAATAACTCTACTGATAGCCATAATATAATTGACTAAATCGGTGAAGGCAACTGGATTTAAAAAACAATCCAGGAGTCCAAACTAAGAACCCTGGTAAATAAACAAATTACAGGTATAACCATCCAACTAATAATGAAATAATTGGTTTTACCCTGGATTTGAATGACCTATTAATCAGCTATAACTTCCAGTTCTAGTTAGTTAATATATTCAGAATTGCACAACAAAAGTTAGGCTCTGGAACAACATGAGATCTATTTTAAATGAATGTATTAAGGTAATATATTTTTATACTGTTTCGTGTCATTAAGTTCTTGACTGACTTTGCTGCTGTGAATACTGACACAATCTTTCTTTTTTGTTCTTTACTTTGACTTTGGTCAAAGAAAATACCAGTTTTTGCATTTTAAACTGGCTTAATAAACCTTGGTGCTAAAAATACAAAGAAAGTATATTACTGTGATACATCTGAAAGCCACACGTCTTTAAAATTCAAGATGTCAGTGACATTACTATGTTTCTGAAATTAATTTAATATGAATAATTATCTTTAAAAACATTTGAACAGAAAGCAGACCAGCAGATAAACGTATCATATATTGTTCCTACAGAATGAATTGAGAGTGAAAGGTAATAGCTGTGTGGGTTTCTGTTTACACAGTTAAACTCTGACAGGGATGCATGTGAGGGAGAGGCCGGTCGATTTAGCACAAAGTGTCTAATTTGCAGAGGGTTGAAAATAAGCTGCTTAAAAGCATGTGAAGTTGCACTCTGTAGGATGGTTCTGTGTTATTTGTCAGCAGCCTGTAATTACTCTGTCTGGACTTTATACCAATGCACATTTAGAGATAAAAAAGAGAAGCAGCAGGAGTAGAGAGAGAGAGTTCAGATTAAAGGAGGAAACCAGGAATGAAGCAAAGGGAGAGAAAAGCCATGATTTTAACACAAGTTCAGATTATATAGTAGCAAAGCATAAGTGAGGCTGCTGCCCTTTTAAATGTTAAAATATTATTATTAGGAAGTGAGAAAATGTGATGAATTTCAAAATATTTTTATCAAGGTAGTTTTTGAAGGATAAAGCAAAGATCAATAATGTAGAGTTACAGACATCAGATACAGTGTGAGTTCTTTGAATTACATAAAATACCATTTTACAGAGTAGAAATAATTCCCAGAACTTGTTTGACTCTGTCATTAGATTAGATTAGATGAGCTTTATTGATCTCACAGCGAAGAAACACACTGGTCACATATTGGCATAGTAATTAAAGAAGGTGCAAACAAGGAGGAAAAAGGGGCATTAAGAATAAACAATATATATATATATATATATATATATATATATATATATATATATATATAGTGCTGTCAAAATTATCGCGTTATTATCGCGTTAACGCGAGGCCATTTTAACGGCGATATTTTTTTTAACGTGAGATTAACGCTATGTGGTTTTATGATACAATTTTCCAAGTAGATCCCGCTGCAGCCTGCGGGAAGGCGGGGCTATTTTCCCCCAGTCTATGCATTTCTCATAGGCTTCGAGAGCGGAGCTCCTCAAGGGAAAAAGACGCTCATACACTGGGTGACGCTAGTGCCTTTTTCTTTAAGCCTCACCACCAACAAACAAGTTGAGTGTCTGGTAACTAGCAGCAACCTGAAATACGCTGAGAAAACAGATTACTGAGGTGAAATGGAATCTGCTACGGAACTCTTGCTGTCTGTGTACGCCACAGGTCGGTATCGTGTGTGTGTGTGTGTGTGTGTGTGTGGGTGGGTGGGTGCTTGTGTGTGTGTTCTCATTTTTGTTAAGAGGCTGAAAAGTAACTTTCTAGAGCATAGACTACCTCGATCTAGTGATGTCGGTCTATTGATTTTGATGTATTGATTGAAAATTGTTCATTATTACCTTGGTTAATTAACAGCTAATGTTAACTCTACTAAATTTTATAGCAGTAGGGTAAAATGCTTGTCTTTGTTCAAAAGACTGTATTTGTCACGGTTTGGTGGTGTTGGTAGAGGACCCAAATGCAGAGACGAGTTGGTTGAGATGAATTTATGTGTTTTAATGGGTTTTCAGGTTCTGAGGCAGGAGGTAATCAGGCTCAGAGGCAGGAGTCAAAAATCCAACAAAAATATCTTTCAAGACAGGAGTCAAAAAATCCAACAAAACTATCTCACAACCAGAATCTAGGAGACATTAGGGAAAAACCAAAACTAAGAACCAGGAAGAGACAAGGAAGGATGACAGAGAACTGACCAGAGGTTTGATGAGATGTAAGACGAGGATCCAGCAAACAAGAACTGAAGAGGGAGGGTTTTTAAAGGGGACAGAGACAAGGAGAGAGCTAATGAGGAAATTGGCAACAGGTGCTAGCAGCACAGAGAAAACAGCAAGGGAGGACAGAGCAGAGAACAGAGCTAAGGATAGAGGACACAAGAGGGCAGCAGAGGACAACAAACGGAAAACCTGGAGGACAGGAACTAACAAGAAAACAAAATAATAATTAGACATTAAAACAAGAAGCAAAGTAAGACTGAATACTCTAAATAAACATAACAAAACCAAGACTGTGACAGTATTAACTGTAAAGACTGTCTTTTACATCAGCCTGTTTTCAGGGCCTTTTTTTTGGCTACATATTTGTTATTTTTGGCATAAATCAGTATCTGTGACCTGTTTTCATTTTTAAAAAAGAACATTGGCACAAACCTAGCCTGTATGTATTTTTTTGTATGTCATCGAGAGTATTTAAATGATTTTCAATCAGGAAAAAAATGTGCGATTAAAATGCGATTAATCGCGAGTTAACTCAGGCATTGATGCGATTAATCGCGATTAAAAAAATTTAATCGATTGACAGCACTAATATATATATATATATGTATGTATATATATATATATATATAAAAACAAACAACTATTTTCTCCCCCTTCGTGGGGTGGTATGTGTCATCCTCAAGCTCGGGTCCTCTACCAGAGGCCTGGGAGTTTGAGGGTTCTGTGCAGTATCTTAGCTGTTCCTAGGACTGCGCTCTTCTGGACAGAGACCTCTGATGTTTTACCTGGAATCTGCTGTAGCCACTCTCCCAGTTTGTGTATATATATATATATATATATATATATATATATATATATATATATATATATATATATATATATACATATACACAGTATATCAAGATAAAATTAAGCATGAAACCTATAAAGTCTTATTTAATTATGCAGCTAATTAGTTTATGAACAAATGTACCCATTTAAGGTAAACATTTTCTCCAGTCTGGCATTAAACCACCCATTTCATTAGTAAAGTTTTAACCACATGTGGCTCTACTTCAGGGTGACATAACAGAAAACACAGCAGTGTATAAAACAATATATAAACACAAACGATCATAAATGCAAATAATAAAAGTTTGGACTTAATTTAAACCATATTCGGGCCGATCTCGCCACAGTTTGAATTGGATCGTGTAAATGGGGCTTAAGTGAAAGTTCAGATGGGAACTGCTGTAGGGAAACTACAGGGATTATTAGAATTAGGAAATTGTCATTTCTTGGCACTGATGACTGGATTATTGGTTTATTCCACCCTTCTGCCTAGCTCTGTCCTGTTTTCATTATCACTCATCGGGTAATAACCAGGTTAGTGACTCACATGCTCGCTATCGCTCCCCATTAGAGTTACGTGGTCTCTAATCTGTGTTTCTCCCTCTACAGATTCCAGCCATCTAGTCTGAGCTGATGAGACGCTGAACTCTAAACAATTAACAAATGCTTTTTATAAATCACTTCATTCTGTTTGCCTGAATTCTGGGTCCAATGTTCTGAGTCCTGACAAAAATATACATGGGAATGAAGGAGGGAATGGAAAGGGAGCACAGGGGAAAAAAGATTGAATGGATGGAGGGAAATAAAAGAGGAATATCTGGAACTTTTGGCTGGGCTGCATTTGCTGGAATTTGAGGAGAAGCTGAACTGGGCTGAAAGAATGTATGGAGGGATGAAGAGGGGGTGAGTTCTTGGGTTTCAGCAGCCTGTAAAGACAAAGATGTAATTTGCAAGTTAAAAACAGGTCAACAAAACCTGTATAAAATTAGAATCAGGTGGGAGCTGTAGGAGGGACTGAGCCCGCCTTTGTTTAGATACTTCGTTACCATCTGCTGCAATTTCGGCCCAGCCAGGAGGAGTGGGCAGCCTCCGGTGTTCTGGAGATCTCTGGGATGTTTCTGACTTTGGCGATAAAAGTCTCAAAATTTTAGCTCCAAAGGTCCAGAAGCTCATGACAGCAATCGGTGCAGTTCTTAAAAAAAAAAAGGTACGGTGAGGAGAAGATAGAAAACCACTAAAAAGGAGTTGTTCATGCGCCGCCATCTATAGAAGTGTGAGGAAGAATGAAAGATGGAGAGTAGGATAAAGGGATGACATCTGCGATCTGGAGATCTGGAGTATTAAAAGGAGATTCTGCAGACTGTTTGACTCTATGATGTCAAATGATGCAATTTATTAAACAAAAGCAGCTTTTAGAAGATTTCTAAGAAATGTCAGTTGTATTGATAAATTTTCTTTACAATTGTTTTTTTTTTTTTTTTTTACTTTGCTATTGTGGCCAAAACCCTTTCAATCCTAAATAAACCTTTCAAATACGATCCATAACACAACATATAATTTGCATTTTGTTAACATTTAATCTGCATTTGCGCTTTAACTGACGTTGATTTCCAGTCATTTCTAACTGTGTTTATGGACACATAACAACACTTTTTCTGATCAAATTGTGTAGAACAAACCAAATGGCATAAACAAAAGCTGAAATTAGGTCCTGTCACCTGGTAGTGATTGCTTAATGTAATGCTACGAACCACCTTGGCATAAAGCATCCTCCATATTTGGGATATATTGCAGGGATAAAATGACTACTGTCTGTCAGAATAATCCCAGTGGCACAGAGCTTATACTTCCAATTCTACAAACAATGTATCCCTGCAGTTACTCAGATTCAGGAGGGGGGAGGGAGCTAAATATGTGGCATGCCTATGGGAGGATGGAGTGTTTGGCATCAGAATGAGAATAGAGAGTAGAGACTCACACATATTTTTAGAGTATATATGGAAGGTATGATGTCTGTGCTGCATAAAGTACAATAAATCTTTGTTTATTGCTTTGTAATAGAGATGCTGCAGCTAGACTTTGACACTTAAAATGGATGATCCACTTTAAAGATTGGGTTCAAGATCAATTGATGACAGAAAGCCACATGCCGAGATTAAAGCTTGGCTTTCCGACTAATTAAAGGATAAGTAAAAAGAAAGAGCTGGAAAATAAGAACATTGAATGGTCCTTTCATTAATCTTATCAAGGATATCTTTAGATTGCCTGCTGATGTCATTACTGGTTTTAAAATGACATTTTAACACCTTAATCTTTACCTAAAAAACAGGTAAATAAAAGACAATAAATTATGGGTAAGGTAGGAAACAGGAAGATGATGAGATTAATGAACGAATGCTCAAAATTAAACATAGTATAAATATAAAGGAACAGTTTCTGGAGAGACTGCACTCCTGTTCATCAAAACACCTGAAACTGTCAAATAGAATGTGCTAAAGCTAGTTCTCAATGAATGTGATTCATATGCAGACCTAAAGGTAACCATAAAAAGATGGACAGGAAAGGATTTTTCTTTTAATCAAATCCCACATAAGACGCAGCAATTTAGGTTGTTTGGCTTGAGTAGAGAAGATTTCTCTGAACACAAATTGCACCAAAACCCGACCTTCCCTGATGACAAAGTGAAATTTTCTAATTGTATTAATTTTGAAAGATTCCAAGTTAACGATATGCAGTGATAGAGCTCACAGCTACAAACAGATATAGATAATTATTTTTGTTCCAGAGAGCATAAAAAGGTGTCATTCAATACATTTAAACATTCACAAACTATTGTCTGGTTGTCTCGCTTCACTCACGAGCCTTGACTGATTTGGGATTTCCTCCTGATTCACTTGAAGCCGCAGTTAACATGAAACTCACAGTAAGCAATAGACCTGTTAGTCGGGTCCTGCTGATTCGTGTTAGCATAGATTTTCTCTTCTCCTTGACATCTTAAATGATTCTTCAAGAAAAGATCCCATGAAAAATTGGATGCAGATTGGTCCTGAAACAGGGGTCCCATCCCTACCATGAAGGGAGCTGACTGCTCACTTATAGCATATGTGCAAACGTGATCAAACTTATGTAAACTGTGAAAAATCTGCAATTTTTCTGATGCACCAGTGCTCACATCTTCCCCTTCTAATGTCATCCCAGCCAACTGCTCATGTTGCTGGTATCATAAGATGGAAGTATTGACTACTGCTTTCTTTACAACAAATCAGTAAAGACTATGCCCACATCGCTCTGCACTACATATACTTCAATACTCATTCACTCTGGCTTTCCATAGTTGAAGCAACTCTGATTGACTGACTGAGATAATTAATCCCACATCCATCCATCAGTCATTAGTGCCTATATCCAACCAATCACAGATGGCAACACACAATAAATATCCAGTTAGACCCAAATAGAGAGATGATTATCTCTGATACAGAGATTATTTTTTGCAGACATAATTTTGAGGTAGATGGTAACAGAGGCACAAATCCAGAAATAATAAACAAGTAACAAAAACTATGAGACACCAGGGAGAAACAAACATGAGGAGGGAAGAGGATCCAGCAATGAAGAAATTCACAGGAGGTGTATATATGGGAGACAGAACAAAGAATGGGCTGATCAGCCGACAGGGAGTAGGTGTGGATAGAAGTAACTAGAAGGGTGCTAAGAGGGAAGGAGCCTGGCAGTCTTCTAGAAGTCCGAGTCCTGGTCACATACATAGCAAAAGGCTTGGTGATATCCAGACGTACTGCATACAGACGGAGCACAGAGTTAGGTCCTTGAGTCGGTGAGTTATTAACCACCATTACAGACAAGCTGGACCAATATGTAAGCCACATTAAATCTATTGGTATCCATTGGTGAGTCCTCTGCAAGCCAGAGGACTCAGGGTGCAGTTGGATCGAGTCAGAGCTTCCATGCATCGTGTGGACATCATTGGAATGGTCTCACATATGGTCCACTTAGGATGCAAAACGGACTAATTTCCAGGCCCTCAGTCTTTGATGCACAAAGATACAAACCATAGATTTATACAACAAATAACTGTATTTTATTCTATGTATGGAATGCTTGATAAACAGAGCTGATATAGCTTATGTAGTTCAGTTGTTTTTATCCTGCTTAATATCTATGAAAAAAAGCAACCTATCTCTCGAGCGAGGACCTGGGAGCAGAGGAAGCACAGGAGCAGAATAACGCTGTCAGAAGACTGGGGTGAATTGAATCCGACCCAATTATTGTGGAAATGTGTAATTCAATTTTTCAGTTCAGGGGCAGAATAAAACATCTGGATGATCTTCTTTGTCTCATCCGCTGACTGTACAGCTGTACTGAAGGTCAAAGGTAACGCTCTAACAGTCACACAGCAATTGAAAATCTTTATTGCTGTTACCATAGTGTGGAGGGTATTTGCTATAACTAAACACTCAAACTCAAATACTAAATCCAAGTCTCAATAAAAAGTAGGAATAGACAAATATGCTACCTGTTTTTGGATGTCTAATCCGAAGCTGAACTGCTGTTTTTCTAGTTTAGAGTTTATTTGGAGAAGAAGCAGAACGACTTGCAGCCGAGTGCATGAATGGAAGTCTGCACGCCTTACACATTAACCTGCAAACACAACCCCTAAAGTTGTAATATATATTTCATGCTTTGTTGGCCTGTGATGCATGTCAAGCTTAGGCAGCCATCAAACATTTAAACAGCAGAAATCCATTTGCATATCAAGGGAAACCTGCTCAGCTAAACTTAGCTCCAAAAACAATCCCTCCTTCTTCACTGGGTTATACATTTCTTCACCTGTTTAATGTCTTGGTCTAGCTTTTTACTCTCCCTGTGCTACACCAACCGCCGTTTTTTTTTTTTTTTTCTCCTAGTTGTATTTTTTTTCACATATTAATTTTATTGCGAATGTTTCTTTACTCTTAGGGAAAAATGTCCACTGCAGGCAATCATACTGCTATTACTCATATGGTCAAAAACTCTCAAAGCAAGCATTGATACATGTAAATCGGGAAATTGTTTTAGACTTTTGCATCCCTGAAGTTAAAAATTGTCTTACAGTAGAGTCTTTACATTGGTTATTTACATAACTCCCAGGCAGAAACTATTTCAGCAAACAAGACGAGCTGGCTCACACTTATCTAATTATATAGTGTTCATTTTAGTCTAGATTTACTTTAAACTTAATTGATTTCATTCTAATGCATCATAGTAATAATACAGTCCCATTCAGATCCAATTACAAAACACTCTGATTAATAATGCAAAAGAGTTTTGGAACCAACGTCACTATGTGGGGCATTGTTGGATGTTTTATGCTGGTTGGTGCATTGTGCAAGCTAATGGCCCTAACGCTATCGCAAACATTTCAGAATCAGTCAACCTTCCCATGAATACATCATTTTTAAAGTACTTTCCAAATGGATATATGAAACTTGTTGTTTGAAACCACTCATGGTTGATTCCACATCATCTGATTTTAAACCACAATGAGCATATTTCATTTTCTCTTTAAAATAAACAGTACATAGAAATGTTCAACCTGGATTAGACTATGCATAATTATGCATAAAAGAAAAAAATCCTGATTTAAGTGTTTCATTGTTGCATTTTTAGGCAACTAAATCAAAAGTACTTTAATGTAAAAATTAAATTGAAATTAGCTTTGAACCTTTCTAACTGATTGCCTATTTGAAGTTATGTGATTTGTTTTAGTTTTACATAAACATAATTGAAGCAATTAAGTTAGTCATTTAAATGAAAGGTTAATTATTAAAATACACAGATATGTATATAATTTCTTAGTTGTATGCTCTTATCATTTACTACTTTAATTAGTTTCTGTATGTGGTTAAAGGTCATGCCCTCTCAGAGCCACAGTAAACATCATCCCTAATGCTGAACCGGTTGTGTTAAATGTGCATGTTGAGCCTGCATGGCAGAGGGAGCTGAGACAGCACCCATGTAGTTTCTCTACTCTAAGCTGGAAGCGACTGTAAGGATATGGGGGACAGGAGCTGTTACAGAAGTATTCAGAATACTGGATGCTACCTGGTAATCTATCCAATATCCACCTAGAAGTTAGCTATAAAGTTACAGAACTTTAGCTTCTCAAAAGAAAATACGTGACCAGACCTAGATTAGGCTCAACTCTAACCAAAAGAAGCTGGAGCCAAAAAAAATAAAAAACTGGAGGTTTTGTCTCCCCTGCTTGGCTAGCTGCTGGACTGGTTTGTCAGGAACGGAGAAATATTGCAAACACACTGAGCAGCCAATTATTCATCAATCCAACACTGTCTTTACCATCAAAGCGTCTGGCAGCTAACGCATTATCCCCAGGTAACAATTTAGAGAGAAGGCCACAGTTTGCTGGTATGCGCCTGTCAGATTGTCCACCCCATCCCTTGGAAATAAAATAAATTAAACCAAGTAGTTCAATAGCAATAACGTCTTTTACAGTGAGTCTACCTCTGTAATGAGAAAAAAGATGATGCATGTTTTTTTCAAATTTTATGGCCTTTCTGTGCACATTTCAAAACAGTGAACAATAATAGAGATGTTCTTCAGATATTTCCAATAACTGAGATGTCACTGTTGCCTTTAAACGATGCCTTTAGGGCCAGTTCACCATCGGCTAAAGGGACGCATTTAACGTTTATGGTGTTAGCAAGGACAGATTTTATGCAAAACATTAAAAAGATGACAAGATGCTGAGTAGGTAAACAACTTCTTTCAAAATGCTAGGAAAGGGTTAATAGTGTCAAATAAGGATAATAAAATAATAAACATGGAAGTATAATATCTGTCTTTGTTCTTTGTCCATCTGTTTTTATTCGGCTGTGACCTGAGATCCCTCTGCTCCTTAAACTGCTCGTTTATATCTACCCTTCTCTGCTCACTCTGACATCCTTTTGCTTTCTCTCAGCTGCTGATTCATGAATCAGTTCTTCCTCTGCCCAGCCTGCAGCTTACTACGCTTTTCTTCTAGTGTTTCCTCCATGGGTTCCCCAACTTTCTCTCCTTCTACAACCTCCTCTACAGTCTGTTTAGTATCCGCCTCTTCTGGGATTTCTGCCAGACTCTCTCCAAATTGCTTCACTCCTGGAGTCTGCACCACCTGCCGATCCTCCATCGATGCTTAGTCTTCAGCTTCAAAATGTGCACTTTTTCATCTATTTAATCCATGAGCATGTCTGCCTGATGTTGGAACACTGAGTCCAGTGACAGAAATTCCTATACAGTCATCATCAGGGGCTTAGCCCATAAAATATTTGTTTATATTAAAAGTGGTTTGGTACACCAGAAAAGTAGAGTTATTCCTGCTTTCTACCCAATTGTTAAGTTTTATGCACATTTATTAATCATTAATGACTCAATATTGTGAAATAATTGATTGTCTGAGAGGATATAGGCAAGAATTTGGCCTGAGTCTGGATGTCTGAGGCAGAACAGGTTTAGAACCATAACTGTAGAACCTGGAAGTCAAAAATGTTAAAAAAGTTGAAAAACAATCCACTGGACTTTGTTTCCCAAGTTTGAAGACGTTTTGCTTCCCATCCAGGAAGCTTTTTCAACTCATTCTATTTTCTGTTTTTAAACCCTTTTTATACTCTGTCAGTTCGCTGAGAGCTGCTGATTAACCAGATTTTTACCGTAACCATCATTCAACCATTTTTCCTGTGAGCGCTGGAGGCTGGTATTTCCTTCCCCTTTAAGACACGGCAGCGTGTGTCTGATCATGTGACTCCACCGCACCAGTCAAAGCTAATGGCGGTGAGCCCAGAGAAGAAGCCTCTGACAGCTCTAAAGCAAATGACATCGTATAATCCGGTGGAGCCGAGCGAGAGCAGAGATGAAGCTCCAGAGAAGAAGAGAGCATGATGTCAGAGTTGAGCGCGCACCAGAGCGGTTAGTGAAGATATGAGAGTTTAAACAATCCACATTGTTCTCACTGCAGGATAAGTTCAGTGGAACCAAAATGACTAGAGATGTTGAGCAAAAGAACAGGAAATGCAAAGTTTGCCTGCAAACTGTGGGGAGCCAAAGTAACACATCCTCCACCTGCAGCACAGCCACGCTGTGGAGGTCAAAGATGTGCAAAAGGCTCCATTAGCTTTGGGAAAAAATGTTTTTCTCCTTTTCAATGAGACATTATTGAATATTTAAACCTGAGAATTAATATTTAATTGAAAGTTATATGTAATGAGATTTATTCAATAATTAACTTATAAATAGATCATTTGTATTTCCTGCACATGCCTTTATTTCTGATGGAGGAGCATTTATTGTGCATTTATCGTTACTGAGGTAAAACTGCCTAATTTATCATGATATTGGTTTGAGATCGTATCGTCCAGCCCTGAGTTCACTCTCTGTGTAAGTCAGACAAATGGGCATTTTTATGTTGACATCTGAGAACTATAAGACAGGCTGTAGTTTCACCTCATGTAATAATCCTGTGGTGCTTTGAGAGAACGGCCCAATGCTGATTGGCGGCTTTGAGGGAGACACGCCCTGGCAAACCTTAGCGATAAACTGAAAAGCATGTTGAAACTCAAGAGGTCAAGAGGAAAACAGATCTAAGATAGAAGGGGAGGCTTTTCTTCTTTTGTCCTCTGGACAAGACTCTGCTGTCCATCTAGACCTGATGGACAAAGGACATTCTTTGCAGGACCAGAATGTTCACATTTTGGACAAAGAAGACAGGTGGTTTGAGAGGGGCGTGAAGGAAGCCATCTATGTTAAGAAAGAAAAACCAACCTTAAACAGAGGGGGGGGGGGGACTCAGGTACCAGCCTTTAAAAACCTCCAATGCAGCAATAGAGTTGATTCCTTCCCGCTATCATCGCAGCCCCGCCCCCTTTACAGGAGAACAGAAGACCTCGCCTATTCAGCCAGACCAACTATTCCCTTTAACGACCCCCCCTTTCAGAGACATAGACAGGTATGGGGCATTGCAGGCTAACAAAGAAGCCAAACCATTCCTGTCCATTTAAAGGAGAAAGATCACTCAACATGTTTAGGAGGCGGATCTCCTTAATAAACTCGGTGTCCTCTGTCCTCGCTCTCCTTAAAGCTTAAAGCTTGCCACTGGTCTGCTAGCTTTTGGCTAGCAGACCAGTGGCAATCATATTTAATGTTTTTAACCTTTAAAATATTCCAAATATGGATCGCTGGCTAAAATGCAAATACGGTATATGGTTGTATCAACATTTCTAAAAAACCAACACAAATCAAAATCGATGCTGGACCCATTGACCCACCAACCACCGATCCTCCAGTTTGCTATCAACATTGTGTCAGTGTCTCTCACCTATCAAAGCTAATAAATCGGTCAGAGTCGCGTACGGTCTCCTCTGCAGCCACAGTCATGCCATCTGATGGCGGTTAGATGCTGAGTCCAGGTGGTCTCCATGGTTTGTTCAAACCACAGTCCAGCAGTTCATTCCTCTCAACTGAATGATTATTCTGCAGAATGTTTCAGCTTTTAAACGGAAAACATCAAACATGTCTTAATTTTTCATGAAACTATCTTAGACAATGAACAGTATTAAAATATCAGGTAGTGTTTCTTAGGGTGACCATATTTTCATTTGGGAAAACCAGGACACCTTGGAGTGGGGGGGGGGTTGATTGAAAGAACAAATGTCTCATCATCGGGATTTGCTCCGTGATCAGAGAAAATGTTACTCTGTGAATAGTTCCGTCTGAAATGAATGAAAATAGTTGTTTTAATGGTTATTGAGTCAGATATGTGGCGGTAATGTTTGGTTTATCTAAAGGTTTTTATCTGTTATTGTGTAAATGGGTTTGGCTGGAATTTAAGGACAGATTCTAATAGATCTGCAGGGTGGGGACTATAAATCTGATAGTAGTTTAATTTTTTTTATTGTTGTTTTGCACAATATGCTTAACTAAGTATTTTTTGTTGTTGAATATTAGAGATTTTGCAGATATATTTTTATACATACATTGTTTAGATTTAGTTATATATTTCTAACCCTTTTATAGAATAGAATAGAAAATCCCTTTATTGTCCCACAATGGGCAAATTTACAGCAGAAGAAAGATTATTGAAAATGGTCACACAAATGTGGACCTTAGAAAAATGTATAAGAATAACATAATAGGGAAGAGTTAAAATATAAACAATAAAATACTGTAAAGTGTTTTAACAATATAAAACTGGAGAATTAATAACCAATATGCAGCTATGGACATTTTTACAGTAATGGATATTTGAAAATAGCAGCAACATCAGAGATGTGCAGAATGACAGCAGCAGGTTATTTAACTGACTAAGGTTTCTATCATTACATTTGCTTTGATTGGTTCCTGCTGCCGGTGGTTGGAACCTTTATTCCACTCTGGATTCTTGTGAGTGTAGTCTTTGTTCACTTTAACTTTTTTTAAAATAAATATATAAACAAACAGTTTTGAAAATCTCGGTATTCATTCTTTTCCTGCTTTGTGTGTCAATTTTTACGGTTGCTAAGCAACAGAGCATACGCCGGTAAAACCCGCCGAAGGGAGGACCTGTTGGAATTTACAGACAGAACTCTTCCGGTCTCCTTATTTTCAAGGACTTCGAAGGATCCAGTCTAGGTAGACCGCGTCCTTGGAGGATGCAGCCCAGGTTTTCGAACAGAGCAAGAGCCTCTGATTAAGAACAGGGCTGCCCGCACTGACGCGGCTCAGGGATTACGTCACACGGAGCGTTGTGGGCAGTGAAATCAGGACATTTCCTCACTTTCTAAGAAAAACCCGGGTCGCCCGGGACAGGACGTGAAATACGGATATGTCCCGGGAAATACGGACGTTTGGTCACCCTAGTGTTTCTCAAAACCAGAGGTGTCAAGTAACAAAGTATAAATACTTTGTTACTTTGTTACTTGACACCAAAGTATAAATACTTTGTTACTGTACTTAAGTAAACTTTTTAGGTATCTATACTTTACTCCATTACTTATTTTTCCCCCTACTTCTGATTTCTACATTTTCACACAAGTATCTGTAATTTCTATTCCTTACATTTTTAAAACAGACGTTTCTCTTGGCTTCGGTTTGATGCAGAGGTCACAGATTAGCGGACCGGATCTGGATCCACCTGCTGACTAATCCAGACCTGATTTTAAACATTTTTAAATTACCCCATTTTGTCTTACGACAGTGTCTAACTTCACTTGTGCCGCTTCTTCTGCTACCCCGAAATCCTGGAACCTCCATCACTGCTGCACCTGCAGCGCTCCAGATCACCTGCGCAAAGCAAAGCCTACAGCCTCCGCTGTTCCTGCTGTCTGGCTCCATTTCGACTGATCCTCGGAGCTCGAGGAGAGCATGCGCCATATTATCATTAAATTCGTAGGAGCAAAACATGCAGAAATGAACACTTAATTTAATATGACAGATTAAATAATCCCCATCAGCATCCAGCAGATGTTCAGTTTCTGATAGAGATGAGAAATCTGCTTCCTGGTCTGTTGAAGGACCGATAGTTTGCATCCAATCTTTGAAATAAACAGTGTTTGTTTTTTTTTGTTTTATATATAAGAATTTATAAATAAATCTGGATCCAGGCTCAAAATGAGCACCTTGATATGTGCTTGAGAATGGCTTAGTCTCCATTCAAACCCAGGTTTAAAGCCTTGCAGGGCAGCCTAAAGCCCACTGCCAACATTAAGACAGAAAAAAGACATCCAATGTAGATCATTGGCTCCACCCACATCTAGTGAAAACTAGTGTGATTGGATGAGTCATAGAACGCAAACACTCATTGGTTAGCTAAAGGAAATCATCAGAAGCCAGCAGGTGTTCTTCAAACTGCTAACGTGAATTGCCTATGCCATGCTACAATGTGGGATTCAGAAAAAGATGTTGAAATGTCTGAAAGGTCGGACACAGGCGAGAGCGTATCGGGAGACGGAGACCAACCAGACCTCCCTCATCCTTGGCCCTATCTCAGAGAATTTATAGAAATAGTCCAAAAATGTAGCTTTAATATTCATATAATACCATCTGGCTGTTTTTTTAAAGGTTACTTTATACTTTTATACTTTAAGAAGATTTTGGAGCACATACTTTTTCACTTTTACCTGAGTAAAGAGGTCAGGGTAATACTTCAACTTTTAAACTGCAGTATCTATACTTCTACTTAAGTAACAAATGTGTTTACCTTTGACAGCACTGCTCAAAACACCACAATAAAGCGTCAATATGCAAGCGAATGAGACCATTTCTTTATTACAAAAGGCCTGTTTTTAAAACAAAGTCAAAGGGAGCCTGTGCTGACATCACAGGATTTAATGTATTTAATAACCTGAGATGAAGGAAGTGTCTCACAAAAGAAAAAGCATGGGATATAAGTTGCTTAAAACATGAAAGCACTGCAGAATAATGTTAGTAATAATGGGCTCCTCTTTAAGATGTGCACTGCGGCTGTGACTAATATCCATGGTTCAAGTGTTCATCCTGTGATTTGTTGAATTCAGTGAGCCATGGGAGGTGAGACAGATCTAAGCTATCAGCTGAATAATTACCGCTAACATGCTTCTCCGCTGGGTGTAGCTGCCATAAACGGCCTCTCTGTCTCACACTAATAGAAAACTACGGCTGTGGCAGTAGTGAGCTTGTGTCACAGGAGACTTAGATGGATGGATTCGGGTCAGTTACTGTCTGAGGAGAGGAATTAATGTCTCTGAGGATATGAAAGCACCAGAAGATTTTAATGCCTGTTCTTAACACTTCCTGTTCATCCAAAGTATCTTTCGCTAAAGTTTTCTGTACTTTGAAACCAGAATTTTCCAAAAGGGCTTGGCTTGTTAAGGTTAGACAACTAGGAAAACTCACAAACTTAAAATTACTATATATTTGTCTTTTTGCCTGTAGAAGAAATTAGAAATAAAAATTGCTTGAATACCCTCAACTGAGCTTTGAACTGGGACACTTTGAAAAATCACTTAAAAATCAGCTCCATAAATAAAAAGATAAAAAGCTGCCATTAACTGTTCATCTAAATATTGTTAAAGTTAAATAACAAGATTCTATCACTGCGTCACCTCTCCAGGATTTATTGATTAGCAGAGAAGAAGTTAAAATTAAACATGAATTAGAGATTAAATTTAACCATTTATGTATTAATTAATGCATCCTTAGGGGACTGCATCATCTGCATCAAACAGCGCTGCGGCTGCAGAGAAGGAGACGACTGTTGCTCCAGTTAATGCATCGTTGCTCCATGGCAGCCTGTTTTTTATATTTATTAAAAGCACTCTCCTCTCTGCTGTTCCATGTAGATCACTAAAATAAGATTCTTCCTGATCAAAATTAATATATAATATGTATATAAAATAATATATTTTCTAAATTAGATTGTTGCAGCGGAAACTGAATTTCAGAAAATAAAAATTATACTAGTAAAACTTAAGTTCGATGTGCCTAGAAATGTTTACACATTTTAAGTAGACGTCCTTACATTTATCAGCTTGACTGTATTTATGTATTTATGATATCTGAAATGTTCCTCATAGTCAAAATAATACAAATGCTGACCACTAACGATAGGAATAATGAGATCTGAAATTAATTTCTAGATATCCAGAATGTTTTTTCTACATGCGAAGAATGTCAGGTTGTTTGAAATGGTAATTTAGACAAAGAAAAAATTTGTTTTTCGACTTTTAGGAATACATATTCAGTAAAATTATTACATATCCAACCAGCTTACCATAACCTGTTGTGACCACCAACATTAGGGGGTTTATTTCTTGAATGGTAGTAGATCTATGTGTGTATTTAAGTGAAATCGTCTGGCAGCAGGTGAAGGATGGGACTATAAAGGCGTATTATAAGTTTCTGGAATGAGAATGAATTAAAATAAGAAAATGTAAAGACTTTAACATGCAGTTTTTTCCTGTTAAAACTGCTTGTAAAATAAATATTCAATCACATAAGTTATATCTATTTAACAAAAAAGTTTTCCATAATACATTATTCTGCAAACGTCTGTAATTTGTATGAAAATAAGTTTTCTCCCTAGATACCAATCATGTCTCTGATGTTTCCTGATAAATTTAGATTGGGTATTGACTGGATGCAGAAACATAGTGAAAAACTGATTGTGTGGCAGTATCTACTTATTACATTCAAATATAGTGAACTTGCTGGTCAGAGGCTGCTGTCAGGCAGAGAATAACTCACTGATCTCTCTTATCAAAATTGAACATTTTATAAGGTAATTTTCTGTAAGCATTAAAGGATTTTGTTACTGTATGTAGGGATTGAGTTCAGATCAAACTTTGCAAGACAAATAAAAGCAATACACTGTAATGATTGGAACCAGCTCTACTAGAAGATTCTTTGATCTTATGAATGTTAGACCAAATTAAACTAAAACTATTGTTCTTTTCAGATACAGCTTTGCTTGTGTCCCCATGAAAGTTCCTCATCTAATTCTCTATTGTTAATTGTCAACACCTGTTGCTGTACAAAAACGTGTTTAAAGATACATTTAACACTGCAGGTTATAATGATAAATGATAAGAAAAGTAGGAGGCTAAATGTAACTGAATGGATCAGAAACTGAGGAATAATTGAGCTGATAGTCAGCAATTCATGAGACAAACACATGGAGGCCTGGTTAGTACAGCCATGTCCTGAAATGTAAGGAATAAAATACAAAAAGAAACAAATGAAACACTGATATTTACAATACTGCAGTTTAATGAGATTTGATGAATGTTCTCAAATGGAAATCAGTGAGGAGTCTTTTCCCTCAGAAAGTACAAACTGTTCCTTTTCCCCCATTAATGAACGTAACTGAGACGCACAGCACAGTTTACTCTGCATGCTTTTAAGACCAGTTTAATCTGGGAGACATGGAATGTGGGGAGGACACGCGAGTGTCAAGGGAGGCGGACGACAGAGGGACTGATGACTAGGGTTGGGAATTGAAAAGATTTTCACGATTCCGATTCCCTTTTCGATTCTATGAAACGATTCGATTCTTTATCGATTCTTTTTTCGATTCCAATTTGGGGGGAAAAGGAGAACAAACAGTTTGATTATCAGAATCAACTTTGTTTACTTAACTATTGCACAATCTTACAAACTCAACAAGATCAAGATGTCCACAGGAAATGTGAAACTGGAGTAACATCTGTGTTTAAATGAAAAATTAATACAAGAACAAACTTAATAACCAACAATGTCTAATAACAAATGATGGGATAATAACCTATTTTAAATAACAAAAAATACTAATTATAAAACAGTAGTAGGGAAAATTAACAGTTCTTTGCAGAAAGATGAGCATATCTGCTTTTCTGGAAGGATACAGGATCTTTCAGGGCTTATGGTGTCTCCAGCCATGGAGAACACCCTCTCAGATGGGGTGGAGGAAGCCTGCACACAGAGGTAGTTTTCAGCCAGTCCAGATAGCAAGGGCAGCGTATCTTGCTTGTTCCACCACCACAGTGTGGCGCTATCCCTGCAGGGGATGGAGGGCAAGCTTTTACAGAGCTGGATTTCCTGATCTACCCTCTGGGCTAAGGAAAGACGGGGCTTTGATTCACAAAGTGACCGCAGCTCGTTGTCTTCCTCCTCGAATAGTTCTTCCAACTTGCGTAACTTGCGTAACTTGCGTAACTTACGTAAAAAACGTGACGTAAGTCGTGCTCCCCAGAGCCGGCGCTCTAGGCTCTGGTGCTGCGGGACTCGAAAAAAGAATCATTCAGCGAGCTGCCAAACGATGCCATGGAATCGGAAAATACGGAACCGGTTCTTAACAGGAACCGGTTTTCGATTCCCATCCCTACTGATGACTGATTCGATGGTGTATGGACAGAGGTGGATCTGGATAGGATATGGCGGGTGGACACCCAGACTTGCTGTCAGGGCGATAATGGGGTGCAGGAGTTTGACTCCGGTCAGCGAATCGGCGGTTACGCTCAGCATTCTGGTGGAGAGCTTGGACCGTTTCCAACCAGACCTGCTGGCGGCGTCGGATGTGGTGAGCTACTGAAGGAACTGAGATCTGCCTCTCATCGTTAGGGAGGAGAGGAGGTTGGTACCATAGCAACACCTCAAAAGAAAGTGCAGGTGAAAAACGTGCTTAACCAGGAGCTGAGCGGTCTGGAGAGCTGATGGCAGTTTACGCAGTGGAACGAGGTGACAGGCCTTAGAGAAGCGATCTACAACTGTGAGAATGGTGGTCATGCCTTGGGACGGTGGGAAACATGTAACAAAGTCTAAGGCTAAATGGGACCAGGGGTGTTCAGGTGTAGGCGGCGGCTGCTGGAGTCTCGCAGGGGCTTGGGTAGAGGGTTTGTTCTGGGCGCAGACTGGACAGGCTAACACATAATCCCGAACGTCCCTGGACATGGATGGCCACCAGAAATGATGAGAGATGAGCCTGAGGGTTCTGCTTGCGCCTGGATGGGATGAGAGCTTGGTTGAGTGGGACCAGTGGATCACTTGGGGATGGGCTGAGCTGGGGACGTAAGTCTGAATTGGTTGGTTGGTTCCAGGGTCAGGCTCATCACGCTGAGTCTGGTAGATGATCTCATCGATTTGCCAGCACAGTGTGCCGAAAGTGCAGTAAGGAGGAAGGATGGAAGCTGGTTCCCTTTCACAGTCTTGAGGACCAAACTGTGAAGACAGGGCATGTGGCTTCAGGAGCACTGCCAGAGTCCTACAAAATGACCTCCAGCAGGCCACTGGTGTGAATGTCTCCGAACAAACAATCAGAAACAGACTCCACGAGGGTGGCCTGAGGGCACCACGTCCTCTAGTGGGCCCTGTGCTCACTGCCCGGCACCGTGGAGCTCCATTGGCATTTGCCACAGAACACCGGAATTGGCAAGTCTGCCACTGGCACCCTGTGCTTTTCACAGATGAGAGCAGGTTCACCCTGAGCACATGTGACAGACGTGAAAGGGTCTGGAGAAGCCGTGGGGAACGTTCTGCTGCCTGTAACATCGTTCAACATGAGCGGTTTGGTGGTGGGTCAGTGATGGTCTGGGGAGGCATATCCATGGAGGGACGCACAGACCTATACAGGCTAGACAACACCACACTGACTGCCATTAGGTATCGGGATGAAATCCTTGCACCCATTGTCAGACCCTCTGCTGGTGCAGTGGGTCCTGGGTTCCTCCTGGTGCACGACAATGTGGCGTTTACGTCTCAAGTAACGCTCGCTGGACGACAGTATTTTCTAGCGAAAATAGTTTATTGAACACAGACACGACCGACTGATGACGTAGCACGTACAGACTGCTTCACTGACTGACGTACATCACGCGCTGCGTGCATAGAACTCAAAGCTGCGTCACATATGCGCAGTATGCAATATTATGCACTTAAACTTAGACTCTACATGACATCTCCCCCCCTTTCAAGTATAGTAGGCATTCACTATACAAACAAACTGTTAGCCGAACTTTAAACTGTATGCTTAATCTTGTACACCCACTTCACCTTAGCCATTATATAATAAACGAAACCTTCCACAGGCCCAACAAAAAAAAACACAATCTTATAAGTTTCTTCTGTTTTTTTCTTCTTTTTTTTTTTTTTTTGTCTTTGTCTTTTTTTTTTCAGAACAGTAACTAAGGGTGTGGATGGACTTACCACAGTCCCTTGAGATGAGAAGGGATTTATTCTGCCCTTTTGTTCATTATCTCAACTAAGTGGCATACCTGGGGTTTGGTTTAACGATCCGACCAAACCTGGTGACGACTGGCGTAGGGTGTTCAGGAGAACTAGGGATGTCAGCAGGAGCGTCGGCGGTGGTCAAGCCCTGCTCTGCTGGCTCACGCTGTCCATCGTCGGCTGATGAACATCCATCTGTCGTGGTGATGACAGCTCCTGGTTGATCGGCCTGATGTGGCGCCGGTTCCGTCGTGGGGTGTCGCCTCTCTCCGTCTCCAGTGTGAAGGAACGCGGCGCAGCCTCCTGCCGCTGCACGGTCGCTGCCGTTGTCCAAGCCTTTTCTCCGTCGATCTTCAATCTGACTTTATCGCCGATGGAGAGTGGTGGTAGAGGCTTGGCGGAGTACCTGCGGTTGTAGTACTTCTCATAGGACTGTTTCGCTTTTGCGTCATTTTCTTTGACAGTCTCTAGATTAGGCCACATTGGCCGCAGGCTCTCTTTGAGTACGGGGAGTGTTGTGCGGATTTCTCGGCCCATTAGCAACTTGGCTGGGCTTTGCCTAGTCGGCTCTGTTGGTGTTGAGCGATAACTCAGGAGAGCTAGGTGAGGGTTATCTTGTTTGAGTATCCACTTCGCCGTCTTCACAGCTCGTTCGGCCATGCCGTTGGATTGTGGGAAGTGAGGGCTTGAAGTAACGTGCTGGAAGTCGTACTCAGCTGTAAAGTTTCTGAACTGCTCGGCTGAGAACTGAGGACCGTTATCTGTCATAAGCTCCTCTGGTATCCCGTAGCGTGTGAAGATGCTTTTCAGCTTTTGTATGACGGTTTCTGAGTTTGTCTTTGGTAAGTCTAGGATCTCGAGCCATCTGGAAAAATAGTCTATCACGATCAAGTAGTGACGACCTTTGAACTCGCACAGGTCTGCTGCGAGCTTCTGCCATGGTAGGTCTGGCAATGGTGTGGAGATCAACGGTTCTCTACTTTGGCTCGGTCTGTTGATGTTGCAATGCTTACATGACATCACAAGCTTCTTCACATCACTGGTGATGCCCGGCCACCACACAGCGCCGTTGTACCGTTCTCGGCACTTGGTAAGGCCTTGATGGCCCTCATGAATCCTCTGCAACATAAAGTCTCTCATACTGCAAGGGATCACAATCTGCTTACCACGTCGCAGCAATCCATTGGCCTCACTAAGTGAGCCCCGGTCTTTGAAGTAGGCGCTTGCCCTGACAGCTACGCTCTTCGAGTGTTCCGGCCACCCCTTTTGGACATACTTAAGGACCCACTGGAGCTCGGCATCCGTTCTTGTCTGGTCCTTTATCTGCTGGATGATCGGCTTCCTCACCCTCAGGTCGTCTTCCACCGAGTCCACGTACGCTTTCACCTCCGCTTCTAGGTCACCTAGGTCGGTCTCCGCCATTGGCTGCCTAGATAGGGCGTCTGCGACGACTAGGTGTTTGCCTGGAACATATTCTGCGACTGGGTTAAACTTCATTAACCTGATAAGCAGGCGCTGACAGCGAATTGGTGTGGTGTCGAGGTCTTTCAAGTTGATTAGAGTCACCAGTGGCTTGTGGTCTGTAAGCAGCTTGTATCTTTCTAAGCCGCAAAGATACTGATAGAAACGCTCAGAGGCCCACACTCCTGCGAGACACTCCTTTTCTATCTGAGCGTATCTCTTCTCGGCATCAGTCAACGTACGCGAACAGAACGCAGCAGGTTTCAGGGCCCCATCATGGCTCTGTAGGAGGACTCCTCCGAGCCCATAGCTGCTTGCGTCTGCACTGACGACGGTTGGCTTTGCCGGGTCAAAGAACTCCAAGACTGGTGCTGTTGAGATCAGCCGTTTCACTTCGGTGAACGCTCTATCTTGCTGGGGGCCCCAGCACCAATCCCGCTCAGTCTTGAGTAGCTCGTTGAGCGGCTGTAACACTGTGGAGAGGTTTGGTAGGTAACGGCCTAAGTAGTTCACCATACCAAGTAGCCGTCTCAGCTCACTCACGTTCTGAGGTGGTTCCATGGATGTTATTGCTTTGACCCTCTCTTGGTTAGGGGCTATTCCATCCTTGGTCACGACTTGTCCCAGGAAGTTCAGCTCCGGTCGGCTAAGCCTGCATTTGTCCTTGTTTAGACGTAGACCTGCAGCGGTGATGGTCTCCATTACTCGCTTTAGCCTCTGGTCGTGAATTTCCTGTGTTTCTCCGCAGACCAAAATGTCGTCCATGTACACGACTGTCCCTTCATGCCCTTGCAGTAGTTCCGACATCTTTCGCTGAAAGATCTCGGGCGCCGATGTAATCCCAAATGGTAGCCGCTTAAAGCAGTATCTGCCTAGGGGCGTGATGAAGGTGGTTAGACGTGCACTGTCTTCCTCCAGAGGGATTTGCCAGAACCCGCTTTCGGCGTCTAAGCTGGAGAACACAGTACTCTTTGCTAGCTTGGGCATGATGTCATCCAAGGTAGGTAAAATAAACTTTTCACGTTTCACATTTTCGTTAAGCTTTTTCAGGTCTACGCAAATTCTTATTTTTCCGTTCTTTTTCATGACAGGTAGCATAGGCGCGCACCATTCAGTCGGATCAGTAACCTTTTCTATTATGCCCATAGATTCCGTTCTTTTTAACTCCTCTTCGACTCTGGGGAGTAGTGGAATTGGTACTCGCCGTGGCGTGGCAATGCTGTATGGCTCTGCGCCTTCTTTAAGCGTGATTTTCACTGGCGCTCCTTTCAGTGTCCCTAAGCCACTGAATGTGCTGATCTCATCTATGCGCTTAATTAGGCCCAGTCTGGTTGCCACAGTTCTGCTCAGGAGATTGTCGCCATTTGTTTTGACTACAATTACTCTGAAGCAGCAATTTCGCAGTTGCCCGCTGATATTAGCCTTTAATTTAGCTAAAAACTGGCCCCGTGTGGCCACCGTACCCCCTGGGCTCTGGAGGGTGTTCTTCACTTCACTGAGCTTGGGCTTGCTCCGTAGTGTTTCGTATGTG
The DNA here is from genome assembly GCF_016077235.1 of Cyprinodon tularosa. Lineage (NCBI taxonomy): Eukaryota > Metazoa > Chordata > Actinopteri > Cyprinodontiformes > Cyprinodontidae > Cyprinodon > Cyprinodon tularosa. The sequence goes on along the minus strand of NW_024039505.1, from coordinate 24,926 downwards.
GCTTCAGACATAATTGAGGTGTCCGCTCCGGAATCAATTTTAAATGACACTGGCGTATCTGCTACATCTAGAGTGGTGCGCCATGGTGGCTCATCCTCTGCTAGTGGTGCATCCGTTTGTTTTAGCTCCACTGAGCCCAGGAACACTGTCTCATCATCACCAGCTTCTGTAACCTCTTGTACAGTTTTTGAGTAACACACAGCTGCAAAGTGCCCAATTTTGTTACACTTCATGCACTTTTTGCCTTTTGCACTGCACTGCTCGGCCTCCGTATGATTACGCCCGCATCTCGTGCATGCTCCTCGCTTTGTCTTTTTGTTTCCCTTCGGCATGTTGTGGAATTTCTTATATTCGGTTTTCCTCACGGATTTTACATTGTCCACGTGCTCTGCGCCGTGCCCCCTGTCTGTATTCTGTAACTTAATCAACTCACAATGCCTGGCTGTTTCAATGGCAGTCTTCAGTGTTAGATCACTTTTCATTTGCAGTCTTTGTGACACTTGTTTATCCCGAATTCCAATCACTATGCGGTCCCGCATTTGTTCCTCTTTCAGTGCTCCAAAGTCACAGTTTTCAGCTAGCTCATACAGTTGCCTTACGAATGCTTCCACGCTCTCGCCTGGTTGTTGAGCTCTTGAGTGGAACTTGGCGCGTTCATAAATCACGTTTCGTTTCGGGATGAAATGTTCGTCGAATTTAGCCATTACAACGTCGTAAACGTCAGCATCTGCTGCATTAGTAAACGTGAAAGCCTTGAATATGTGCTCTGCCTCCGCTCCCATGGAATAGATCAATGCATTTACCTGCACATTTTCCTCCTCCTCCGCGAGCAGTGAAGCTATGCGGTACCTGCTGAATCGTAGCTTCCAGTCAGGCCACGCTTCGGGCTTAGAGAAGTCGAACTGCTCCGGTGGGTTAAACTTTGCCATGGCGATACACACTTCGTTTTTTTGTTTTTCTTTTTCACGTCCGACGTTACACAGCTCCAATCCAGTTGTCTTCTGACACCATGTGGCGTTTACGTCTCAAGTAACACTCGCTGGACGACAGTATTTTCTAGCGAAAATAGTTTATTGAACACAGACACGACCGACTGATGACGTAGCACGTACAGACTGCTTCACTGACTGACGTACATCACGCGCTGCGTGCATAGAACTCAAAGCTGCGTCACATATGCGCAGTATGCAATATTATGCACTTAAACTTAGACTCTACATGACAGACAATACCCGGCCTCATGGTGCAAGAGTCTGCAGGCAGTTCCTGGAGGATGAAGGAACTGATACCATTGATAATTTTTTCACTGTAATATTTGGGGTTTCTTTGATTTCAGTCCTCTGTAGGTTGATCATTTTCATTTCCATCAAATGGTCAAATGATGTGGCATCCTTTGTTTCCTAACACATCACCTAGTCCATATCAATATAAATAAACAGCAGGATTTTTTTTTTCCCCACTGATGTGTTTTCAAAGTGTTCCTTTAATTTTTTTGAGCAGAGTGTGTATATATATATATATATATATATATATATATATATATATATATATATATATATATATATATATATATATATATATACAAGTCTTTAATAGAAACCTGAAGCCTCATAGGCTTCTGCCTATGATTAGACTTATGCAGGCTGAATGCGAACAGTGACTCAGTTGGATGCAGACCAGCAGAGGTAAGCAGGACCTCCTGGCAAGGTCACCTGTTGGTCCAAATGTTCAAACTCTCACACAGACACAGAAGCCAACAGAAATTTTAATGGAACCCTGAGGCTCCTGTTGATGCAGCTGCGGATTATTCTTATCAATCCAAAAAAGGTGATGACATTGATTTTTCCAGGGTTTGGCTTAGAGTGTTTATGAGTTTGTCTGATATCTATCTCTACGTGCAGAATTTCACCTGTCAGTCAGCTCAAGGCAGCAGGTTTACCTCAACAGAATAAACTATACAACAGCACTAGGTGTTAGATTTTATATTTCCTGAAGGAGCTATAAGCAAAATTATATTATTTTATATTTAAAAAAGACTTTTAAAAGTTGATTTATTTTTCAATCTTTTTCTTTTCAGATTTTCCAGTGCAGGTCGTATCACATGCATCTTACAGATAATACATTTTACAGATTACATTTATAATTTCAGATGTTATGTTTCAGAGAATGTTTTGTGTGTCCAAGGTTTTAAAGAGACAGATAATAATACTAATACAGTAAAGATGACAAAAAAAATAAAAGGAAACTCCCATTTATCAAATGTAATTTCCATCAGATGTGATTCGAAATGAACGTTTGAATTGGAGACCATTTTTTTTAAGAAGATGTCACTTTTCATCTTTGTTCCATGTGCTAAACTTCCCTCACTCTATTCTTCCACTGGGAAATCGTTGGGGGCTGAGGCTTCAGCCATGAGACCGTAATCATTTTCTTTGCAAGGACAAGTAAAATCTTTAAGACATAGGTCTTACTGCAATCTTGGATTATATTCTGGAAAATACCTAGTATTATTAAAGTTGGCTGCAGGAGGATTGTGACGCCCAGGCATTTTTTAATTTGCTTTTGTATTCCTTTCCAGAAGGATGATAGTTTTGGGCAATCCCAAAATATATGGGTGAGATATCCAATTAGTCCACAATCCCTCCAACATTTGTCTGAGGTGTGTTTAAATCTAAAAGTGGAAAGAAGAGTCCTGAAAAATCTCCCTTTGATTTTCCATTCAGATTCTCTTAACATTGGGCTATTTCATAATTTATGACCTCCTCATCATTGATTATTACATTCATTTCTAGTTCCCATTTTCCTTTCATATCTTTTGTATCAGTTATTACTTCCTCTTGCAATATTTTGTAAATATGGGAAATGAATTTGGTGGTTATATTTCCTTTTATTACAGAGAGAAAAAAAATCTATGTTTGAGGCAGGTAATTGTAAGTTTGCCCATTCACTTTGTTTCTGCATGTAGAGTCTTATTTATAAATATTTATACAGATCATGTGTTGGAAGATCGTATTTTTGTTGAAGTTGTTGAAAGGTCATTAGATGGCGTTCCCTCCTGATGTCAACAAATACATTTTTGTCCTTTTTTATAAAAATAAAAAAATTCTACCATCTGCATTTATGAACATGACAGATGAGATTCAACAAGTGTTCTTAATTTCAATCAGGATCACCGTACGCAGGGCCCAAAAAATACTGAACTCAGTTTCATCATCATCATCGTCATCATCATCATTTTGTTTTAGCGTTTTAAAACTGAAAACAAAGTGCAGACCATCCATACATCCATTCATTTTCTGTTATGCTTTATCCCAGTTGGGGTGGCAAGGGGTGCTGATGTCTATCTCCAGCTGTCTATGGGTGAGGGGGGGGGGGGGGGGTCCACTCTGGACTTTCTGTACGAAAGAAATTACATTTTGTATTAATTTTGTATACAAAAGGACAATAAAAGTTGTCTTAGTCATTTGCTTCCAGTCAGTTAATATTCAATCTCTAGACAGCCATCCTCTGTAGAAGCTTGTTCAAGACCTGTGAGGTGAAGGAAGCATTTTATGTGTCCTTCACTGCAGTGTGATCAACACAACATAAAGATGTTTAAAAAGTAGTCCAACTAGAGAATATTTAAAACGACGACATTTCTTTGCTCTTCTGTTGATTATAACAATTCAAACACTTTAATTGATTGAATGCTAATAAAAAACATCCAGAAAAATGTATCTATATACTTCCACCCTCATGTTGTAAAGGTCTAAGACAACGACAATGATCCTCCTCTTTTATGAATAAAAACATTATTCCTGCACCAATTTGAAACAGGGTTCAATTGACACAGTCACCACTCAATGGATATTTAAAATGAGTTTAATATAGTATGATACATAATATAGAGAGTAATATGTAGCGTATTGCAGTAGGACCAACAAAACATAATAGATAGATTAGAAAACATGATCAAAAGAATATAGTTTAATTTGTAGGAAGTCCTTCTGGCACAGAAAGCTGAAGAGTGTTTAATCTCCTCTCCTGTTGTAAAAGTGATGCATGATTGAAATAAATCTGACCTTCTGCACTGTTCAAAGCTGGCTGGAGTATTTTTCTTTACACCCCTCCTGGCAGAAAACTGGCAGAGCTTCACCGTTTCTTGCAAGACAAACGACATTACAGCTGTTCATCACGGTAAGTTAACTAGCACCCCCCCCCCACCTCCCGGTGACACCAACACCATGCAGCTGAGTGCTTTACTGCTTCAACATGTACATATCCCCATAAAAACAGACAGCAGCTTTAAGTCCTAGATGTCTGGCGGGGGTGAGAGGAAAAGGTAAACTTAGACAGTATACTGAAACGTGTGATCATTTTTCAGTGTATATAACACCAACAACTTGTTAAAATAACTAATACAGAACATCTCATAACACTTGAATGTTGCTTTATAAACTTTTAAGATTACAAAGCAATTTATAAAATAAAAAACAAACAAAAAACTGTTACTGTTAACCTTATCAGAAAAGAAAACTCACTGCTTGTGTTTATCTGGGCTGGGTTGCATGGTGAGAGTTTTAATGTCCCAGACATACATAACTTTTCACTGTGCAAGGTTGGTTATTCAATAGTCTGGGAGGAATCAGTCTCAATAGTTTCATACATGTCCAAAAAACAATTTGCATGACTAATGTAATGTAAAAATACATGCAAAAGAGGATCAGCTTTTAGAATTTAGCTTATAAAATCAAAGTCTTATGCTTAGCCCAAATTTAACGGTTGCTGTGAAAAGCATTTGATCTGTTAGATATTACATGGAGCAAGAAGGTGTTACAGCTACAGGAAGCACTTGGTGCAGAATAATAGATAGTTACTGCAGAAACTATTACCCCTGTCCCACTGACTGAGAAACCTTCAACCTGAGAAGAATCAGCTTTCAGTGGCAGTGGGACAGGCTCAGTAACCTGTGCCAAACGACTCTGCGAGCGACCCGGGTTAAAATTGCCTTTAAATATCTCTGCTCCAGTTGGCATACAGTGGGAACAGCAGACCCGGGTCGACCTGCTGGTTTACATGATACCACTGAGCCTAACCTTCAACACATCACGACAGTCACATCTGATCTAACAAGCCAAAACAACTCTGCTTACATTTGATAAACATGGCGCAGCCCTGGTGAGAGAGATTCGGATGGAAAAAAGAACTAAATAATAAAGCACACCGACTACGCCTGGCTCACTCACATGTTGCTCTCCATTGTTTGCTTTCTTGATTTTTGTCACACAGATGATATCATCAATGCTAACCCAGCATGAGTCGCTGAGCTGCAGCGACTCTTGTTTTGGAAAAAAATATCCTTAAAGAGTTCCCCCAGCTTTCCGTTGATGTAAAACTTCAATGGAAAAATGTGAAGATGATGGAGATGTGATTATTTGAATGAAGGCGGTCTGCAAAGAGCATGAATAAGTCTGCTGTCTCCTTCCGTCTCCTCCTGGGAATCCAGCTAGGTGGTAACAAAAGCTCCTAATTTGCAGACCTTTGCATACAATAGCTACCCTGCACTACTCATCAACAGAGGCCTCATGTTATACCCTTATAATACCTGCCTGTTACACCTAAAAACTGATGTTTTCCCAAGTAGGTTACCATGACGGCGCTCCAAAGCAGGGGCCAAGAACAGCTCCTCTTGACAATTTCACAAAATATGCCTCTTAAAACGATACAAACTAGACTTCAACCCCACATCCACGATCGTCAACGCCTCCTGGAGCTACGGTCCGTTTAAAAAACTGTTTAGTGCTACGGACGGATCTCAACAAAACAACAATGGTACGTAACTGCTGAAGGAAGAGATGGTGAGACAGAGAAAGCAAGGCTGCAGAGGGGGGCTAACTGTGAAATCCTGCTCTCTAACCCTAACCCTAACCCTACTTATTGCAAGTTTATTTTTTCTGATCCTAAGTTAGAAGGTTTTGGCTGTATAATTTAGGCACTTATTATTCAAGATGAAAATTTAGATAAACATTAGGACCGGACTGTGACAAACTTTTGGCCTTTTGAGAAGAGACAGGCCCACCTGGTATTGATGAAAGGAAAGCCTGAGATGGGCTCTAGCTGGTATTCGGTGGTCAGTGGACAGACAGGATCAGAACATGATGAAGATTACTGGCAGGAGTCCAAGGAGGAATTTGCAGAACCCATAGTCCAGGTTTCAGGGTCGGAGCTGGGTGATCCAAGGTCTAGAGAGAATCCAGAGGAAAATCCAGGGTACAGATCCAGGTCCGGTAACAACTAGACTTACAGATCAGACAGGGGTCAGGCTGGCTCAGATAATCCGCAGACAGAACAGGCAGGACGAAAGTCAGTAAGAGAATGCTGGAATAAATCTGTGACCGTGGAATAAATCTGACCAATGGGTTGATATAATCTGCCACTGATGCCTAATCTGAAGGCTCGTTATATACGGATAGATATCATGACAGATATTGTGGACGTTACGGTATCTGCCCACCTTGCCCAGTAGCAGCCTCTCTATAGACATTCTGTTGGGATCCTCAGGCTTGCCCACCAGAGGGCGCCGAGGATCCTCTTCTGTTCTGTGTTGTTGTCTTTTAGGGCTGGAGTTACTGTTGGGAGCTGGAGATTACCCTCTGTCTCCAGCAGAGTGCGCCGTGGGTCTCCTAGGGCTGGAGTCTTCCAGCACACCTGTTATGCATCTACTCATCAGGAGACCTCCCCTTTATAAGCTCCTGCCAGACCTTGCTTCCACGCCGCAGTGTTGATCTTAGTTTGGTTAGCAACCTGAGCCTCTGTTACTGATAGAATCTTAGTTGTCTCTAGTGTGAGATCAGATTCTAATCTCTCCTTTGTCTGTGCCTCACAGGAAACCTGTCGCTAGTCTGAAGCTCTGGGTGAGCTTAACCTGCTAATCTGCCCTGGTGAGCCAACCTGAAGATTCCTATGTGGATTTAAGCTGAAGACTTCTATGTGGAGTTTACCTGAAGATTCCTATGTGGAATCAGCCTGAAGAATCCTATGTGGATATTCCCTGTTTTTCTCTGCAGTGAGCTGGAAGCTCAGATGAAGGTCTGCCATGCTAAGCCTGAAGCTAGACCCTTAGCTTCTCATGAACTCTGCTAACCAACAGTCTCCGGTCCCAGTCAAGACTTCAGTGAACCAGTCTCAGAACTTGTTTATGATCTTGTGTTCGGAACTTTGAATAAACCTTTGAACTTTTTCCCTGCCTCCTCCGTGTGTGTTCTGCATATGGGCTTGCTCCTTTGATCCATCATGACACATTCAGTCTGTGTGCCATAATAAATGGTGATTGGAGCAAGAAATTCCACCAGTTATTTAATATTTTGGGTAATGTGACTTCTTTTCAATTCAATTCTATTCAGTTTAATTCTATAGCTCCAATTCACATCATGTCATCTCAGGTCACTTTCCAGTTCAACCAGATCATCCAGTCAGATTGATTCAAAGTTTTCTATCTAAGGAAAACCAGCTGATTGCATCGACTCATTGACTCTTCAGCAATCCCTCACACTAAGCATGCTTGTAGCGACAGTGGAGAGGAAAAACTCCCTTAGAACAGGAAGAAACCTCCAGCAGAACCAGGCTCAGTGTGAGCGGCCATCTGCTGAGGCCCACTGGGGTTCAAGGAGACAGAAGCAGACATAGAAAAAGAAGCATAGATACAAAAAGCAACTGTAAAAGGCGGCCCCGTCCAGGAAACACACAGCCAGGCAGACGAGCTCCGAGCCAGCTCCCATGTCAGAGGATGAAGAGAGCACATCCAGTTAGTCACAGTCAGAGAAACAGGACTACACTGGAAAACAGGCCAAGCTCCAACATCTAGAAATAAAGGTGTTGATGGCAGCAGCACAGCTGATATTTCTCTCCAGGATGGAGTCACAGCCAAACAGGAACAGACCAGATGAAGCTACTATGAGAAAAAGCAGAGAGAGCAGAACGTTTTTATTAAGGTTAACTTGGAGACAGTTGACTGGCAGACATCTTTATTGGAGAGTTAGTAAACTGACTTTAAGTTGATTGGGTATAATACAGCAAATGATGCCAGTTTTTGAATACTGCAGACATTTACCTTGGGTTTGTGCAGAGTGTTAATTCATGGCTGATTGATTAAGAGATTGGACACACTGAGCTCATATGTCAGTTAAGGCACGTGACTGAATACTTTTTACAATGCGGTGTAAGGTTAGGTTTGGAGTAAGTTTCATGCTTAGGTTTAGAACGGGTAGAAAAAGAAGGGAAGTCGATGAAACATATGCAACGTCCTATTGGGATTATTGTTTTGTTCTTTTTTTAATATAATGCTTTTAAAGGTTTAATTATTTTAGAAATTGAGATTTTCCACGTCTATATATCTCTTTTTAAACCAAGAAGTGTAACCAGCAGGAGATGCGTTGGAAAAATGCTTCAAACCTGCATAAATAGCCTGTGCATTAAAACAAAAAAAGATATTGAGTGTATCTGTCAGTCTATTAAAAGGACTGACAGATAATACTCATGTGGGAATTATACATATTTTTATTTACAAATCGAAGTACCATGATTATTCTTAAAACTGGATCCTATTAAATGTGATTCACTCTTGGGAAGACATTTATGATAAATGACCTACAGAGCAACAGTAAAGAGCAGGAAGAAAACAGATTAACAAAGGCATATTTACAGAGGCAAATAACCATGGGCTTTTACCTTGTTTCATGTGTCAGCACACCATCCACAGACTACAACCTAACGATATTAAATGAGAGTATAAATAAAACTCTTGAGAGAAAATATGTGCAAATATATCATGTAAGTCACAATTTGTCATTTAATTAGCAGGAAAAATGGTCAAAATAAAATACCTTATGCACAATCCATCATGAAAACATGCCACCAATATCCAGGATGAGTCTCTGCAGAATGTAAAAACAATAAACCGCAATGCAGCCGCGGCCTAACTGCCACCTGCTTTTCTTATCTTTTTCTCACCCAAGGCAAACTAAAGGTTGAAATGCCATTTCTCATTATGCTTTATGTGGACATGTATACAGAAACACTACAGAGAGGAGGTGGAGCAGCTGGTGGTGCAGAGAGCCTGGTCCTGAAGGTGGAGAAGACCAAGGAGATCATGGTGGACTTCAGGAAGAAGCGGCCTAACCACGCTCCACTGCTCATCAACAGCTCAGCTGTAGAGGTGGTCAGCAGCACCACATTCATCACAGACACCCTCACCTGGACTGGAAACACCACCTCACTGGTCCAAAGGGCCCAGAAGCGCTTGGACTTCCTGCCCCCCCCCATCCTCCCCACCTTCTCCAGAAGGACCACAGAGAGCGTTCTGAGCAGCTGTCTCACTGTGTGGTGTGGAGGCTGCAGCGCCTTAGACTGGAAGAAGGTGAGAACAGCAGAGAGGATCATCGGTGGAGGAGTTCTGGGTCCTTCTGCCATAACATCAAGAGGAGATTTGATAAGGGGAGGGCCAAACCTAAAATAAAACTTGTTGTTATTGTCTTTGAGTCTTTTCTTGCTGGCTCCACATGGAAACAAATTTGTTGGGCTTTTCCAACTTGAAGAGAGCATGCACATCCAAGATATTATCCCATCTATTATTCTCCTCTATTAATGAGGAGAAGTATGCTGCTCTTGCTTTACAAAGGGTCCTCTTATACAGCAGTAAACCATTTTTCCAGACTAGAAAGGACTCCCGCAGGCCTGTGGAGCGATATTTTCTCTCCAGTTTCCTAGCATTTTGCTTCAAAGTACGCAGCTCTGCATTAAACCAAGGAGCAAGCTTTCTATTTTTAACAGTTTTCATTTTCAAAGGAGCTGCGTTGTCTAAGGCAGTACGCAGAGAACTAGCAACCCCATCAACAAAATCATCAACCTGTGAAGGGGAATAAGCTATGCTTTTGCACTCTGCAGCACTGCTCAGCGACACAGAGGAGAGAGAAAGTGAAGCAGATTCTTTAAAATTTATAACTGCTCTATCTGATAAAGATCTACTAAAATGTAACCTTCTTTTGGGGGAGGAGAACTCTGTTAAAGTAATCCTGAAGGTTATTAGAAAGTGGTCAGAGAGGACAGGGTTGTGAGGAAATCCTGTTATTTCTTCACATTCTATGCCGTATGTCAGCACAAGATCCAAAGTATGAAGATGAGAATGTGTGGGACTATTCACATTTTGAACAAAGCCAATAGTGTCTAAGATAGCATTAAAGGCTGCTCTTAAGCTATCGCCTTCAATGTCAGCATGGATGTTAAAATCTCCCACTATGATGACCCTGTCAGTATTTAATACCAAATCAGAAAGGAACTCTGAAAACTCATCTAAAAATTCAGAGTAAGGACCTGGTGGACGATACAAAGTTACAAAAAGAAGAGGTTTTCTTGCCTTGAAATTTGGATCAGGGAAATTAAGGGTTAAATGTTCAAAAGAGTTGTAGGTATTAACTGTTTTGGGAGTAATCAGTAAATCGGACTGGAAGATTGTTGCTACTCCTCCTCCTCGCCCAGAACTTCTGGGGATGTGAAAATTTAAATAGCTTGAAGGAGTTGCCTCATTTATGCTCACATAATCCTCTTGCTGCAGCCAGGTTTCTGTAAGGCAAAACAAGTCAATGTGATTATCACAAATCAAGTCATTAACTAGCAGACTTTTAGAGGAAAGCGATCTAATGTTAAACAGACCGCATTTAATTGTTTAAACTTTTTCCCCAATTGGATTTATTTTGATTTTAATTAGATTATTATGATTTACTCCTTTGGGAATCTTTGCTAATTTATTAGATTTTGGTCGTGGGCAAGACACTGTCTGGATGGAGTAAAGAGTGGGTAACAGTAGAGAAGCTGCAGAGATGTGTGTTAAACTACAACTCTGCTTCCTGCTCTGCACCCTGGGGGGTCAGGGTTTTGGAGGACTAATAAATGTGGCCAGATTCCAAGAAAGAAGAGCTGCACCATCCAAAGTGGGATGGATGCCGTCTCTCCGAATCAGACCAGGCTTTCCCCAAAAGGATTGCCAATTATTAATGTAGCCCACGTTGTTTTCAGGACACCCTGCACCTTATGGCCCATGCATGAGCATATGCTGGCATATGTCAAGAAATTTTGAGCATCAACATACTTGCCAAATGTCGATGTGTGCCAGCGTGTTTCAGGGTGCTAATAACTTATACAAAATGTAAAGTGTAAAGGTGTAACAGGGCCTACTCTCACCACAGGCTCAAGACTAATCTGGCACTGATGACTAGTTAGAGGGCTGGTTAACTAGAAGCTGGAGCAGGTAGATCAGATGAACGGTAATGAGAAACTGGGCGGAGCTAGCAGGTGAATGGAATGAGCAATCAAGCCAGACATCAGCCCCAAGATCATCACAGTAATAAAAAGTTGCAGCTTTTAATATAACAATCCCATAAAAGTAACATGTTATAACATGCTATATGTGTGCAGAGATTATTAAGGTTGTGGGATGGTATGCAACAATTAATTGCTGTTTTGGTTGCTGTTCAGTTGTTGCTGCCTATTGATATCCCCCCATTCATTCTTTCACTGCTTGCACATTGTCAGTGCACAAGAAAATGCAGAGCATAAAATAAAATCCAAAATAAAGTGTAAATCAATCAGGTGCTTCTTATCTTATCTGGGCTAAGAAAAGGGCATGGACTATTGTTTAGTTGTCAGAATTAACCTCTTCATGCCATCTTAGATTTCTGCATATCAAGGTCTCCTTGCATAGATGAAGAGTGGAGAGACACCGGTTCAGATTTGGCTGAAGTCCTGATCACAGACTGTGGCTAGCAGATTACAAGGAAAGAGACACAATGAAATTCAGACGATATTTCACATTGTGTAAAAACAAGAACAAAAGAGAAATGAAGCATGATTCATAAATGAAGGGGAAGTGCCTGAAGACATAATGATACGTACTCCATAAATTGATGGATGTTGTTCAGTGGTTTAAACTAATAGTGTAGAAACATAACAAAATATGGTTAAATGAAGAGTTTGTTCTCTGTTCATTACATGTAAATATGACTTTGCTCATACAGGGATGCTGGTTTACCCTGTTCCAGAAAAAGTGCTTCTCAGACTTTTGTTCATTTTAGAGCAGTATACCAGTTAGCAGTGGTAATATTAGTCTCTGAGAAACACACTAATGGAGGACTACTGTAGACTCCAACAAGTCCAGGAAAGCAAAAAAATATTTAAAACCTAGAATTCCAAAGAGCGTGTATTGAAGGGGTTAAATAACAGAAGTTCATGCTTACTGTAAATAAGTTGATCTTTTAAGGATCTGCTTGTATAAAAACTTCTTTCTTTCTCCTATCTGCTGTCTCTGGTGGAAACTATCAGAGCAAATGAATCACATTGGAGGGAAAACAATGGGAAGAGTCGTGTTGAATCAGCGCCATCAGAGAACTCTGCAGTTCCAGAACAATAGAGAGAATATAAATCACATACAGAGGTAAACATATGACAGTACAGATAACTGTGACGGGCAAGGAGGGGGGGATGGGGGTCTGGTTGGAAATGTCATTCCAGCAAAAGCAACTGTTCAGCTCCCCTGCCTCTTTAAGTGTCATATCTCTCAGAGAAAGTGACATCAGTTCTTGGCCATTGCAGCAACTGATGGCTGGATTCTGCACATAAAGAAAAGCTAATAGTTTGGCTGGTAGGTGATTTTCTCCCACAGCATAATGACTCTATTGCAAAAGCACCACTAACCATCCAAAGCAACCAATTCAAAACTGCTCGGTTTTCTTTTTTCGAAAGATAGTAATAGGTTCCTGATCCTTTGAATTGCAAATGCGAACAACAAACTGTTGCATGATAATTCTTGAGATTAGCAGAGTTTTAGCACTTTGGTCATCACTGAGGCTGATCAGCTGACTGCTGATCAGCCTCAGTGATGACCAAAGTGCTAAAACTAAAACCTGTAAAGGTTTGTCTTCCAGCTGATTGTTGGATCTCCTCATACGGCCAATTCACACATAAAACAAGGATTCTTTAGTTTTCATATTGTCTCAAACCAGACTTTCTGCTTTGATTCACAAATTTCTGACAAATAAAAAAACTAAAAACTTTTTCCAAGGAACTTTGTGGACCTTTATGTTTTTTGTCAAAACTTTCTATTCAAAGCTTGGAAATGTTTTTCTATTCCCAATTAATTTGCTTGCTCTTTGTGTTGACATGTAAGTGAAAAACCTAGTCTGGAGCTGATGTCAAAATCAAACTGTTCCTAATTTCAAAAGGAGAAAATTCTGTTGTTTTAATAAAAAAAAAAAAAAAGAAACACTCACTGCCATTTCTTTTTAAAAAAAATAAATAAAAATGCCACCATTTGCTGACCAATTTGATCCTTAACAGAAAAATAAGTAATAATTACTGATTTCAGTTAGAAAGAACCAAAAATAGTGATGTTAAGAACTAAATATATTTTTTAGATTGAATATGGTATGACTTCAAACACCATCTCTTTTTTTTGTCCTTTTTGTTCCACGATAAATAAAAAAGGTAGTTTAGTTTAGAGAAATATAATGTGCCTTTTAGACTGGACCTGAGGAGAACAGGCGAGTTAAAGGATCCTTAGTTTCCCTAAAGATCCTTCAAAATCAGCCTCTCTGACCAAATTCCACTTTCTCAATCATTCTGCAGAAAGATCCATTTATTTCCTCCACTTATCATGCATGACGTACCATGGAGTAAATATAGATTATACTTTGGAACTGTTAACACTTTGTTCTGGTGAACCTTTTTGATTTCTGTGGAAATCCCACATCCTCTGTGTCCACTCGGCTCCAGGCCGCCTCCACACAGCAGCAGCTACAGCCTCCACGGTTCCTCCCATCCTGCTCCGCTTTGAGTTCCCTGGAGCTTGAGGAGAGCATGAGCGATATTATTACTTGTTCATTCATAGGAGCAAAACATTTGGAAAAGAACATTTCATTTAATTCACCAAATTAATCCTAATCCTAACCCTGAATTATGGATTTTTCTCAGCGGAATTATCTAATCTATTTACATGTTATCTGAAAGTAATTTCAGTAGTTCTTCATGTACTGTAAAAAAATGAATAAAAGATCCACATTCCACTCATATTAAAGAAACCAAAAACTAATAAATCTCATATTCTGTCAATTAAGTTGTAGATTCCCCTGAAACATTAAACCGTCGGTGAGTTAATGCTGATCATTCTTTAATAGGATCCTTATCAAACTGACATGCAATATTTATTTTTGTTTAAACCTAATATCTCTAAAAAACTTATAGAATGATTTTTTATTGTAAGAACAAAACCACAAGTAAAATCTCCTGATTAAATCCTGGAATAAAACATGATTGGCATTAAGGGGAGCTGAGAAAGAAAGTTTTAAAGATGGGGACATAAAGTAATAACTTCTAAGCAAAGAATAGTTGGTTGGATCTTTTATTTATATTTGTATTTATATCTGATTCACCAGATCCTCACCGTGAAGGTTTGTACCCAAAAAATCACACTTTAACAATCGTTTCCTTTTTAAACATTTTGCAGTCAATGAAACACACCGACTTCAAGAGATTTTCAATCCCCAAAAGGCCAGATTTAATTATCTGATCCTCTTGATGGAAACTTAACGAGATAAGTCTTTTTTGTTTATCTGTTTATAAGTTGTGCTATAAGATGTTGGTTTAAATCAGGGCTCTTCTATCCTGGTTCTCTCCTCAGCAGGTAGCAAGGGCTGCATTAGCCTTTTTAATCATCCATTTATTTAAATCTGGTCTATGGAGGCAAGAAAACACTTCAAACATGCGGGACAGTCAGTCCTGGGGGAAAACCACTGGTTTGAATATTATTTGTTTAATCTCATTCGGTGTTTCTGTAAGCAGTTCTTTTTGTTGATTAAAATACTAAAACTTTTTCAGAGGCAATATGTTTAAGAGTGTTTAAGTCTCTTATATAATTATGAGCTTAAAGGAATAAGACTTTATGAAGAATGAAAAACATTGAATGAAATCATTTAGGATTCTTTTCAGACTTTTTAAAGCAACAAGCAGCAAATATTTTGATGAAATCTACATGATTTTGATTATTCTATGCCTTAAGTGCATTTGCATTGTTAATAGCAGCTTGGTAGGATGACTTCACCCCAGCAGCCAATTCTCATTTCTACTTGGAAAGAAGAATAAAGAAAAACCCAGCAGGAGGTGATCCAAGAGCATTACGAGCTCATGAATAAGTGTCTGTGCCAACAGGCAGAGATTACCAGATAATGTTTTCATGTACTATCAGTGAGAGCCTCGCTTTCATTGAGCACGGGCTCAACTTCAACAAAGTGTCTCCATTGTAGCTCAGAGGCAAAAGTTTCCAAAGCCCACGCTGAAAACTGAATTTTTAGCTGTTCTGGTGAGACGAGTGCAGAGCGTAAAAAGCCTTCACTGTTATTCTGTTCCAGCTACACGAAACAGAAATACGAACTACGAAGAAGAGCAAACAAAAATCAAACTATAGCAGAAAACAGGTCAAAGCAGAGTAGCATAATTCTAGAAATTTAAAAACTGAACACAATGGTGTGAATAATAAGACATGAAAATTATACAATAACTTATTCAGATTTTCTGAAGCACTGATGGTTAAAACGCTTCTGGGAAGAAAGATGTAAAATAATGCTTGTTTTTGCATTTAGGATGCAGCTGTATGGGTATTATTATTCTTTTTAGCGCCAAGGCGGTATCCTATGGCCAAGATGTCCTTCTTTATCTGACTTCATCCTCTCCGTTAGAAATGAGCTACAGTTTCCCCCATAAAAGAAGCACCTTGGATGATGGCAGATGGCACCACTGAGCCTAAATTTGGTCTTGAATAGCGCCCTTGGACTAATAAAGATGTCTTTCCTCAACACATCCTTAGTGATATGGGACCCGGGTCTTTGGAAGACCGGTTCAGTTTGAGTGCCATTTACAGAGGGAGAGTGGATATGGGCGAATTTCTTCAGAAAAGGGGAAAGTAAACAAAAAATGTACTTAAGAAAAGCAGTTTCATGGTATTTTTACTCAGGTAAGAGTAAAAAGTAGCACTTTAAGTATTTGGTAAGAAGGATACTCAAGTAATGAGTAACTGATATACTTACTAGCATCACTGCAAAAACTGATTCAATATTTTACAAAATAATGTGTTAAATATTAAGTCATATGCAAATTCTGGTGTTTCAAAAAATTCAATTCAATTCAGTTTATTTATATAGCGCCAAATTCACAACACATGTCATCTCAAGGCACTTTACGGTTCAAAAAATAAGTTAGGAATAAAAATATAACATACAGTAATTAAATGATAGAGAATTTAAGGTGGACTAAATATTTATTGAGTTTGAAAACTTACAAAATCAAATGTTATAGGTAAGAATGGTTTAAATTAGTTTTCACTCAACCTGTAAGTAACAGGGCAGACTCTGCAGATGGAAAATAACTTTTAATCCATAAACCTTAAGTACAGAAAAGAAGAAACCATTTATGGCCATTAATGTACCTCCACTACGTTTTGCAGTGTGGACCAACGTAGTGGGGGTACATTTTCCCATGAGACTGGGTTGGAAAAAGAGCATGCTGTCATTAAATGAAGATATTAATTGCTTTAAGGAAAAGCAAAAAGAAAAATCCTGTAAAACTATTTTCTTTTCAAAAAGTCACTGAAATAAATGTAACTGAGCAAATCTAACTGGTTTCCACCACCTCTGCTGCCAGTGGCCTGGTTATTTAAAGGAGGTGTGTTGAAGCAGAAATAAGCTGCAGGATTTGAGTTAAAGGTCTTAGCTTTAGGTTTTTGTGCTGACTTTTTGATAAACTTAAAATTGTGTTTTAAATTATTTCTGTTCTGCTGCTAAGATTCCTTCTAGAAGTGATGAACACTCTGATGTTGTGCTGTGTGGTTGGAGTCCAGATTCTGACCGAGGCGGTCCACCTTGGTCTGGGATTTAAACAAGCTTTGTTCTTTAATTTGGTTTTTTTTTTTCTTTCAACTCTTTGTCCTCTTTCTCCTTTTGCCCTCTTAGGTTGTTTTTCTGTGTTTGCACCGACAACGTATACGTAAGGTATTGCAACTGTTAACAGGACATGCATGATGCTGGAGAAAACACCTGTTCAGGAAACACTCTTACTGCCTGATTGGAAACTTGAAATTCTATAGAATGAACCCATTGCAGAGAAAACTGTAATGCTAAAGTTATAAGCCTACACTTAAATTACCTGGATCCTGCATATGTACAATCACTGAGTCATTTATTTTAATGAAACGACCTCTTCTGCCAAACAGTATGTCATGTACTGTAAAAAGCAGTTAACTTGGAGAGATTTAAAGGGCTTACAGGGCTTTGATACAGGGTAATACACCCTTTATCTTTTTTCTGTAGAATTCAAGGAACAATACAGAAATTAACCTTAGTAAGTTTAGGTCAAAATAGGGTTTAAATGTTTTTTATAGGTCCAACGTGCAGAAAAGCATCCCACACTGCTCAGGTGACCTCCATTCATTGGACTTCATTTATTCTCCTCATTTACCATCCAGACATACATTAATATTGCTGTTGTAATTAAGTTTAATTTGTTCTCTTTTTTATGATTCTTTCTTATAGCACACATTTTGCTCTTGTCCAAGTAATACTTCATGGTAATATAATGTTGAAAAAATATAGATATAGATATTTTAGATCTTGATAGATTTATTCGTCTCTTCGCTTTATATATTTGCTTGTATGGTTTATTTTTTCTACTTCTGACACTTAAAGACAAGTATATCCAGAGCTCACATAAACCCATGTAGTTGTATATGTCCCCTTATTCTTCTCCACATTTGTAGTTACATTTTTTTGTCCCAAATCAGATCTTTTATCTTCCAAAAAGCACATAAAAAAGTCTATTTTTTAATATTGCATTCTCAGCGATAACACAGGTTTCCCGTGTTCTCCACAGCGTGATTTTAATCAGATGTTCCTTCTAGCAAATGTGGCTCCTTCATTAGTATGCTCTGCACTTACCTCTGTGCACTGCTGGCTGCTCTGGTTCCGACTCGCAGTGCTGTCTTCTTCACTGTAGGATATGATACATAATGCATGCGCTCCAATGACTCCCCACCTCGTTTCTACTTTCTGTGCTGTTGTAGCTCCTCAACCCAAAGTCCACAGAGAATAATTGGGTAAAGGTTGGATTATTAACAAAAAGAAAGAAGGTGATTGATTACCTGAGGATCCAGCCAATGAAAGTCCGCCATGAGATGAGCTGCATTGTGGTCTTCATGCTAATTTTGTTTGCGTCAACAGAATGTGAGCAAAGATAATATGGAGAAAAAGTGAAAAGATTACAATACCCTGAAGTTTGTGAGAATTAGTTTTAAATAGTAACATTACTTTTATTACTAATAAAACCCGCACAGCATGAATGTATATGATATGTGATTATTTTTAACAGTTTCTGCTTGTTTAATTCTATGCCATTAGAATCCACACTAGAACTTCAGTTATTTATAGGCTAACTTCTCTTCTTTTATTGCTGTGATAGAGTATTTATATGTGAAATACTCAACCCAGGGTAGATATTGGCTCCAATCGGCAGGATTTGCTGTAGTTAGACATCTGAGTGTGGCTTCCAACTCCTGGTTCATCCGTTCGACCTGTCCGTTAGACTGTGGGTGATAGCCAGAGGTGAGGGAGACTTTGGCCCCGAGGGCCAAACAAAAACTAACCCTAACCTGGGAGATGAACTGAGGGCCACGGTCCGAGAGGATGTCTTGGGGAATCCCATGTAAACGGAAGACATGTTTCACCAGGTTTGGGCCGTCTGAAAAGCTGTGGGTAGTTTTCTCAAACAGACACGGCTGCAGGTCTTAGAAAGAGTTTTCTCAGAGTCGTCAGGGCGAACTGTCTTGATGGGACGTCTGAGAGCACGGCGTCCACCTCTAAAGTGAACTTTTTGGTGAGGTCAGGTTGACGCCAAAGAGCAGAAAGCCCTGGAGAACTCAATGGCAAAGTGGACTAGGCGTTCTGGCCTGCCTGCAAGGACCATTGAGGATTAAGACTTTGTGGATATGATTAAACAAGCATACAAAAGGTTCAATGTGTGCAGAGGGATATATGTTAAGAGAATCAGTGTGTGAAGAAGTTCTATTCTGCAAAGTGTTACATAAATAAAATAGAGAAAAAAGAGAAGCAATGTGTGGAGAAGTTCTATTATTTACAGTGCTGACTAAAATGACAAAAATTTGACTAAGACTAAAATTGATTTTTGTCATTGTGTCTAAGACTAAGACTAAACTTTAAAAATCTGATGAAATTAACACTGGAATGAATATTGTTATGGAGGAGCCACTGGAGCTGGATGGTCCTAGCACTGAAGGCATAGAAGGGGAGACGTTAGCGGATGGTTTAGACTCAGGCTGAGAACCTGCTTCAGACAGGAGCTAACTGAATAAGCAGGGTGTCTCCGCCAGGGAGGACTGAAGTTGGGAGCTGGAGGTTTTCTCAGTGATCGCAGGTGGGTGAGTGGTTGGAGGGCAGGCAGGTCTTTCCAGGTTGTTGGCAGAGAGAGAAGCGGTACCTTGCTAGATAGGGAGGTTTTTCCAGGAGTTTCTTCAGCAGAGGTTTTCTTTGGGTTCAGTTCAGGAAGTGAGTTCCTCTGAGGAAGAAAGAACGACAGGTAACCTGGAAAAACACGTAGAGAACAGGTTCAGGTTTAAATAATCTCTGGGGACCTCTAGCTCAAAGGGGGAGCTTAGAGCAGGGGTCTTCAACGTTTTCGAGGCCAAGGACCCCCAAACTGATTGCGAGATGGAGCGGGGACCCCCTAATTATATATATTGTATGAAATTGTGTTATATCAAACTGGTCCTATAGTCACTCTATTACATATGGAGTCATGTAACGAAAGTAATTTTTCCCTGGGATTATTAAAGTATTGCTGATTCTGATTCCTGGTTGATGGGACAGGTGTTGTGAATGAAACGGTGCCCAGCTTCAAAGAGGTCCTGTTTGTCGCTTAATGTGTGCATTGATGACTGAAAGACATCTTCTGCTTCCATTTATCTGTTTACTACAGTCTGTTGAATTCATGTTAATGTGGATTTAAAGACATTTTAATTAGTGCAAAAAATTGCAGGAGGGATATAAAAAGAAGTAATCAACCAAGACTTTTGCGACCCCCATGCAGTACCTCTGCGGACCCCCTAGGGTCGCGGACCCCCTGTTGAAGACCTCTGGCTTAGAGTACCAGTAGTGATTAACACTCAACCGCTGGAGATCCGGGCGACTGCTTCTCTTATACTGGAGAAGATGAGGCTGATTACACGCACGTTCGCAGAAACTGCCCTACAAGCCGACAGTAGCCTAATGGCTCCGCCTAGAGGTAAAAGCAGATTCCAGCACCCGACAAAAACTTTCAAAATACATCATCACAAGAGTATATGGAATTTATAGCTTGTTATTAAATTCAAATCAATTTAGTTTATTTATATAGCACCAATTCACAACACAAGTCATCTCAAGGCACTTTGCAGTTCAACCAGATCATACAGTCAAATTAATTCAAAGTTTATTTGAATTTAGTAACTTTTTTTGCTCTTCCCCTTCTACAGCTGTACTGTATGAATCCAATGCATGTACCAAATCATTTGAAAATACATACAAATCTGGTTCCTCTTGGTATCCTAGAGTGAGGACTGCTGCCTAAAAGATCAGTTTCCTGCAAAAAAAGTCAGAGCTAACATGAGTTACTAATGGCATCTGTTTCTTCCTGGAGACAGAAATGCTCCTTGCTTATTAGCAGCCACTGAAAAACGGCTGTGAAGCAAAATGAAAGGATAAAGACACAGAGCCTTAGTCGTCACACTCTGTGGGAAACAGCACAATAGAATAATTAGAGCTCTGTTCCTCCAGCTGACAACACACTTGCAGAAACAAATGAACATACTGCAAACCGTGACCCCCCAGCCAGCAAAACAGGAACACCTGTAAACACTGATATATGTCCTCCATAACTCCACCCAGAATAACACAGGAAAAACATGCCAGCTTATTACTTTTATAAGGCAAATATACATGCTGGATTCTATGAATATTTGTTTTGTCCTAAACCAGCAAATGAGCTAGCATCTGTACCTGATGCTGCCAGAGCTGAGCTCACAGTTTTAGTTAAGATTCTGCCCAAAGAGAGGAGATACTGTAATATTTATGCAACAAAGTAGAATGGACAGAATCAGGAGTACAAAGGTTTGAGAAGCTGATATCTTTAGCCCTTGAAGCTAAACTGGGCAGAGTTTCAAGTTTTATTGCATCGTTTCTGAAAAAGTAGTGCAAAAAGTTTGTCACATTTATCATCAGTTTCTTTAGAATTAATTATTTCCTTCTTATTAAAAAGGAGAGTTCATTTCTGTAGGAGTTAAATCTTTTACCACAAATAAAGATTTTAAGAAAAATCGATGGGAAAAAACAATTATTATAATTTTGCATTGCATTTATTGTAAATTGGTATAAGATCTCCAAACTAGTTATCTTAATAATATTGGGCAAAGAAACAGCTGCCCTACATGAACACAGAGAAGTTTAGAATATTATATAAATTATTATTGTCCAATCTGAACTTGACTAGCTGTCTGATGAGCTCTGTTTGCTGCTTTTTCTTCTTCTTTGCTTCTCTTTTTTGTGTCCTGTTTTGCCAATATAGCTCCGGAAATAGATGTCCTAGAACTAGATGATAGCCCAACAGATTTGCCTTCACAAGCAGACCATTATGACTCAGCTTCAAATGCTGACCCACCTCCAGTGCCACAGATATGGCGTCCCTTATGCCCCACAGATGTTTGTCTCAGAAATGTTATAAATGATGCTGACTACGATGTTTAATATAAATTGGGTCATAGGTCACCACCCTGGTGATGATATCTTCCCCCTATCTATAAAGAATTGACCAATGGGATCCCTGTCTTAGGGAGCCAGCTCCCCTACTGACCCCTGTAGGCACCCTCTTCCCCACCCTCTGCCAGGAAGGCAAGGCACCAAGCACCAGGGTAAGACCACAACCCAGAGCAGGGCATCCAAATTCTAAGCCCAGCTCCAATTTCCTGCCCCCTGCCGGGGATAGGGCAAGCATAGGGAGAGCTAGTCCCTAGAGAAGAGAAACCAGGAAAGGGGAGCACAGGTGAACTCATGGCACGAAGCATGCAACGATCTTACCAGAGGGTGCCATGCCTAGAAGACCCTCAGCCCAGGTACAACATCTGACCCAGCCCCCAACCAAACCACCAGGGTGGGTATTGCTCAAAGAACCAGAGCAATACCCACACCTATACCAAGGCGGGTGGCATGTCATATCCAAACCAATGTTTGCCTGAGCCAATCCCAGAGTCGCACCATCCCAAGTAACACCCAAACCCATTCCATTTGCCCCACCTCCCCCTACCACATAGGGAGGTCTAACCCCCCCTGCATTCAGCCAGCTTTCAGAACACATAGGACTAGGAGTTGCATGCACAGCCCCCTCCGCACCCTCCCTCCACCCACTTACTGACTGTGTGCCCCCTCTAGGGAAGAGCACATGCAGGATTATGTACAAACAATATTCCTGGCTGGTTCAATGGCCCCAGTATGAGCAGGGGGGCCGATGGACCCCAGAGTAGGTTAGGCACCACAGCAGGCGCCAGTTCACAAGCCAGGCAGTACATTGGTCTGAAACCAAGTCCACAACCTTTACAGGGACCCCACCCAAGGGCCCTGCCACCCCCCCAGGTTATCCTGAGCTTTATCTGTGGTTATGCTGTTATAGACTTAGGCTGTTGTACATAGAGACAACTTTTCATCATTGTTCTTCATTTTACATCTATTCTCCAATCCTGCAGTGTTTGTTTTTTCAATCCCCAACCTTATGTTGTCTCTGCCTTCTCTCGTCATAGTAGCTTCATCCGGTCTGGTCCTGTTTGGATGTCAGACCATCCTGGAGGGAAATATCAGTTTAGCTTTTGATATCAATACCTCTGAATAAGGATGACAGAGTTGGGGCCGTTTTTCAGTGCTTAGTCCTGTTTCTGTCCTAGACGTAATTTGGGGCTAAGCTTTGTGACTGACTGTAACCACTGTCTTCATCCCTCTCAAATTAAAGACTGACTCATAACTCATCTGCTTAACAGTTTATTTCCAAGCTATAGACCTTCTTAGACCTTTTCTAACATTATGTGCTTGTATGTTCTTTACATGTTGGATTCTGTCTCTTTTAACCTCCAGTTCCCTTCAGCTAAAGGCCAGTCACACTAAGACTTGTTCTGTTGGAGGTTTCTTCCTGTTAAAAGCGTTTTTTGTTTTTTTGCTCTACAAGGTCACTGGATACATACTTGGTTTGACGCAGTTCTAAAGAGTCAACAACATGATGCAGGCAAATATATAATTGTGCCATACGCTCAACCGGAAGCAGTAAAACCTGAAAAGTCAGTGACTCATTGCCATGAATTTGGGTTCCTTAGGTAAAAACCTTTTGACCAATTTGACTGTATGGTTCGATTGAATTGTCTCTGCATATTGTCTTAAAATTGAATTGAAAGGAAAAGGACAATTATAAAGTTCAAAAAGGGAAAATGTTTATAGAACTACAGTTGTGTTTGAGTGTCTTGATATGGCCCCTCTTGTAGAAGTTCCCTCAGAGGCAGTGAAAGGAACTCTAAAATAAACAATTTTTTACATAAATATATTCCATTCTTTCATTTGATTCCTTTGCTGATTTTTACACTCCTTCCACTGATTCAAACAAAGACATTCAATTCAATTCAGTTTATTTATATAGCGCCAAATTCAAAACACATGTCATCTCAAGGCACTTTACAGTTCAACATGACAAAGAGGCAAGGTTAAATAGAGGATCATCATGATTTACCATTTCAGAGCCACATTTCTAGGACTGTGCTACTAAAAGGGGCTGCACATTGTTGTAACTCTGCTAGCTTGCCTCTGATAGGCAACTGCTCAAGAAAAAAAAACAAAAAAAGCTTTTAAGAAGGGAGAAAGGGAATTAGTGAGCAGTGTACAGAAGTACCTTAAGGTCAAAATAACAAAAAACAAGGATGCCTAAAGGAAAAAGCTGGAAAACAAGCTCCAGTAGAACAATATCAGAGATGAAGAAGATCCCAGGCTTGAAGCAGAAGGATGATCAGACAGATGGAAGTCTGGACAGAACCAAAGAACTGAATCCATTCTTCATCAGGTTCAGTTCAACAACAAGCTCAGCATCTTCCTCTCCTGCCCACAGTCACATGGACATCCTGCCCTCCTCTGTCATTCACTCTCCTCCTTCTATTAGTTTATTATCAGCCTGATGAAGGTGGTGCTGTTCCCTCCACCTTCCACCTGTCTGTCTCTAGAAGTCAGTAAAGAGGCAACTGGAGAGACTGGATGGTGATCAGTCAGCAGGTCCTGATGGTGTCAGAGTCCTGAATGCCTGAGCAGAGCAGCTCTGTGGGATTCTACAGCACCTCTTCCCCCTTAGTCTGACCCTGGAGACAGTTCCAGGGATGTGGAAGACCTCCTGCCTTGATCCAGGACCAAAGAAGACTCGGCCAGCGGTCCTCAGTGACTATAGACCTCCTGCCTTGTTCCAGGACCAAAGAGGACTCTGCCAGCAGTCCTCAGTGACTATAGACCTCATTCCTTGTTCCAGGACCAAACAAGACTCAGCCAGCGGTCCTCAGTGACTATAGACCTCCTTCCTTGTTCCAGGACCAAACAAGACTCAGCCAGCAGTCCTCAGTGACTATAGACCTCCTGCCTTGTTCCAGGGCCAAAGAAGACTCAGCCAGCAGTCCTCAGTGACTATAGACCTCCTGCCTTGTTCAGGCCCCAAAGAACACTCAGCCCCAGTCCTCAGTGATATAGACCTCCTTCCTTGTTCAGGACCAAACAAGGACTCAGCCAGCAGTCCTCATG